>NC_022009.1:13492733-13526186 GCF_000317375.1 Microtus ochrogaster | reverse complement strand
AGAGAGAGAGAGACAGAGAGAGAGAGACAGAGAGAGAGAGACAGAGAGAGAGAGAGACAGAGACAGACAGGCTTTAGATTTAACCATAACAGTCATTCTTCTTGATATTGTTGGGAGCAGAGAAACTACCAGACTTGTAAAATAATTGGTTTTCTAGGAGTAAACTATTACTAGGATGTCAGTTGGCCCTAGCTTTGGTGAGAGAGGGGAGGACGTGAGCTATGTTGAGGTGGGGATCATGAGCATTATATCTTCCTTGGTGTGCGTCTCCGTTGTAAAGTGGGCAGGGCAGGTTTTGAGAGGGTAACTGAAGGAGGGAGGACTCAGCAGTTCAGAGTCAAGCAGTTTTTCAGACAGATGGCATTTAGGAGAGAAATCAGTGCCTTGGAGGTGAATCTCCTTCAAGTTATGTGTGGGGCAGTTTTGACAAAGCTTGGTAGCTGTGGAGCCAGTCGTGGGGCTGAGGGTTTACTGTGGGATCCTTTTCTGCCTTTTGAGTATAATCATTTATGTAACAAAGTAACACAAGGCACATTTGCCTGTAGAAGGTGCTCTGCCTGTGCCTTCCAGTTGGAAGGTCGTTGTCTTTGGCAGTATTAACACCGTCTTAATTCCAGTACCTTAACAATGGTTTTGTTGAATTTGTCCAATAACAATTATTATGTTAAGTTGAGACAGAAGAAATTACCAAAATCTGACCAATTTTGATCTATAAAGTTGGAAGTTTTATACAGTTCAATTTAATCTTGGACTGTATGTATTGGTTTATTCTCTGCCAGTTTCTTTTCATTAATGTGAATAGTAATTTGCTGGCCCAGAGATACTTTCTCAGGCTTTTCTGTTCTTTGGGACTGTTGTTTCTAGGCAAGATTTGTCAGGAAGAATTTAAATGTGCTGACAGTACTCTGCTGGGTGCTGCCTAGACTGAGTTAAGTCGGCAGCCACTTCTTGGCTTTATTGTTTCAGCCTTGGAGGTCAATGTTGCACTTGGTCTCTGTTTCTAAGGGTTTATTTAGCAAAGTGCTGTGTGAACAAATGAACATGTTTGGGGTAGACAGGTGGAGCTGTCATCTTTATAACACCCAGGAGCTTCACTTAAAGAGACATTAATCTTCCAGAGAGTCCTGAGTGCAAGACTGTGCACTTTGGATACAAAGCCAGGGAATGATGGACAGGAGACAGGTGCTGCTCTTCTCTCTTCAGTGAGATAATAAGAACCTAAAGAGGTGAAGAAAGACACCCAGCATGTTTTGGGGCTCCTGAAGGTGCCAGAGACGATTCAAAAGTCTGTGAAGTCATACTTTTTAATAACAATACAGACAATATATGCTTTTATTTTCTCCTGAGTGTACTGTGGGTTTTCCAGAAGCCATTCAATACAGCAGAAAATTAAGCCAGACTATTTGTACTTTGTAAATGAGCATTGAATTTACAAAAGTACAAACTGATGTAACTACTACTAATTTGTTTTGAAAATAAAATTCCTTTAGGACTTACATGGACTGTGGATATAGCCCAGTGGTAGTGTTTGCCTCATTGGTACAAGGCCCTGGTTCAGTTCCTAGCACCACTTTATTTACTTATTTATCATTTTAATTTTGGGAGACAGTTTAGCTGTGTAGCTCAGGCTGGCCTGTAACTCAAACAGGCCCATCTGCCTCTGCCTCCTGAGTTCTGGAATTAAAGGTGTGCTCCATGGTACCCAGCAAGCGCCATGATGGTGTTAAGTGTATGGGTGGGTAGCTGTTAAAGGATCTGGAGTAGTCCCAAAGGCTGCATGTGTTTGTTTTGTTTTTCATGTTAGTTATTTAATATCTATGTTTTGATATTAAATATAGGTTTGGTTTGCTTGTCATTTTGTGGCAATGCTGGACGATGGTGGAGCATGAAGAAAGAAGGGCCTACCTGAACAGAGTTAGGCCACTGACTTCTTGTACTCTTATCTCTGCTATGAAAAGCACAAGGACCAAGTAGCCATAGACAACCTTTCTTCCTCTATTACCTCTGATGATAAGAAAACAAATTTTCTTTAAAAAAACAAAAACAAAAACAAAAAACCCAAAACAAAACTGAGAATGAAATTCAGGGACTTGCATTTGTTGGGCAAGCACTCTGCCACTGGGCCAAATCCCGACCTCTAAAATAACCTTTAAAGTTAAAATAATTTAGCCGGGCGGTGGTGGCACACACCTTTAATCCCAGCACTCGGGAGGCAGAGGCAGGCTCTGTGAGTTCGAGACCAGCCTGGTCTACAGAGCTAGTTCCAGGACAGGCTCCAAAACCACAGAGAAACCCTGTCTCGAAAAACAAACAACAACAACAACAACAAAAAAGTTAAAATATCTTCTTTATTTTGTGTGCATATGTGTGCATGTGTGTGTGTTCAGCTATGGTGTGGTGTGAATGTGAAGTCAGAGGACACCGTATGGGAGTTGATTCTTCTTTCTCCCATAGGTATCTTAGAGCTAGAACTAGGGTCCTCTGGTCTGGCAGCAGACACCTTTATCCACTGTGCATCGCACTGACCCTGTCTCAGGTGTTTTGTCAGAGTGATGGAGAACTACCCAGTACAAAAGCCAGGTGTCTAGATGTGTATTTCCAACTCTATCCTTCACGGTGGGGTGGAGGGGCGTGGGGGTAGGGGAGAACGACCATGATTTTATTTTTCCTAATCAATAAGAAAGTTTGGTAGACATTTGTTATGATTTTTAATACACTCTGTACAGCTCATTTAATTAATGCAGCTTATCTTTATTGTGAATGCCAAATCACACAAAAATGGAAAGAGCTCTCCTAGGTAATTTGTGAAATTTTTTTGTTTTTTAAAAAATTTTTAGTAAAGAATTGATTTTTGCCTTCTCCACGTGTGAGTATACACATGTACATGTGTGTGCACACACAACACACATACAGAAGTGCAAATGTAATCAGTAAGAAAGTGAAACGAAACAGTGCTGTACAGATTTCTGCTCTGTTTCATTTTAAATTCCACGGTGTTACAGCTCACTGGATTGAATTTTAAGAGTGATATAGAGCATGCTGTTATAGTACACAGAGCAAAAAGTGCTTTGTGAAAGAAAATTCTCCCATTGGTTACAGTTGCCATCTTTCATTGGTTTTTCTCTGCTTGCAATATATACCAGTGACTGTGCTCAGCTTTGCACAAATGCCCAAGGCTGGTAAAGGCTGCTGACAAAGGGAGTGTCACTAAGAATGTTGACTGTACTTACTGAGTCACCTACAAAGATAGCATAGTGATGTTAGTATCAGTGGCCGCTGTGTGCAAAGTGCATGCATGCTTCCTACTAAGTGCTCTGTACCCTCCTTGTTCCTTGCATGCTCCCTACTAAGTGCTCTGCACCCTCCTTATTCCTTGCATGCTTCCTACTAAATGCTCTTGCTCTCCTTATTCCTTGTCACAGTTTGCTCCAAAATTGGTGTTCTTTCCCCTTGGCTGAATACAGTGAAGTGCCTTTAGTCCAGTGGTTCTCAGCCTTCCTAATGCTCCTAAGTAAATATCTGTTTTCCAATGGTCTTAGGTAACCCCTGTGAATTCCCCCACCCCCATTCCCACCTCTATTTCCCAGCTGAGGACTGCTACTTTTCTCAGTGGAGGGAACCAGGTTCTACAGTTCAGACTCAAATTACTATACGTGCTTGTTTCCTCCTGAACCTTCGTTGCTGAATTTAACATCTGTGGACCTTGTTTGCCAAAGACCTGAAGTTGTCATTTGATGTGTAGTACCTTAGTTGAAACAGTCTTGGGCCTATTCTACAAGGCAGGTATATATGCATCATTAAACTTTTGTGTGGTTTCCCCCTTCTGCCCTTATTAGTGGTTTCAGCATATGATCAGCTACTAAGAGAAATAATTTATAGTTTTTTTTCCAGAATGGTTATTTTTCCATTTTTGGTGAGAGAACAGTGTGGAGTGGTTTGTTCATGCTTATGCTGAGAGCATTTGGGACTTACAACTCTTGGCCCTATATGGATTTATGGGTTTTCTGATTCCTTATTTATTGATTTAGAGACAGAGTCTCACTGTGTAGCTCTGGTTGGCCTCAAACTCCTCATGGAGACCAGGCTGGCCTTGAATTCACAGGTATCTATCTTCTTGCCTCTTGCTTCCTGAGTGCATTTACCAAGAGTTTTTCCAGTAAGATCCTGTATTATATAGACAAGAGACCCATAATCTTATGACCACTCACTTGCAAAAGGAGTCAGTTTATTTATTTACAGTTAATGTATATAGATAAGGTATCTATAATGGTTTGAATGAAATTGACCTAATAGATTCTATCTTTGAAAGTTTGGTTCCCACTCGGTGGATTGTTTAGGAAGACTTAGGAGGCATGGCCTTGTTGGAGGAGGTGTGTCATTGGAGAGGGGCTTTGAGGAACCTCAAAGTCCACACCAGGCCCGTCTTACTCACTCTTTCTCCCCTGCTGCAACTGGGGACCAGATGTGATCTGTCAGCTCCTGCTCCAGAGCTATGCCTGCCTGCTGCCGTGCTTCCTGCCATATGGTCAGAGGCTCACCCTCCGAAACATAAACAAGCCCCTGATAAAATGCTTTCTTTTATAAGTTGCCTTGGTCATGGTGTTAGAATAGTAATTGAGACACTGTTCAGTTTCCTTTACCTTATGCCTGCTTTCTCTGCCTCTGTTGCTTAACTTGGTGTTTCCCTTCTTTGAAAAATGAACCAAAACAATAGAAAATTATTTTAATAAACAGATTAAACTAAAACCTTTGACAGGTATCATTTAACTTATTTCATTTTTGAAATTTTATGTGTATGGGTGTTTTGCTTATATGTATGTCTATTTACTATGTGGGTGCCTGGTGCCCAAGGAGGCCAGAAGAGGTTGTTGAATCCTCTGGGACTAGACTTACAGGCAGTTGTGAGCTGCCATGCGGGTGCTGGGAACCAAACCTACATCCTTTGCAAGAGCCACCAGGACTCTTAACTACCAACCTATTTCCCCAGCCCCTAACTTAGTCATTCTATTTCGAAACTTAACACTTCCTGTTTTTATTATGGCAGTCTTTATTATTGGTCTTTTCTCTTTTCTCTTCTCTACCTTCTTTTGCTTTTGTCATTTTTTTATTTTCATAATTTATAATCATATAGATTACTGTGAAAATTGAGTCGTACTGGTAGTAATCTATAACTCATGGAATGTTGTCACGTGTTTGATGTGGCCTATAGAAACTTAGCTCATTTCACCTGTTAATGGCGAGAATAAACAGGCTTTGGTGCTGTGTTTCTCTATAGCTGCTGCTGTGACCTTGGCTAAGATACTTGGTTTCTGTGTACCTTACTTTCTCCATTTGTAAACTGTGATATTAGTAAGTAATTTCTGTAAGTGTTGTTTGACTCATTTAACGGCCCAATGTCTACTAACTGCTGTTAGCTTTTGTTATCATGGCAAGCTGGCATTTTCAGACATGTATTGGGAATCCTCAGTGAGTGCTAGTTATTCAGTATTTCTTCATTTGCTTTTAGAGAGTGTATCAGGTGGGTTTCGCTGAGGTGGATGTTTGCACCACCCCTCGCCTGCTGCCCCCCTCCCCCTCAAGTTTTGTTCTGCAGTATGGCTGTGTAGTCCAGGCTGACCTCACACTTGGGATTCCTTGTCTCAGCTTCCAGAATATTGGGATTGCAGGTGTGAGCGTCCATGACCAGCCTTCACTGTCAGCCCTTAATAGCAGTTGGCACTCAGCAACTGTGTGAGCCTGGACATTTACCATCTCCACATACATCATACACAGTCTAACCATGTATAAAACAAAGTATGGAGCTGAGCGTTCTTCCTTCTTTCCCCCTTCTCTCCCCTCTCCTCCCCTCCCCTCCCTCCCTCTCTCCTTCCTTGACATTTATTTATTGTTTGTTTGTTGGGTGTGCGTGTGCTGTGGCATGTATGTAGAGATCAGAGAATAATTTTTGGTGTCTTGTCTTTCCTTCTAATATTTCCGTCCCAGTGGTAGAACTGAGGTTGTCAAGCTTGGTGGCTAGCAGCTTTACCCACTGAGTCACCTCCTTCCTGGTCTGGATGTGTATTCACTTACATGCTCTCTTAATTTAAATGGTAATGATCTCCCTCCCTCTCTCTCTCTCCCTCCGACTCTTTGCATGTGTACGCACCTGTGTACGCACCTGTGAGGAGCACAGGTTGACATCAGGTATCTTCCTCTATAGTTTACCACCTTATTTTTAGAGACAGCGTCTTTCACTGAACCCGGATCAACTAAGCTTTGTTAGCTGGCCAGAGAAGCCTCTTGTCCCCACCTCCCTAACACTGAGACTACAGAAATGTACTACTAAGCCTGGCTTTTATGGAAGTGCTAGGCATCAGAACTCAGGTCCATGTGTTGCCTAGCAAGTAGTTTTACTAACTGCTTGCTTGGTAATTATTTCTGGTGTGTGTATGTGTGTGCGTTTCTTTTAAAAATTATTTTGTAGTAGTAGAGATTACGGCCTTATGTATGAGAGACAAGCACTCTGCTACTGAGCTATAATCATACTCTCCAGCATTTATTTTCTTATGAAATACTACAGATGGTGGTTACTTCGTCTGTGATGTACATATTTAGTAGTTTATATAGCCTTCATGAATGATATTCCTGGGAACAGCGCATTAGTCACCTCTAGTCCCTGTAAATAACTATTTTAAATGAAGATGTATTAGATATGTGTGTCTTTTTTTTTTTTTCGAGACAGGGTTTCTCTGTGGTTTTGGAGCCTGTCCTGGAACTAGCTCTTTGTAGACCAGGCTGGTCTCGAACTCACAGAGATCTGCCTGCCTCTGCCTCCCGAGTGCTGGGATTAAAGGCGTGCGCCACCACCGCCTGGCAGATATGTGTGTGTTAAAAAATAAGACTAATACTTTTGGTATAGATGATTCATCTTGTTCCTAATTTCAATGTATCTGTGGACACTGGTCAGATATCATAATGTAACTTCTTATTCAATAATGGCTGCTTTCACTATGATCTTCCACATGGCTTATCAGAGTGTGATGGGCTGCTTTATGGCTCTCAGTTGTAAGTAGGTTGGGAAGCACTTGGAACTGTAAGGAAAGTTGACAGTGCCATGACTGCCAGCCACTGTAATGATCTGTGTTTTCATTAAGGTAAACAGTGCAGTAACGGAATGCATAAGCTACAAAAATGGCTCTCCAGTAAGACTGATGTGTAATAGGGCATAGGACACTTCTGAACTGATAACCATCTAGTGATGAATGTAAGCTTCACTTGGCTAAATAGTTGAATCTGATTTGAAGTCTTAGTATTTGAACCAACTCCAGCAGGGAAACCCTTTGTTAGGGTATAATAATGTACATTTGTGTGGAAGGAGTGATTTTTGTGTAGCCCGTAAAATATGCCTTGAATGTTAGAATTTTGAGTAAATCATGCATCCTTGATGAAATGTACATTTCTCCACTGCAGAGAGATCAAACCTAGCCAGCATAGTTTCCATGGTTATTAGGACTGTGAACGACATGTTTCATTAAGAATGCTTAGAAACCTTGCAGGTCTGTGCTCCTGTTCCTTGTAACGTGCTCACTTGCTCATTCACACTGAATGTCTTCTTGGCCTGTCTCCTTCATGCTTTCCTTAACTCCCGTTACTAACTGGGCATATCACCTATGTGGGTCTACATGACCTTAGGCTGTGCTGGTGAAAACAAAGATTTGAACAGTCAGACCCACCACCCTAAAACTCATGTGGAACTAACCAATGACAGGTGTTCCAGCACAGAATGAAACAAGGACACACTTATTACCCTTCTGAAACACATGGACTGTGGATGTCTTTGAAGCACCAGTGTAGGTGCAAAGGGAGTGCTAATGCTGGAAGACAGAGATTTTCTTCGAGAGACCTTAACAGCATAGGGGGATCTTTTAAATATCAAGAAATAGCAAGCTGGCTGGAGGTTATGGTCACCCTTGCCTTTTGTCAGGAAATAGATGACTTGGTGCCTGCCTGTGTTGACGGCTACTAAAAATGTTAACTCTCACAGATGCGCCTCCACCCCAGCACATGCTGTGGATTTTAAACTGTTGGAGTCATTGGCATGACTTTTAGCAGAAGTGGAGTAGTGTGTGTGGGTACCTTTCTAGCTGTGTGCTCGTAGGGATGTCACATTTCTGTGACTATTTCCTATATGCAAAATAATACGTCTTGCAACATGGGGAGCAGACTTAAGGAGTTAATACTCTGAACTGCTGCAAATGGAGACTGCAGCGGAGCGAATGCTTAGTAAGTTTTTGCTATTATTATATACACATGAAATGACTGGGAAAGGATGACTCATTCAGGAATTTCAGAAACTGTTCCGAACCAGGAATTAGCTCTTCAGAATGTGAATCCCCCACCTGACCTGTCCTCGGTGACCCTTGTTCATTTTGGTTTCTCATTCAGTAGCAAATGCCTTTGACACTGGTATTACAGATCCTTGAGAAAGGCATGCTGTATATAAAAGATGAGCAGTTTCTGAAGCATCCTGTCCTTCCGACCCCTCTGGATATGTGGGTCCTCTATGCATAAGACATCTGGTTTCATCAGAAGTTTGAAGCATACATTTTTCCCTCAGTTGAGATTTTTAATTTATTTATATTATATGTGCATTGGTGTCTTGCCTGCATATATATATGTCTGTGTGAGGGTGCCAGATCTCCTGCAACTACAAACAGTTGTGAGCTGCCATGTAGGTTCTGGGAATTGAACCCAGGTCCTTTGGAAGACTAGCCAATACTCCTAACTACTGAGTCATGTCTCCAGCCCTGAAGCACACTTTTTTATTTGTTTTCCATATCCTAGTGAGCCTGGTGCAGATAGAAGATAGAAGAATTTTTTAAATGTTTGAGAGTGCCACTTAGAACAGTCTCTTCTAGCCAGGCCGTGGTAGTGCATGCCTTTAACCCAAAACTTAGAAGGCAGAGGCAGGCAGAGTTCTAGGCCAGTCTGGTCTACAGAATAAGTTTCAGTACAGCCAGGGCTACACAGAGAAATCCTGTGTTGAATCCCCCCACCCCAAGAAAAAAAGTCTCCCCTGAGCTTGTTGCACTGTTGCCATTGTCAAGGGGCATTGTCATCTGCGTGCAGTGCTTGATAACTTAAGTGCTTTAACTGTGTGGTGGGGCAAGAAGCAGCCTAGAAGCTATCGCGTGGTTGGCTTCTGCATGCTGTGACAGCTGGGTTGTTTCACATCCCTTGTTTGCACTGCTGTCCTTTCTCTATCAAGTAGAGTAATCTCAGTGGATCATAATGATTAAACTCTACATTATTTTATTTGAATGTTGCTTGAAAAACTAGACACACCAAAAAAAGGGAGGGAAAATTGATTGTACCAACAAGTTAGAAATACTTGCTTCTTTATTTTTATGATGCCGAGGATTTATGTGTACCAGCATGCTGCTGCTAAACCACCCCCTCAGAAAACACATTTAATGTTTTCTGTACTTGAGTACTGCTTGAACTAGTTTGTGTTGGATTGTCTTTTGTAAAATTCTTGAGCTGTCATTGAGAATTTTTCATTTTTAGACTCATTTTGTTTATTAACAGTAATTTAGGAGCTAAAGTTTATTGAACATTATATGTGTTCTAAACGACTTCCCGGTGCCCCTTTCCTCGCTGCCGTATTTATAGATAGCACTACAGGGTAGGTGCAGTTCAGCTGCCCTCATTCAAACATCAGAGCCTCAGCCAGGCAGTGCCGGCATGGGGTCCCGGCAGTCTTAACTGTCGCACTGCCTTACCCACAGTAGCTCAGCAGCTACATGTGAAGCCCGTGGGACTCCAGCTCTTCTTGTTTCAGATTGGGTGGGCATGAGCCGCACAACCACCTCAGCCACCTGGAAGAATGCAGAATGAATTCAACCCCCCCCCCACCAGTCTAATTTATCTGAAATCTTAAATATTTCTGTGATGTTTTTTTCAGAATTACAGTTGGTAGATTTTTGAGATGTGCATTTAGTTTTCCATTTTAGCTTTCTGCTGACTGTGTTTAATCAAATGGGCTCAAATTTCCCACACTTCATTTGGCTCATAAACAGTAATATGTTACCTGAAAGGGAAAGTTGTTTCCAGGGTAACAGAAGAGGGAATGTTTGAACTACCCAGTGACATGTTTACCTAAGTCCTAGGGTCTGACATTGAACACAGAAATGCTGAATTTATGAAAACCTGGGGCTTAGAAATGCATCATCAGCATGTGTAGCTCCAGACTCCAGCCTGTCTGTCCCAAGGAAGCCAGTAGCAGGAAAGGGACTTGGGTGTTATATCTGAGCCAAAGCTAAGGTCACATCTTAACCGTTGACTATATTAAAACACCCTTCTATTCTGAAAGTGCTTTCCAGGCACTTTTCTGCCTTTTTAAGAATCTCTGTGTTATTGCTCTCCACATTTTGGTTTTAGAGTTGTACAATTACATCCTGTTTATATGCATACTGAAATATATATATTTAATTTCTCTATTTCAGGTTTGAATAATAATGCCTTTATGTGTACTGGGATTTTAAGTGGATATTATTTCTCCTACTTGATTATTTCAAATTGTAATTCTGGATTTGCTCAACTAATATATGGCTTTACATTCGTATTTAATGTATGTTAAGTAATAGCCATCCTAAATGGAGCACAAGGTGGCTCCATAATTAGGGCCTGTATTACATGCTGTCACTAGGTTTTATTACTCAGATTATGACTTTAATTATAAATGTAAGCTTTGATATTTTTGGGATTAGAGGTCATTCGACTTAGTGCTGTGTCACTTTTAAGAGCTTAAGGTCTAATATTTAAAAGCCCCAGCTGATGAGCACCTATGCTCATCATAATATTGGGTTGATGCTTTATTTTCTCTTTTGGTATTCTAAATCATATTTTAAAAGTTTATGGTGTATATGAGGAGTCTGGACTATATGTTGTAAATTAGCAGCTCAATTGTTCATCTGGCCGTCTGTCTGTCTGTCTGTCTGTCTGTCTGTCTGTCTGTCTTTCTGTACACACTCCCCCTCCCCATTGTTTCTAACCTCATATTGTAAAAACAGTTCATCTCATTCTGGAATAATTCACAATAATGTTAATCCTCCAAACAAATGGAAGTACTTAGACCAGTTTTATCCCTGTAGAAGTAATCTCCCGAGAAAAGGTCTTCAATCAGTGGAATTTGAAAACAGTGTCGCTTTTTATTGGGAAGTTATTTTGTGTGGGTCGTGTCATATAACCAAATACGTGCTTCCTGCAGACCTTTTATTCTGGTCTTTCATATTTCTTCACCTTACAGGTGTGGCAATATGTAAAGTAATCTTTGAAGTTTTTGTTGCTTATACTTTTGGGTGAAAGAATGGGCTTCCGCCACACACATCCAGGAAATTTGTTGTGCTGATTCCCTTTAATTGTACGCTCAGATCTGTTGCTGTCGTAAAGACAGCTATGGAAGAGAAGGCAGAGTATGATCGTGTATGTGTCCAGATAGCATTTGGTGTTTGATATTACTAGAATACAATATTAACAAAAATTTCACATTTCTAGAAATACTTGAGAATTTATTTTAAAAGTGCTTTTAAAATAATTTTGAAGCTATATTAAAATGTAAGGAATTCCCTGTAGAAATAATCATAAGAGATAAAAGTAGAAAATTTGCTCTCTTTTGTGTCTCATAGATACTTTTTGTCAAAGAATTTTTTTTCCTAAAAGCACGTCTACCTTTATGGATAGCCTTTCATTTAATCCTCACTCAACCTTGTAAAATATATTTTCTGTTTTACGATGGGAAAACTAAGTATCACTTAGTAAACAGTAGAGGTGTGAAGTCTAGGACAGAATCCCAAGGTGATCCCATGCTCTCCATTTCTTGCCCTTCTGTCCACTGCAGTTCTACTCAGGCCCATTTGCTTGGCTTCCCCCCTGGTTCCTCTGCATACTCCTCTCCCTTGGTTCCTCTGCATACGCCTTCCCCCTGGTTCTTCTGCATACTCCTTCCCCCTGGTTCCTCAGCATACTCCTACCCTCTGGTTCCTCAGCATACTCCTACCCTCTGGTTCCTCAGCATACTCCTACCCTCTGGTTCCTCTCATACTCCTACCCTCTGGTTCCTCTGCATATTCCTTCTTGCTAAAGGGTCCTTGCATTTGCTGCTTCTTTGAGTAGGATGCTTTCTTGTAGACATCTTCTTTGCTGGTCTCCTGTACCTCCTTTGAGTATTCTTTCTCAAATCAATCTCAATCAATCTATTCCCTCCCTCTGTCCGTCCCTCCGTCCCTCCCTTTCGTTGTTTTTGAGACAGGGTTTCTCTGTGTAACAGTCTTGGCTGTCTTGGATTTTGCTTCATAGACCAGGCTGGCCTCAAAACTCACAGAGATCTGCCTGCCCATGGTATGCACCATCATATCTGGCTTCAAATTCCTCTTTTCAGGTGAATTCTATGCTCAGAACTCTACCTCCCAGCTCCAGCATATGTAGTCTGCTTTGCCTCATGCACTATTACCCCCAAGCATGCACCATATAATATAATAATGTGTTTATTATTTTTAGTCATCTCCCTCCCTACCTCCCCTAGAATGTACTGGTTAGGAGTACTACATCTCTAGCCCTTGCTGGCCTTGAATTTGAAGAGATCTGCCTGACTCTGCCTCCTGGGTAGTGGGATTTAAGGGCATGTGCCATCATGCTGGGCTTAGGTTAGGGCTTCTGTGTCAGTGAATTCCTTTGATAAGTGTACAGTGGCTGTTTAGTGATTGGGTGAATGAATGAGTACATAGGTTTTCTGCAGCCAAGCCCCGCCTTTTCCGTGGATGCTGGAGATGGGATTTGAGTCTTCACACTTGCAAAACAAGCCATTTCCTTAGCCCACTGTTTAGTCTTTTTTATTTTTAATTTTAAAAATTATTATTTTTTATTTTTGGTGTATGTTGTTTTACATTCATGTATAAATGTGTACCATGTGCATGCTTGCTACGTGATCAAGCCTGAAGGTGTCAGGTCTCACAGAACTGGAGTTACATACAATGAGCCAGCATGTAGATGCTAGGAATCAAACCTGGGTCCTTTGCAAGAGTATCAAGTGCTCATAACTGCTGCGCCATCTCTCTAGCCCCGCCCCCAGTATTTATTCTTTTTTAAAAAATATTTATTTATCTATTATATATACAATATTCTGTGTGTGTGCCTGCAGGCCAGAAGAGGGCATCAGACCCCCTTACAGATGATTGTGAGCAACCATGCGGTTGCTGGGAATTGAACTCAGGACCTTTGGAAGAGCAGGCAATGCTCTTAACCTCTGAGCCATCTCTCCAGCCCCCCAGTATTTATTCTTAAAAGTCATCTAGTTTTTAATCATTTGAATGCAATTTTAGAAAATGAGGCAGTATTTTACTTGATGTTAATAGGAAGACACAGTTTTATGTAAGCTGGCCTTCTCTACTTTTTACATTCATAAATTTGTATCATTAAAAATTAACATAGTTTTAAAATTTGTGCTACAGGACTACACATTAAAATAGTTTTTTCTCTTAAATATGTTACTTATATTTTTTTCTATTCTTTAGTATAATTTTCTTTCTAGAGAAAAAAATGTAAGTTACAATTGATTTACATGGGGGAAATAAAGTTCAGTATGTGTACTTGAATGTGGCTAGCCAACTTGCACCAGGGACCCCCTCCCTGTCTCTGCCTCCGGTGTGCGGGGATTCCCAACACTGCCCTTCCTGCCAAGCTTTTTCCATGGGTTCTGGGGATCCCAACTCCAGTTTTCATGGTTGCACAGCAAGTACTTTATCCGCTGAGCCATCCCTCCAGCTCAGCAAGCTCCAGGAATTCACATATGCAAAATGCTGCTGGTGTCTCCATCCTTGGAAATAAGGCCTCAGGAAGTGAATTAATAATGGAGACACTAACCTTGTAAGGGGCTTTGGTGGCTTCTGTCCTGTGGTGAGTTGGTAACAGGAAAGTAATTTATACCTATAATTAGAGGTTGAAGAACTTAACAGTATTTCATTTCTTGTGCCGTCAAGCTTCAGTAATTACCTTGACATTAAAAGGTGAAGTTTACAAAGTGTTGGGAACAAAAATATTTGTCAGTAGTGTGTGTGTGTGTCCACAGACTTATGTCCGCATCTATTTTTTTTCTGTTTATTCTGTTAATTTTGCTGCCTAGGTCATTCTAATGTGTGGTTACAGTAGTGACCTTTGAATTTTGTTTATAAATTAGACCATGTGTATTGGCTTTGCGGAAGAAAACTGAAGAGCCCCAGGAAAGAATAATAAACTCATGTTCATTATCTAAACTGGAGTAATAAATAATATGATTTGAGAACTAAGCTAGGTCATCTCTGTTATTCATTTGTTTAAGACTAGTTGTAGGCTTTTCAGTTTTACAACATACTCGTATTTGAAGGTGGGCCAGTGTAACTCTTCTTAAAGAATTCACTAATCATGACAGTGAACAGATTCTAGTTCTAGTAATGATGGTGGTGGTTAGTGACTATTATTTGTCACAGCCACCACCACCACCCCTCTTGTGGGCCCTGGGATAAGACTGTTGGGGGGGGGGGAAGGCAGGAACTAAGCTCTTATTAGCGATGTTGATTGTGATGTTGGGCAAGGTTCTCGACTGTTCTAGACACCAGTTCCTTCAACTGCAGTAATGGTAGTGGCTGCTCACAGGACATTCTGGGAGTTAGAAGCTTAATACATGTGTTGTAATGGTAAGTGTTCTTTATTACAGTGCTGGCCCCTCTCTTGTGTCTGGACAGTTCCATATCGGCTCTTTTAGTTTCCTGTGGCTAATAGCCGTGTGCTGAGGGTTTTGGTAGTGTTGTTTTTGTGTAAGCCATTCTATGAGCTAAATTTTGAAGCTGTATAGAAAAGTGGGCACTAGTATCAACAAAGCATTTTGAAAGCTTCCCACTAGATTGGCAAGAGTTCTGAATGTAGCCAACGCTGCCTTCAGCTTTTATGACCAAGGCCAAGAAGAAATGCTTTCACTGGTGTAGATTTTTTTCAGGGCCCTTCCTTGGCTAAAGAGACTGAAAGTTTTCATCACTGCCCTTAAACAAACAAACAAAAGGGGTTTCAGAGGTGGAGGGAATAAAAGGATTTTAAAGTTCTTGCTTTAACAACAGTGATTTTCAGCCTTGGCTACACATGAAATCATCTGAAATGCTTTTTATGAAATGAAAATGCCTGACAGTAGAAATTGATAACGGCACCCACTACCATCTCCATCAACAGCCAATTTGAATACACAAATAAAAATTGGAGGTGAAGAATGCAGTGCTTTAGTTACCAGTCTGTTTTGAATTAGAGTCTTGCTTATTTTGTATATTGAATGATTTTTAATGTATCTTGAATGATCACGTTATGTTTGGCTCTAGTTCCTAAGGCTGAAGCCTGATTTTATTATTTGATGCATTATAATAGTTGTATCCTAGGCAGTGGTGGTACACGCCTTTAATCCCAGCATTTGCCAGGCAGATCTCAGTGAGTTCAAGGCCAGCCCAGTATAAAAAAGATAGTTGTCTTCTTTTGATGAAATATTGTTGATTGTTTGTGACTTACTAGGTCAAAATGCTTTTTATGAAATAAAAATGCCTAACAGTAGAAGTGATAATGGCACCCAAGTGAACATTGTCTTTATCTTGTTAATGGGTGGCAACTGATGGGGAGATGGATGCAGTAAGATGATGCTAGAAATATGGAGAAGCATCTACTGCTAAAAAGGAAAGAGGAAGGGCTGGAGAGATGTCTCAGAGGATAAGAGCATTCATTGCCTGCTCTTCCAAAGGTCCTGAGTTCAATTCCCAGCAACCATGTGGTGGCTCACAGCCATCTGTAATGAGGTCTGGTGCCCTCTTCTGGCCTGCAGACATACATGGAAGGAATGCTGTATATATAATAAATAAATAAATATTTTTTTTTTAAAAAAAAGGAAAGAGGAAGACTGTGGTTCAGCTTTGCTGCTCACTGCAGTGACTTCTTCAGTGAGAACCCTACCTTCTGGAGATGGTTTAACTTTAGTGGCCTTCCAGATTGATGGAACCTGACCTGGTGGAACCTCATATACTCTAATAACTAGGTCAGTTTATTCTCCCTGAGAGTCATTGTGCTAATGACCTTCATGCCATTATGCAACCACTTATCAATTTCTTGTTATTAATGGTTATGATTTCATGGAACTCTCTGTGGGGCAGGATAGCTTTTGTAGGCCAAAGGATTCCATTGGAAAATAGTGATAAATTTGTTGATTGTCTGCTTGGCAATTCTAAGATGACCTTAAGTTTTAATAATTTATATTTATTTCTAAAGGTTAATATTTTCCTTCAATCTTAAGTTACTTCAGAAGTGTTTAGATGTTGGGTGATTTTGGGAAGTAGGTGGCAACTGTTGGCTTACATATTGTGGTCAGAATGTACTGGCTGGACACTACCTTCTTTTTGTGATTAATGAGATTTCTCTCTTTTCAAGTGCAGGGGAGCAGTGTACCTAGTCCTCTCCTCTTCCTTTTAAATTTATTTATTTTTATATGCATTGGTGTTTTACCTGCTTGTATGTCTGTGAAGGTGTTGGATCCCCTGGAACTGGAATTGTATAGTTGTGAGCTGCCTTGTGGGTGTTGGGAATTGAATCTCGGTCCTCTGAAAGAGTAGCCAGTGCTCCTAACTGCTGAGTCATCTCTCCAGCCCCTCTCCTCCCATTTAAATAAGTGTTTCTTGAAAGAGTGTATTTGCTTTTGGAGTGATCCATAGATATTAAACTTCTACTTCATCGAAATCTCCTGGACTACCCAGCACTCCTCTGGTCCTTTTTCAGCCTATCTTTACACAATCCACTAGGACTAGGGAGATAAGGGAATGGAGATAGGGGCAGCACAGCTCTGGAGTGCAGTCCCAGGGTCAGGCTCCTTGCTTGGATCACCGGTGCCCCACCAACACCACCGAGAGGGAGAGGGATGAGGGGGGAGAGAGAATGGGAGACTGACAGACTTGTTCACGTTTCCCAGGCTGTTGGGAATGCTTGAGTTCATGCTATCCTGGCTCTTCAACTGATTTTATAGCTCATTCTTCAGTTGTGATGGGAAATTTTTTTTTTCAGGCTGTTACTATACAAATTGTTGAAGGGACGCCCCCGCATCTTGTGGTTTGTCCTGCCTGCTTATGTTCTTTAATGAAGGGAGGCCTTGTAAAAAGAATTTAATCTGTGATAAAGGATAAAGAATAGAAAGCGAAGCCTTTGCTCTGTCTGGGAAGCTCTGGAGGCAGCTAAGGAGGAACACAGTGTGCTGCTTGATGAATGGGGTTGTGCTGGGAGCGTACTTGAGATTCTCTCTATTTTCATCTGCCGCTGCCATTGCATGCACCCTGTTTTCTGGAATGTAATCTTTGGCTCTGTGCGTCTGAATGCTGCGTGGTGTGGAAGAGTCCAGGCTCTGGAGCCACACAGCCTGGGTTTGAATCATATCTCTATTGTTTATTAGCAGTAGGATTCTGGGCAAGATATTGAATTTCTCTGTCTTGATTTACTCATCTATTAAGTTGAAAACAGCACCCATTCATGTATATTGTTGTAGAGATTAAATGAGAGTTAGTGTGTCTAAGTGCCTAGACTAGAACACAGAATATACTCAGTACATCCAATAAATATAAGTTGCTATGTCTCATCTAGTAGGTGGATAGCCTGCTTCAGATTTGTCTGACGGATCAGTTCACATTAGTAAAGAATGGATTCCAACTGCTTACCATTAAAAAGCTTCTAAATGCCAACTGCCTGAATGCTTTGAATTGTTAAATATGTAAATCTATTGAGTGACCACAGACATTGTTTTTGCGTGAATGATGGTTTGCTCTTTAAAAAGCTGTCATTTACTGATGTATCAGACTTCCTATGTACTTGTAAGCCTTCTCCATGTGGACAGTCTGGTTTGGGGGCTTTGTTTAAGCTATCAAAATTTGGATTAATTAAAAATCCCCTGAAGATTTTAACCTTTAGCTGATGTTGCGGTAGTAAGCATTTTCTCTGTTCCATTTACCTCCGTGGTGTTGGGTAAACTGGCCAAGTGCCCTGGAGTCCTTCAGTAGCACAGAGGCCATGTGGGTGTGGCTAGAGACCCAAGCATTGTTTCCAGTTCCATAACTCATCATGAAATCTCAATAATCATCTTGCTCTCTCTTTTTAAAATAGAATGCCACCTGCTTATCTCTAAATGTATTCTCAGTATTAATGAATTATTCACTTGGATGCTGGCAGTAGAGCCTGCTCTGAATGTGTCAGTTACTTGTCTATTGTGACAAACACCATGACCAATGCAACTTAGGGAAGAAAATATTTACAGGGCTGAGTTCAGAGGGTGAGTCGGTAGCCATTATGGTAGATTGTGTGGAAGCAGGCAGGCAGGGTCAGTCTGCAAAGAGGAGGCAGAGAGCTGATGGGGGAACAATTTTGGCTTTTGAAACCTCAAGGCTACCCCTTGTGACACACCTCCTCCAACAGGCTACACCTCCTAATTCTTTCCAAATAGTTTCACCAAACACGGACCAAGCATTCAAATAGATGAGTCTCTGTGGGCTATTTCTTCAAACCACTACACTGATCCTAATTCTTATTGCCATCCACGGGAAGCTACAGCATAGGGTAGGGGTGGGTAAAGTAGAAAGAAGTGGGAGAAGTAGCTAGCCAGCTGTAGATCATATTCCTTCCTAGTTGGAGAATTTTAACCCCAAATTTCTATTTCACTTTTAGAAATATCTTTGAGCTAAATGTGTGAGCTATTTGCGCTCTCTCTCTCTCTCTCTCTCTCGCTCTCTCTCTCTCTCTCTCTCTCTCTCTCTCTCTCTCTCTGGTTTGAAATCAAATTGATGGAGTTGGCAAACACTGCTAGTTGAATTATATCCTTAGAGCAATTTGTTATGGTATGGGATTCAAATTTATATTATTCAGGTTCTTGTTTTGTTTTGTTTGAGAAAGAATCACTACAAAGCCCTGTTCTAGAACTCATGTAGTCCAGGCTGGCCTTGAACTCACAGAGATCCACTTGCCTCTGCTTCCCAAGTGCTGGGATTAAAGTCTGTGATATTACTTTCGGCTATACTATGTAGTTTAAAAATATTTTTGTTTATTGTGATTTTTATAAAATGATTTTGAGAACATTCACCCCTCATTTTTTCCTCTAAGTTCTTCCATATCAACTCTACCTCGCTACCCTTCCCTCAGCTTCAGTTTGTGCTGTCTCAGTATTCCTGGATGTAGGACCACCCACTCGGTCACTGTTGTCCTACCAGGAGCCACATACTTAAGAAAACCAATTTCCCTCCCCTAGAAGTCATCAGCTGTCCATAGCTCCTCTGTTAGGGAAGAAGGCTTGTGAACGCTTTCTCCCCACTCCATGCTAGACTATTGCCCGGCTTGGTCTTGGGCAGGTCTTGTGCAGACATCTACAGCTGAGTTCATGAGTGCATGGTCCTTTTCTGTCCAGAAGACAGTTTTGCTCTGCTTTTCTCTGATGCCTTACTTTAGAATCTTATTTCTCTCCCCTCAGGGAGTCAGGCTTGGTAATAAGCATATTTAACTGCTTAACTAACTTGCCACCACCTCTGGCGCCCCCTTTTAGATAGAGTCTCATGTAGTCCATGCTGGCTTCAAGCTTGAGGATGCTCTTGAACTCTTGATCCCTCTATTGGCCTAAGTGCAGGGATTGCAGGCCAGTGTTAGCACTTGTGATTTCATGCAGTGTTGGGGATTGAAGCAAGGACTAGTGTAAGCTTGGCAAGTGCTCTACCAACTGAGCTATATCCCCTAGCCCCTAATTCTATGTTTGAAAAGAGAATAATTATCTATTCTGAAAACACTTAACTATTTTAAAATTTTATTTATTAATTTTACTAATAAACATAGCACACATGTAGAGCTCTGAAGACAACTTGTAGAGTAGGCATTCTCCTTCCATTTTGTGGGTTCCAGGGATTAAACTTAGATTGTCAGGTTTGTGGGAAACGCCTTTCCCTGACTAGCCATTTTGCTGGCCCTCTGAGGATATTTCAATAAAGATGTAAGAGGGTTTTTCTCACTGCTCAAGAAGAACATGGGTCAAAAGATAAAGACTTCAGTGAAACTTTTTCTTATGTTACCACTTCTGATGTGCTCTTTTTGTGTGTCTGCTTGGGTGTGTGCTTGTGGAGACCATAGGTCAGCTTTGGGTATGTTCCTCAGAAGCCGTTCACTTTAGTTTTCGAGACAGAGTCTCTCCCGGGGACCTGGGCCTTACTTACCAGCTAGGTAGGCTAGCTGGCTAGCAAGGCCCAGGAACACTGCCGCTCTCTGCCGCCTCAGTGAGCTGTTACAGATGTGCATTCCCATGCCTACCAGCTTTCCTGCGACTGTGGGGGTTAAACCTGGGTCCTTATGCTTGTGTGCAAGCACTTTACCAACTGCCATGTCTCTGCGTTGGCATACTTTTGGCATTATTTCATTTTGTTGTTTTTCTGTGTTTATTTCACAAAGCAACTTCATGGAGCCCAAACCTAAATAAAACAAAAACAGAAGAAACTAAAAGCAAAACCCACATGTAGCCATTGCTTTAAACACCAAAGATGTCAACATGAAAAGAATAGACTGGCATTTCTGCTCTGAAGTCTTTTGGTAAATGAATTTAAATGAACCAAAAGCTGGTGGTTTCACTTTATAAGGGAAAGTTTGGCCTTTCTCAATAATTTTAGATATTAAGGATATTGGCATTGGGGTGTTTTGGGCTAAACTTTATATTAACCTGCAGGTGGCTCTTGGGATCTAGTCAGTTGCAGAATAGCAAATGCAGTCATTTGTGTGGGTCTCTGGTGGGGTGTTTACGGTGTCTCCTGCCTGTGTGTATGCTAGCAAGAACACTGTTGTCTTGTTCTTTTGAGTTCGCTTTTGACGTAACTTTCTCAGAGAATTCCTGTTGCCTGGAATTGATGACAGACTTACACCATTTCCTCTTTTTTTCTCAGACGTTCCAACCTCAGAGCAGCCTGAACTGTTCCTAAAGAAACTTCAGCAGTGCTGTGTCATTTTTGACTTCATGGACACGCTATCTGATCTAAAAATGAAAGAATACAAGCGCTCCACTCTTAATGAACTGGTGGACTACATTACAATAAGCAGAGGCTGTCTGACAGAGCAGACTTACCCTGAAGTAGTTAGAATGGTGAGTTGCTTTTTTCGCCGCTGACACTCTTAAGCATCTTCCATAGCCACTTATGGGTGTATTGATTGCAGTGAGGTCGCTGAGGTCTCTTCCACAAACAAAGGCCAACCTCCTGAGAGCTAAATGCAAGCACAGCACTAGGATTTGAAGAGCATGATTTCATGGTGATGAAATCCAGACCGTCTCACCGACTGCAGCATGGAAGGAGTGACCTCAGAGTGTGAAACTGAGGCCAGTGTGCCTTGGATCTCTGCAAAGACACAGGAGAGAGAATCAACCAGTTTAAGATTTGTTTGAAAATATTCAAGCCTGTTGAGTATCTCAAGTCCTGCCACCCTTTCAATGTGGCATATTAGAAATGGCATTATACCTAATAAAATTGTGATTTAGAGAATCTAGTTAAGGCCTCTCTCGGCTTTCTGATGAATCCCGCTCTCCGTAATTCCCTTGAAGTCAGGAGCGATGCCTTTCATGATGTGAGAACAGTGGCACTCTGTGTGCTCCTTAGGAATTACAGGAAGAAACATTTGTATAATCCAAACAATTATATTTTGACTGTGTCATTAATTACATTAGCTTTTTAAAAATCAAGCCAAAATTTGACTGTTAGGTTTCTGTGGTGTGGTTGCCTTCCTTAGTATCAGAGAAGATTATGAATTGAGAGGTCATTGTTTTGGGGAGGCGGGTGGGAGGAATGGAGAAGGCTGGTCACTTGATTCATGCAGTACAGCTGCAGAGGTTCGAAAGCTCCTGAGCATCATTGGGAAGCCCACTAGAGGAGCAGGCATGTGGAATGCCTGCTCAGCATTGGGAGGGGCTCTCAAAGATGAGCTTGTGATAGTGATTGGTATGTAACAACCATATATATCTGAGGGGGAATGGGAAAGAAATATATATGGGGCATTAAATATATATATATATATATATGAGTTGGATTTATTATTAATTTACAGTAATATGTTATCAAGAGTGTTTTGTAAGTTAGGTAAGTTAGCTGTTACTGTTGTTGCTTTTTAGCAAAGAACACTTATACCTCACAGGGGACATTTGGCAATGTCCAGAGCCATGTTTGGTAGTCACAGCTTATGAGAAGAGAGTAATTCTAGCATCTGCTAGGTAGAGGCCACAAATACAATGCTGAGCATTTTAAAAGAGGGAAGAAAGCCCACACAAGGGAGGTTGGTCTAGTCTCAGATCCCACCAGTTACACTGTTGGGCAGTCCTTTCCAAACCTACCAGCCAGACAGCATCTTCTCTTGCCCACCTGCCCTCTGCAGAGCGTGCACTCTTGGTGTGAGCTTACCTGTGTTTTCAGAGACACTCAGCTTATAACTTTGTTCTGTGTCTTTCTGCAGCTAGCTCATGAGGACAGAAGCATATGCTGATGGGTTTGCACGAATACTTGTGTAAACACACTAATAATGTGCTGCACGACTTTCTGTACATTCCTTCTTTCGCTGAGCAGTTCATCAGTACACGTAAAGCCACACTGTTTTATAGCTACCTGCATTTCAGTGTATGAATATACTGTGTTTAATTAGCAGTTTACCCTTTTAAAAGGGTTTCTGTATGTTGAGTGATTTTTTTTTATTATGTTTTTAAGATTGTAGGCTTTTACTTTTATGTAGACAGCAAAATTGGAAGTGCAGAGATTTCCCATTTGCCCCAGTTCCACTCATGTGTGGCTCTGCTATCACCATCCCGAACGGCATATTTGTTATAATAGGTGAACTACACTGGTACACTGTAGTCCACCAGAGTCTGTAGTTTACTTTAGGCTCATGCTTGGTTCTGTGCCTTCTCTGGGTTTGGATGAAAGTCTAGTGATGTGGATGGACCATTACAGTATCACATAGCAGCTTCATGCTGCCATTGCTCTCTTAAGAACTGCTGGCCTTGTTGCTGTCTTCATAGTTTTGCTTTTTGAATCGGGAAGATGCCCTTTTCAGATTGCCTTCTTTCCCTTAGTAGAGTTTTTGGTTTCCTCTATGTTTTTTCATTCTTGTTTTGATTTTTGAGGTGGGTTAAATATAATAGGTTGGCTTGGAAGTTGCTCTGTGGCCTGGGCTGGTCTTAAGCTCTCAGCAGCCCTGCATCTAATTCCAGGCTCCCTAGGGCTGGAATTAGAGTGAACCATCACACCCGGCCAGCTCGTTCTTCTTCGTGCTCAGTTATATCCTGTTGTGTGCCTCAGCCAGTCTTTTCATTCACCTACGAAGTATCTTGGTTTCAAGCACATTTTGGCAGTTACAACTAAAGTGCCCCTGGAAATCTGCATGTTTGTGTGGGGCATACATTTTCAGATCCTTTGGGTAGACAGTGAGGGGTGTAATTCCTGGGTCTTAGGATAAATATTTTATAAGTCACTGTCAAACTAACTCCCAGAGTGACTGAAATGAGAGCCCCGCTGCTCTGTCTCTTTACCAGCATTTGATCTCCCTCTCTCCCCATTTCACCCCTTCTTGTACTTTAGGGTTTGGCCCCTAATTCTAATTCTTGTTTCCCCCACATGGCTGGCTTACAGTGTGCCGCTCTTTCTGACAGGCTCAGTGCTTTCTCCATCCTTCAGGTCCTCTGCTTCTTGGCAGTCCACTCTTAGGGAATGTGCTGTCCCCTTTTTTTCCCCCGAGTAAGAGATAAAACGTCCTAGAGAGGAACTGTCACGTATGTCTTAGGCTCTGTTATGCCTCTTAGCTGAGCCTAACTGATTTCAGAGATTTCAGGCTCTGAAATTGTAATGAAGACACTCTATCATTCAGTTATATTGAGCCATTAAACCTACTATTTAGCATAATGCAAAAATTCCTCGTTTTGTGAACCAGCTTATCCTTCGCCAGCTTTAGTCTCCTAAGAGAGTCCATTGTTTCCTGCCCTTCATTCCCATCTCCTTTAAGCCATTTATATTGCTTTAAGACATTCTTGAGCCCTGCTTTAGGCAGCTTTGAATAGGTTTCATGCATACTGTTCTAGAGTACTTCAAAGTCACTTTGTGTAGGGTTCTCAGATGTATATTGTCTTTTCATATATAATTTGTAGAATTTGTTAACAACTTATTTGCTATGGCACGTATACAATTTAGAATATGTATAGATAAGAAGTTCTTATGATAGAATAGAAAGTAAACCCCCTTGATGAATTCAAGGGCCACCTTACTTTATGTCTGAGAATTGCTTGTTTTTGGGGTCCTCAGTTTTCATATGGTACTGAGAAGTCTGCCTAAATAAATGACTGTGCCGTGTGCGCATTGGTATTCACAGGACTTCAGTGTGTGTGTACAGGCTAAAAGTGTAAGAAGGCTTGGAACTAAAGGTCATTTTGGTTGTCTCTCCCCACCTTTAAGGTTCTTGTGTGCAGAGATTCTGGTACTGCTTATCTCCCTGTGTCATGCCTCTCTTGGGGTGGGGATCGTGAAGATTACCAATGAAGTGTAAATCTCTTAGACTAGTCCCTATCACATGGCAGAATATTTAGCATTTGTTTTCTGAGACAGGGTTTCTCTGTGTAGCTCTGGCTGTCCTGAAAAACTCACTCTGTAGACTAGGCTGTCCTCAAACTCACAGTGATCCACCTGCATCTACCTCCCTAGTGCTGAGATTAAAGGCTTGCACCATCACTAGTAAATAACATTATTATGTTTTGCTATTAGATACTTGAATATGCATGGTCCCTGTTTATAGTTACATTCTTTATCAACTGGATGTATTCAGTTCCATTGCCTTAGTTTCTCTCAATTTCTGTAGCTCCAAGATGATCCTGCCTGGGGAGTAGTCACCTGCCCCTACCTGCTCCTCTTTCTTGTGATTGTGAAATGAAACCACTTTGCCTGGATAAGGAAGTCGTAGTGTTTTTAATGAAATGCTATCTGGGTTTTGAAAACCAGGATGAGTAATGAGTCAGGATGACATGGCATGCTGTCAGCCTTAATACCCAAAGCTGATCCAACCTGTTGGGACTTATACTTGGAGAGTTGGTTTTCTTATGAGGGACAAATGAAGTAGAAAGGAAGGTATGAGTTTGGGAAGCTACTTTTACCATCCAAATGAAGTCTGGGCACCACCCACAGGCTACTAGAATGAAAAAAAAACATTTTATGTGTACATATAATCAACAGCATATCATACAGCCTACCTTCAGGGGAAGAATGGTTATATAGGGCAGAGTCCCAGGGAGAGCGTGTGGAAGCTGTTGCCTGTATTTCTCATCTTAACTAGTGATGAGTCTTTGGTAACTCATTTTTCTCCCAAGCTTCAGTTTCTTCTCTTCTTAGTGAAGGGAGCTGATGATATCTCAGAATCTTCCAGTTCTGAAGTGGATGACTTTTGACCGACATTATCCAGGTCATTTAGAATGGCTTTCTCAAGGTTTACTAATCACTTCCCAGAGTAGCTGCTCACTTAGGTAAGTGGTTTCTTTTCTATTTTTGTGGTGTCTTCTCTAATGGAAAAAGATATCAGGACCTTTCGTTACTTTAGTTGTTGTATTGTACTCTACATTCTCTCTAGGGTCAAACTTTTGTTTTTATGGCATATTTTTTTGAGTTACATTCTATTTATAATGTCTTTTGGTTTTGTCAAATTTATCCATTTGAAATATTTCTTAGAATATTTTTGTCTTCCAGTAGCCTATTCATTTTTATTTATCTAAATTTGATCTCTCTCTCTGTATTTTTTGTTTTGTTTTTTGTTTTTTCGAGACAGAGTTTCTCTGTGTGATAGTCCTAGCTGTCCTGGAATTAGCTCTGCAGACCAGGCTGGGCTTGAACTCACAGAGATCTGCCTGCCTCTGCCTCCTGAGTGCTGGGGTTAAAGGCGTGCACCACCACTGTCCTGCTGAACTATGTAGATTTTATATCTATATGTGTATTTGCATATCTTTTCTAAAAATACTTCATTTGAGGGTACTCCAAATGTGAGATATAGTCTTGTTGGTAAAAGCATTGGCTTTGTTAGTTCTAGGTGGTATTTATTGAATGACTTAATACCATACTTTTACTCAAAAAAAAAAATAAATTGGTGGTGTTGAGTGTCAAACCTAGGACATTATATATTCTAGGCAAACATCACTACATTATACAGTGGCATTTCATTTGTATTTTAATAAAGAAAGCTTGCCTGAAGATCCGAGAATAAAACAGCCCCACTGATCAGCCCTATAGACCAGGCAGTGGTAACACACACCTTTAATCCCAGTAGCCACACTAGTTGCCATAGAAACCAGGTGGTGCATGCCTTCAATCCCAGTTGTGTACACCTTTAATCCCAGCCCTGGTGGGATTAAATATAAGATGGGAGGAGACAGCTCTCAGTCTCATTCTGAGATTCCTGGAGGCAGAATCGCCATTTTGGACTGAGGTCAAGGTAAGAGCCTGGCTGCTTTTGCTTTTCGAATCTTTAGGTTGAACCCCAGTATCAGTCTTTGAGCTTTAATTAATCGTGCATCAGCACTGAGCTATATTCCCAGCCTTTGGTTTGTTTGAGACAGGACCTCGGTATGTAGTGTAGGCTGGCAAGAACTTACTTTGTAGCTTAAGTCAGTCTCACTTTATGATGCCTTAGCTTCTTCCCAAGTGCTGAGATTATGTGCATGTGTCACCTTATCCATATTAATGTTTGGATGGTTAAAAAAAGCAGTTATTTCCTGTCAACAGTAGAAAGTGTAATATGAACAAATTAAAAGATGTTATACTAATAGAATTTTGTATTAGGTAAGGAAGGAAGAGAGAGAGAAGGTTGATTCGAGGTAGGTGTGTGGGGGGTCATGCCAGAATGAGGAAAGCTTTAATAGGATGTGAAAAGATTTTCCAGGTGACTGAACTACCAGGGAATCCCCAAACCACTTGCTATACAGGAGATGCGGTGCCATGTTGTTGTAGCATTAACAGTTGTTTGTGTGCATGTGCGCAAGTGAGCACCAAGTTTGGGCAGCTGAAAGATGTTAATGTGTGTCAGTTTGTGGAAGTACCTCGTAGACAGTGGAGACCCATCAGAAGGCTTGAAGTAGAAGACTGGTATATTTGTGTGTGTGTGTGTATGAGTATATATATGTATATATATATTTGTACACATGTACATATACATGCACATATATATTTATTTGTATTTTCTTAATTTCCTTTTTTAGTTTTTCGAGACAGAGTTTCTTTGTGTAGCTTTGAACCGTTTTGTGGAACTCACTCTGTAGACCAAACTCACAGAGATCTGCCCGCCTCTGCTGCACTCCCCCCCCCCCCCAGTGCTGGGATTTAAGGCGTGCGCCACTACCACCTGGCTGGCATTTTATATTTTAATAGCAGTAGAAAAGATAGAGTGTGGTAAGGCAGTATCCCTAGGGGAGTGTTGCACTGGCAAAGATGTGCAGCCGTAAGCCAACAGCAGGTGATAGGGTAGGAAAGCAAGAAAGGGAGAGAGGGAGGGAGAGAAATTCATGAGAGTCACCTAGAAGTGCAGAAAAGCCACTTATAGTTTATGTGGCTATTTTGAGAGGAAGGAGATTCAATGGCTGTGGCATAAGCCGCTGTGGTCATTGTGGTACTTCGTTAAGGGACAGCAGGTTTTGCTTGGAAGCTGAGGAGTTGAGTTTTTGTGGTTGCTGTTGAAGTTCCTGTGGGAAGCCTAATGTGGAAAAGCAGATACAGAGCTGCTCCTTGTCAGCATGGGGATGTGCAGGAGGCAGGTACAGGGATGGGACGCTGCCCTCTGTTCCATGGTCTAGGTGGCAGCAAGGTGGTTGAGGAGTGGGCAGAACGAGGAAGTTAAGACCATGGTGACAGACAGTGATTCCTCCTGTAACAGGGACCTAGGATATGCTGGCTTCATTTGAGTAAAATATTACCATTTTTCCTTACAAAAACTACAGAACTTTAGCACATGGTCACTGCTGTATTATTTTCATATTTTGTCTTTATGACTTGACTAGTCTTGGTTTCAAGCCTGCATTGTTCCCAGTGTGTGATTAAATCTATGTATACTGCAAACTGAGGCTATTCGAGTTTCAGAGTTAATGTAGCTTGAGTATAAAGTATATTGAATAGTCTTTTCCTTCTCTTGAGATCTTCCTTGAGTCGTTCACATTGTTTCTCGGCCACTAGTCGCCCATCCCCCCCCCAACTTTCAAATTATATCATGTTACTTGATTATCTAAGTGATCATTGTTTAAAAATACATTCTTGGGCCGGGCGATGGTGGCGCATTCCTTTAATCCCAGCACTCAGGAGGCAGAGGCAGGTGGATCTCTGTGAGTTCGAGACCAGCCTGGTCTACATAGCTAGTTCCAGGACAGGCTCCAAAGCCACAGAGAAACCCTGTCTCGAAAAATCAAACAAACAAACAAAATACATTCTTGGTTTAACTGGAAACTATAGCTCTGATTAGCCTCTTACTAGACTAATACAGTTTTGTGGAGAATTAGAAATTCTCAATTAAGGGCCTCCAAGTCTGCCTACAAAGTAATTCAGGATGTTTTGTTAACTTCACTGTGTATCCTGTTGACTGAAAGATAAAGGACTTCTTGTTATTAATATAGCATTAGCTTATTAAATGCAGCATTGGAAATGGTCACAGATGGGAATGTAAGAGCTTGTCGCTTGTCATGTCTTGCATTTGATAGTGAATACAATTATACCCTGACTAGATTTTGGAGATAACTAAATGGTGCTATATGAGAAAAGTGTTTGCCAACTAGAGTTATTGGGAAAATTTGAGAATGGGTAAGTTCAAGATATATGACCGCAGAAGCATATTAGAAATTTAGATTCTTGGTACATAGGAGAGAGGTTACGACTATAATAATGCAGTTACTAAAAGACATTTTTAGAGAGAATAGAGAGAATCAACTAGGCAAGGCCAGAGGCAGATGTTACACTTTACCGTTTGTCCGAGGAATAGAAACTGACAGGTATTTTGCCTTTTCCTTAAACTGTCATCTTGTGCTACTCTGGTTAATGTTCCGTTAGCAGTATTTATTGTCTTAAGGTACGCAGATTTATTTCTTGGTGTTACTGAACTCTGTGATATTGACTACAGTTTTATGTGTGTGTTCTGTGTATTTTTATGTGGAAGGAAAGATTCTCAAACGGCTTAAATTGGATTTTGCCATATGTGCATTAACCATCTGCACTAGATGTCTAGGTGAGAGCGTGAAACTGCCTGGAACTGGAATCTGCTCTGTGAAGAGGTCTTTCTCTTTGTTCCCCAGAGATAGGGACTGAACCCATGCACTTTTTCCACTGAAACTGCACCTTTAGCCCCCATAGGAGGGTCTTTGTTCATGTATTCAATATTGTAAATGTATGTATAACTGTTTAGGTTTTCTGTTTATTTTTATTATTACTGTGTATTAATTATAATAGGTTTCATTATAGCATTTTCACACCTCGACCTATTTGGGCCATAATTCACTCCTTCCTTCTCTTGCTTTCCATTGTTTCCCTGTCTGCTAATCCTCTTTCTCTTCCCAGCTAGCCCTGCTTCTACCTTCATGCCCCTTTCCTTTTTGGGAGCATGGGATCTCGTGAGTTTGAGTAGTTACAGGCAAATGGGCTAGGATGTAGGGGTTTGCTTACACGTTCCTGAGCACCTCCACCACTGGCCATGCCGTTGAAGGAAATGTCTTCTTCCTCCATCAACTGTTAACTACATATAAATCCTCGTGGAAGGTTGTGGGTTCAGTGAGCCCCTTCTGCTCTCAGGCAGTCTACACAGTCTTGTGCAGATCTTCTGTAAGTAGTACAGTTGCTGGTTGTTGAAGAGTGCAACAGTCATGCCATGTCCCAAAGCTAGCATTGCACACTAGTTCCCACCCACTTTGTCCAGCTTCTCTGGTCTTTCTACCCCTCCTTTGATGTTCCTTGAGCCTCAGAGGAGGTGATTCAGATGTCCTGTTTATGGATGTATTTAATAGTCATTTGACCTTCTACAAAAATACTGGGGCTAGGAAGATGGCTCAGTGGTTAAGAGCATTGCCTGCTTACAGCCAGTGTAAGAGCACTTGGTGGTTTACAGCCATCTGTAACTCCAATACTGGGAGATCTGTTGCTCTCTTCTGACCTCTGAGGGCACTGCATGTACACAGTGCACAGATGCATATGCAAGGAAACACCCATACATATAAAATAAAAGTAAATAATAAATCTTACGTGTGTGGTGTGTCTGTGTGTCTGTGTAGAGATGTGTATATATAAGTGAATGTGCCTGAGGAGTCCAGAAGAGGGTGTTGGATCCTTTGGAGACAAAGTTACAGGTGAGTGTGAAGTGTCTGGCATGGGTGCTGAGAATTAAACTTGGATCTTCAGTAGGAGTAATCTGAACTCTTAACTGCTGAGCCATCTCTCTAGCCCTAGTCATTTATTCTTTTTTTTTTTTCTGTTTTCTTTTTTAGATTTTATATGTATTAGTGTTTTGCTACATCTATGTGTTTGTTTAGCAAGTTTGTGCCTGGTGCTTGCAGAGGTCAGAAAAGGGTCTTGGATTCCCTGGCATTGGAGTTATAGATGGTTATGAGCTACCAGAGATACTGGGAACTGAGCCCAGCAAGTGCTCTTAACCACAGAGCCATCTCCCCAGCCCTTAATCATTTGTTCTTAATGCTCGACCTTTATTAGTCTCTGTTGTCACTACTGATCACTGCAAAGAGAAGACTCCATGACCAGACCTGCTGGCAGCACTATCCTAAGGCCATTTGCAGGTGTCTTGAAAACAGTTTGACAGGTGCTTTATGTCCGTTTTTCAAAACAGCAGTGTGGCTTCCCACTAGTGCTGTGACCTCCCCGGCCATGGCCTTTAACTGGGTTCATGATACCATGTGTGGATTCTGTGTTGTAGGACAGGCAACAGTCAGGAAGTGGTTGGTTACTGTCATGACAGACTGGCCACTGTTGCAAGAACAGGCTGATCCTGTGGGCTGGGCAGGGTTGCTGCATGTGGTCTACAGCTGAACGAGACTATTGCTGCCTGTTCTCCCCTTGGAGCCTGCATAGCGCCTTTTGATACCGTGAAGGCTAGGCTGCAGGGAGGAAGTTTCCAGGCCGAATCTAGTTGGCTTTCTTTGTGTTCTACCAGAATGGACAACCAATAGCAATGGCAATTGGGTTATTTGGGGGTCTCCAGGAGGCTCCCTGACCAACAGCTTTTAGGGTGGTAGTCCACCCCTGGCACTGGGATTTTCATTTAATAAGTTAAGCTATTGCTTCTGGGAGCAACTTTATCTTAATGTCAGTTTGGGTAGGTTGTTAATAACAGTTAACACAATTAGAATTTCAGTTATATATTAATTTGTGTATTTGCGTGTGTGTTGCCTCTGTACTATGCTTTTCCCCTTAAACTTTTTCTTTTTCTTTTCTTTGTTTTTTTGAGACAGGGTTTCTCTTTGTATTTCTCACTGTCCTAGAACTAATTTTGTAGACAAGATTTGGACTTGAACTCAGAGATCCACCTGCCTCTACCTCTTGAGTGCTGGGATTAAAGATTTTGCCACCATGCCTGGCTCCCTTGAATTTTTCTGAATCTAAAGATCCTTCCTTCCTCCCTTTCTTCCTTCCTCCCTTCCTCCCTTTCTTCCTTCCTCCCTCCCTCCCTCCCTCCTTCCCTCCCTCCCTTCCTCCCTCCCTCCCTTCCTCCCTCCGTCCCCTAAAAGATTTTGTATTCTGTGTATGTGGGTGTTTTGTCTGCATATGTGCACACCTGAAGAGGACATTGGATCCCAGGGGACTACAGTCATGGGCTGTTGTGAGTCACTGTGTTAGTGCTGAACTTAGGACGTCTAGAAGAACAAGCAGCCAGTGCTCTTAACCAATGAGCTGTCTCTCCAGCCCTAAATCTAAAGATTTTTAAGTCCTTTCTTGTATTTTTGGTTGCTTTTGACAAGGGCAGCTGGTATGTTGATTGTGGGTAGCCATGTTCACTCTTTAATGGAGAAAAACTTAATTATCTTTTGAAAATTTCATGCATAGTTAGAATGTGTTGATCATACTTCTCATTCTCTTCCAGCTTCTCTGTAAGTCACCTACATAATTTTTCCTAATACATTTGTGTATTCATGCCCTTCCTGTCTTAACAATTTATTGTCCCTCAAGAATTCTTCAGAACTTTGAGAGGGATTTTAACTATGATTAATTTTAATTTTCTTAAAACAACAACCCGTTTTACTTAGGAAATAAACTATTTGCTTAATTTCCAAATTGTAGCCCTTCTAGCCTAACTGCTTTAACTAGGTTGTTTCATGTTTCCAGTATATGTAATGTTCTTTGAGAGGTGTGGCCTGTCAATCACTGATATCTGATAATATCATCCCACTGTACTGAGAATCTACTTCTGTGTCCCGTCCGCGTCGCGCCCCCCCCCCCCCCCCCCCAGTAAAACTGGCAGCAGAGGCATGCAGAGTAGTTAGAGTACTGCGTTCAAGGTTGTAGTGTCTCTCCCCAGCCTTTTAACTTACCCTTGGAAATGAAGGTATAGCAGTGCTTGAAAGTCCACTCAGAAGGGGGACATTGCAGCATGGATAAGAGGATCTTAAACAGGCCTGGCTCTTGGCATTTGTATGGTTTAGTTATTTCTTTGCCTAGAGAGAGACGGGAGAGGTGGGAGGAAGGGAGAGAAGGATTGATTCTCCCAGAAGAAAGCGGCTTGCACCACACTGGTGGGGGATATCAGGAAAAAGCAGAGAAAGCAAGTGTCCTCAGCATGGAATTCTCAGAGACTGTAATGCCTGAGGCAGGAATTTGGCAGGAAAAGGAGGAGCAGGTCATTTCCAGGAGGGAGCTGGCTCCTGACCAGTGTTTAAAGGCAAACCTGGTCTGTGAGGAAGACAAGATGAGATGTGCTGCCCTGTGACTTCTGAGATTCCCCTGCAGTGTGGAGAGAGGATAAGGGCCCTGGAGAGCGAAAGCACACGTGCTCACCAGAGTTCCAGAGCAATGGAAAAGAAAACAGGATGTGTCCTGGCAGAGAGCGGCCATGAGCTCGGGGATGACACATACAAGAAAGATGCTTATGAGTAAAAATAGGACTGGCTATGATTATTTGATAAGCTGGAGAACAAGTAGACTTTTTAATAAAATGTCTGACCAAGCTGTAGTGAAGATATTTCTGGGCTCTTGGAACTATAGGTAACAGAAGATTTTATTAAAGAATAATTTTGAAAGCCAGGCATGGTGACACATGCCTTTAATCCCATCACTCTGGAGGCAGTGAGTTCAAGGCAAGCCTGGTCTACAGAGCGAGTTCCAGAATAGCCAGCGGTATACAGAGAAGCCTTGTCTCAAAAAACCAAAAAAAAAAAAA
>NC_022009.1:13485614-13492633 GCF_000317375.1 Microtus ochrogaster | reverse complement strand
AAAAAAAAAGAATAATTTTGAGTCATTCAGATGGAGAAATCTCAAGGTCCAAATCAGGAGCAGAAGGCAAGAGAGCATGAGCAAGGAACTCAGGAACGTGAGGGGTACACCCACACACTGAGACAATGGGGATGTTCTTTCGGGAACTCACCAAGGCCAGCTGGCCTGGGTCTGATCTACAGAGCGAGTTCCAGAATAGCCAGCGGTATACAGAGAAGCCTTGTCTCAAAAAACCAAAAAAAAAAAAAAAAAAAAAAAAAAGGGACTAGTTTTGATACATTGTATGTTGCCCACTGTGCAGGAGTTGAGCCCATTAGTGGGTGAGGCAGAACACTGTCTGGACTAATGCAGGCACTTCCTTTTCAGGGTCTTTGGTGTTTTCCTTAAAAAACAAACAAACAAAAATAAAAACCCAACAAAGTTCAAGTTTTGTTACGAAGAGATGACAGAGGTGCTAGAAAATGGAACTTTTTAATCTGTGATGCTCTTGATAAGAGTGTGGGACTAAGGGGACCCTAAGGTAGTGATGTTGAAATGGTGTGTGTGAGCCCGCAGCAGGCTGCTATCTACAGGCAGGGTCTGTGTGGTAGATGGATGGCATGTGTGCATTAATTATCCATAAGCTAGTTTAGGGCATGTTTCACCAATGAAAGGTCATAGAGACCAAGAAACAGGTGCTCAAGAAGAGGTGGTGACAGTTTGTCTTTTTTAGTGTTAGCCTGCCTGCCTGCCTGCCTGCCTTCCTTCCTTCCTTCCTTCCTTCCTTCCTTCCTTCCTTCCTTCCTTCCTTCCTTCCATTTTTTTTGATTGAATTTTACTTTATGTGTATGAGTGTTTTGCCTGCATGTATGTCTGAACCACATACATGCATACAGTGCCCACAGAGGCCTTAAATCCTCTGGAACTGGAGTTACATAGGTTATGATTCACTAATGTACATGCTGGGAGTTGGACCCAGGTCCCCTGGAAGAACAACCAATGGCTCTTAGCCACTGAGCCATTTCTTCATCCCAGCATAGTGTTTCCAAGTGGGAGCAAGGACCCTTGGCTAGAAGTACACATTAGGAATAGATTGTGCTTTCTTTTAAAATCCCAACTCTCAGAGGCTTTCTTTTAAAATGCCAATTTTTTTCATAGCTTTAGCTGATTTTGAATCTCCATGTTCAAAGGAGTTGTTCAGCATTTGTGTTCAAAGGAGTTGTTCAACATTTATGATCTCAAAAAAAAAATTCCCATGTTAAAGCCAAAGAATTCTTTTATCAGTTTGTAGGTTTTGGCTCTCAGAAACTACCAGGTCTCCAGGTTGAGCAAGTCTGTCTCCTGGCCTGCCTGAGGGGGCTGTGGTTGGGGGAATGGGGATAGGGCCTGTCTGCAGACGCCAGTGGCACTAGGGTCTGTGCTGTGTTTATGCAGAGTGAACACTGACTGCTGCGGTATTTACACCTCGATATTTGGATTCTAAGATTTAATATCAACAATCTTCACTTTTGGATTCACTGCTACATTTCCAATTTTGGAGAGAATGCAATATAGTCATCTGCGTGAAGTTTTATTTCCCTGTGATGGTTTTGTGTGGGGATGACAGCTAGATAACTAATTCAACATCCCTGTAACCATTTCATCGGGTAAAAAGATGTCCTGTGTTTTGAACTAAGCTTAATGTTGAAATAGAAGCCAATGTAGTTGGGGGTTTGTGGTTGGACTTGTAGCAGTAGGAAAGTCAGGGACGAGTCTAGATCACAGAGAGAGAGCTTAGCAAGCTAGGAAGTCAGATGTGGGCAGGAAGTCACTGGTACTCTTGCATAGTGTGTGAAATAGACATATGTCTTTCCTTTTCTAATCTGTGAGGAAGGTCTCTGCTCTCCTAAGGGGGACAAGACAAGCAGTTTAGCACACGATGGTGGCTAGTTAAGTCCTGTTGTCCTGCCCTTGTCAGATGGCCCAGAGTGAAAAGAAGTGGAGAAGACTGTGGAAATTATCTCCCTGTATTTGTTTCCGTATGCACATCACAGAAAATCATTATTTAAATTCGGGTACTCGGTACATTTTCTTTTTTAGCCAATTTCATCCCAGTCTTCACTTTCTCCTGTAAAATCTCAAATTTAGGCTTAGTTAATGTTTTAGGCAGTGAAAGTTTGATGAATTTAATAATTGTATAACGCCCGGGATAACTCCAAAGGGCCCAACAAATAGCAGCCTAATGAAAGAGTAAGAAGGTAAGAGGCGCACCCTTCCGGGATAAGCGGGGTCAGGGAGGCAGTTGGTTGTGAGCAGACCCAGTTAAGATGACGACAGTGCTGTTCTGGACTGAAAGTGGAGGAATGAAGGATATCCACAGGCCAAGGTGAAAATAGTGGCCTGAAAAAAAGCTGAGGACAGTTTGCCAGGGACAAATTCTGGTGCTGACATTTCCTCTTAAGATTCGTGTGCCTTTTCATTTAAGGAAAGGGTGACTCAGATCCATTCATTTGAATTCTGTGTTCATCTCCAGACACTGAATGTGCTTTAGTGTTCTTCTTTGTTCCCGCTAAGACCCACTACCGTCCACCTGTGTGGCTCTCTCATTTTTCTTTGGCTAAGATTAGAGCAGCTGCCATTTGGTTTTCTTGCTGTTTCATTGGATTCTTTCCCAATAAAAAGGGATTGATGTATTTGCATAAGGAAATTAAATTATTGGATTAGCAAGAGTTATTGGAGGATGGAAGAAATATTTTAATAGGAAATTAGTTGCTGACTCTTTAGAAAATAAATTGAACATGTGCATACATTTATTTCCTTTACCACGTAAAATCTCACTAAATTTGTGAAAATAAGAGGTGAGGACATAGAAAATGGGGAGAGATCACAGAGTCAGTGTTTTGCGAGCTAGGTAGCAGATGAAGTTGCTTTCACTACCTTGACTGATCAGAGAAAGGTGGATCTGAAGCTGTGGCAAAGGGGCAAAGGTACCCTGGAAGTGATCTAAGTCACACCCCTTAACAACAAGGAGGAGACCCAAAGAAAGGGTGCCTGGGGACAAAACCCAGGGGCTTCTAGAGCAAAGTTTATCTAAGAAGCCATAGCTAATGGTTCTTCACACTCTCTAAACCAGGTAGTAAAGTGGTTTCTCTCAAACAATCCCCTCCCCAGAGATGCTAAAACTTGAGAGAATTAGCACTTGGGGACTGTAGGCAGTGTCTAGGGAAGGGGGATCTTTCAGAAAGTAGGGACTACTCTGAATGAGAAGATCCTTAAGCATCTTTCCCAGCTTCCAGACTACCCTCCTGCCAAGTCACAGCTTAGATTGCCCTTCTCTGGAACATCAGTCACTGCAAGAGAAAAGATCCAAAGGGGAATCCGCAGAGATAATGGTGAAAAGGAATCAGCCCAGCCATTCTCAGTCCTGAAAAACCCAGTCTCTGTCTCCTTAGAGGTCTCATTTAAAGTAAAACTATAGTGGTATAGAGAGGGTTAGGGCACAGCTGTGATCTGACAGTAACACCACTATGAGTTCCATAGTTTCCAGCTTAGTGTAAATGGCATCAAATGCTGTGTGAAAGTGTATACTTTTATACATCTCTGTATATTAGTCTATATGTACATATGCATGTGTACACATACTCATACACACACACGCACATACACACACATTGGTGGGCCTGCTTTCTTTCAGTATACAGATAGCATGTATCTAAGTTCTTAAGAATAGCTATAGATTTTTTAATTCAAGAGTGTTTTTCATTTAAACACTCATTGTATAAAATGTATTATAATTTTTTTTCACTGTTTATATTCTTGTCCAAATTTGTGGGCATGTCTACCCGCCTCATGCTAGAGATCAGATTTTCTGTTGTTATATGAACATTTAGGCTGTTTCCTTTCCTGCTATATGAATAGTGCCTCTGTGAATTCTGTCCTTATATCGATATGTATTCTGGGTTTTTGGCTTTCTATTCTTGATCGTCCAGGACATGTTCCTTTTTTCTTTGTGATTGACAGGGCTCTTATCCTTCTGAAACCCAGAATATAAAGGGACTAAATTATTTGCCGAAATAATCAATCGCATGCTTAATCTAATTGCACTAATCGTCATAAGAATTACCAACTAAACATTTCCAGGAGGCACAGTAACAATAAAAACACATTTTTTGATTTTTTATAAATATGTATGACATATATACCCAACGTAGTCAGAAATAACTTCAAGGATTATCAATTTTTTTGAAGATAGGGTCCATGCTATGTTCTGTCACACCTTGCAAAATGAAGCACTTGACAACAGAAAAATAAGGAAAAATGGTTTCGTTATTAGGAACTAGGACAATTGGACATGCCTAAGTTTTTTTTTTTATCTCTTTCATACTGTCTTCTGAAAATGTCGATAATATTAAATTTTTCTGATCAGATGACTTTTTATAGTTTTTTAAATTGTTGTTTTCTTTCATCATTTGCCTCTCGAGGTTAAAAAAACACATTCTATTCTATGATGTTCTTTCTGTGTCTTCAGAAGGTATAACAGTTGTGCTGTGTTCTAGAAAGCCTGTAATCCAAGTTTGGTATGATGGTGAATATGCCCCAAGACTGTGATCTTTGGAAATTTTCTTAAATTCATTTATGAAAGATCCTGAAGTTTTTATGAATGTATGTCTCTTTGTCACATAAGCCATGCAGTGTCCTTAGCTGGCGAAGGTCTCCTCACAGGCACAGAACTCTGTCCACAGATGTAGTTGTATGCTAAACAGTGGGATGGGAGCCCACTCACGTGTAGTGTTTCTGATTGTCTTCTTGTACTTGTGAAACAGTATTGGTAGATACCAGTTGACTTGGGAAACAGGGCATTCATTCATTGGTAGACACCATTTGACTTAGGAAGTCTTGTTTGATGCAAGTTAACATGGTCAGAATAGTAACATCTTGAAATTCTTGTCTTGAAAATTAAAAGTATATTGGTAATATTATTTAACATTAAAATTATAATATTTAGTCATTTCTGATAATTCTTTGAACAGTTATAATATGCTTTGGGATTTTTGTTCTTATTTTTAAGATTTATCTATACCAATTAAAGGGGCAGAATTAAAGAGATTTTATTATTATTATTGTGTGATTATTAATGATTTTGTGGGGGTGTTTGTTTGTTTTTGAGACAGAGTTTCTCTGTATTTTTGGCTGGCTGTCCTGGAACTCACTCTGTAGACAAGGCTGGCTGTCCTGGAACTCACTCTGTAGACGAGGCTGGCCTCAAACTCATAAAGACCCGCCTGCCTCTGCCTCCCGAGTGCTGGGATTAAAGGCGTGCGCCACCACGCCTGGCCCATTAATGATTTTTAAATATGGTGTTGCTGTAAGTAACTTGATACTTTATATTTTTATATATTTTGTATATTTATATATATTCATGTTTATTATCTTAATGTTAGAAAATGTATTAGAATTTTAGTTCTTAGTTCAATATTTATTATTAGTACAAGTTTTATTATGTTTTAAAATAGTTTTACGTGTTCAGACTTAAGTCTGATTTAGAGACTTAAGTCATATTTATATTCTTTATTTTTTTTTTTACTTCTGATATTGTTGTTCTCTAAAATGGCATATATGGGAAATGCTGATGACCTATTATAAAATTTTCCTATTTTCTTTCTAGGTACATTATTACGGTATTTATTTGGGTTCATCATTGTTGACAAATGGTTATGAGAATAATGTATAGGGTTTAGGTTCAACATTGTATTTACTGGGTTCTCATTTGGATTGTGGGTGTTTGATTAAATCACTTAGTGACTTTTCAATATATGATTGACTATTGGATGAACAGGTAAGTGAATAAGCTAGAGGAAAAACTCAGGGATGTTAATATTGTTACTTGTATGGGGTCTTACTGTGACTAATGCCAGATAAATAATAGCACCTCTTAATTGCATGAATTACTCTCTAGATAACACCACCTGGATGGGTTTTCTTTTTAAATATTTACTTTTATGTAACCTCAAGAATCTACTTTATGCTTCTCATGGCATTATTTGTGCTTTTATAGTTGATACACTTGAGTTTTGATCAAAGGGGGAAGAATGTTCTTACGGTCAACCAGTTCTTCTGTTATTCGATAGTGGTGGTACTCAGCTGTCCAGAAAATACATTATAGAGCACAGAGGTGATGATTTAGGTCAGTTTGTTATATTGTGATACAGGGAGGTCTCCAGAACATGCATTACTTCCTCGTGTACCAGAATGATAAGTATTGATGGTGCTAAGATACGTGTAACTAAAAGAAATCAAAGTACTCATTCTTCTTAAAAGATTAATACTTACTATGCATTGTCCTTCCCTGCTGTTCTGTTCTGTATCCAACTTGGTCAATGCTTCAGGAGTAGTTACTTCTTGCCAGCCACAATGTTTTATAATGTACAAGACACAATAACAAAATATCAGCCAAAATCATGTTGTGAAGTTAAGTTTCTATGGTGATGAAAGCATGGGGGAGTGAAGCATTTTGGGCAAGGGGCGAATAACTTCAGAGTAACAGTTGTATTTTGCTATTATAGGTCCCAAGGTAATAGATTATTTAATTGAAAATTGATTAAAATTTTTTTCTTTTGCTAATCAGGCCAAAAATGGGAATTTTGTAGTCTTCTCTTTTACAGTTGCCAGTACTTTGAAATCTGTTTTGTTCACAGTGGTCAGCATTAGCCTAAGTTTCAGAAGCAGCAGCAGAGAGGTAGGCCCTCACGGCCCAGCACAGTCTGAGGAGATTTCCTCTCCCTCAAGGGCTCTTCCTAGCAATAGTGTAATTTCAGGTTTGTCAGATTTAGCAACTACAAATACAGAGTATCTAGTTAAATTAGAGCTTCAGATAATTTTTTTAAAAATAAGACTGTCCTAGATATTACATGGAGTTGACTTTAAAATGTCTTGTTTATATGAGATTTAGATTTAGCTAAATCTTCTCTTTCTCTTTGTCAAGCCTAGTTATTTCTTTCTTTCTTTCTTTCTTTCTTTCTTTCTTTCTTTCTTTCTTTTTTTTTTTTTTTTTTTTTTTTTTT
>NC_022009.1:13460646-13485509 GCF_000317375.1 Microtus ochrogaster | reverse complement strand
TCTTGTAGACCAGGCTGGCCTCGATCTCACAGAGATCCGCCTGCCTCTGCCTCCCGAGTGCTGGGATTAAAGGCGTGCGCCACCTCCGCCCGGCTAAGCCTAGTTATTTCTATTTGTTAGGTGCCAAGCACTGAGAAACTGCTAAGGAGTCCTTGAGGGGCTCAAAATGTGAGTAGAAGAGCAAACAAGGGATTTAAGGAAGCAACATTAGAGTGGAGAGGCTTGGAAATGCCAAGGATCTGAGCCAGGAGTGGGGACTTCAGGCAGGGACGCTGGTGTGTGAGTGCTTGGCATGGCACTGGTAGGCCAAGAACCAAAGAAGGAGCTCGATGGTGAACAGGTGGGGTGGGGAGGTGAGGTAGTACCAAATGTGAAAACTGTCATTGGGAAAGGGGAAGAAAAGCCATCCTTGGGAGTGTGGTCGACGAGGCTGTCTGTGATGTGCCCTAGACACTATTCGAAGACCTCTATGCTCAGTCCACTCAGTCTGCATACTGTAAAGGGAAGAGTCTGGATAAGAATTGCTAATGGTTTGACTGAGGGTTTTACAAGCCCTGAATTCAGTCTCTGGCCTTTGTTTCTCCCTTTCGGAGGGCTGTACAGGCTTTTACCCAGCTTCCTTCCATTCCTTAGTCTTGCTCTTGTGTCTTCATGGCTACTCTTTGGAGGTCAGGCCAGGCCAGGGTTTTCAAGTCTTTAGTTGGATTATAATATTCAATGTTTATTATGTCTTTGGGATGAAGATGAGTTAGACTTCCTCAGAGATTTGTGTTTTATACTTTTGCTTTATACTAATACCGGTATAAATTAAAATAAAATAGCTGAGAAAACCTAGTATACTTTGATTTGCTTATTTCATGTGTGTTTTGCCTGCATTTATGTATATGTACCACATGCATTCCTGGAGCTTGAAGAGGTCAGAAGAGGTTAGAACCTACAGAATCGGAGTTATGGATGGTTGTGAGCCACCGTGTGGATGCTGGGAGTCAAACCCAGACCCTCTGCAAAGAGCAACAAGTACTCTAAACCACTTAGCAGCTTTCCAGTTCCCTAATATACTTTGAAAGTTTTCTTGTTCATTTTTGATAATTTATTCCTGAATTAATAAAATAGAAAGCTTACTAGTGCCTCAAGTATCTCATATATTTAAATAGAGAGGGTTTGGTTTTTAACTTTGGAAATAAGAATATTTTCATCTAGCCACACAAGCGCATTATAGATCTTTTGTGTGGTTGAGCATCATCTGGGTGGTTGCTTGTGGTTAGGATCTACTTGTGTGCACATGTGGTGACTGTCAGCTGGACTGTCAGGAGTCACTGCCAGTGGTTATGAATGCTTTAATGGAAGCAAGTTTACAATCTAGAGTAGGGGACTTTCACCTTGTTGGGGTGGGAGCTATGAGGGGCCCTTTTTCCATATTAGGCCCCCCATAAAAACTGGTCCAGATAAATCAAGTGCTATGAAGGTGACCTCTACTCCCCATTCCAGTAATAATTTGACTTCATGGTCAGTGGTGTGGAACTCAACTTTACACTTAAACTCGTCCAGTCCTTAAGTCATTCACGTAGGACCTGAGGCTTTGTTTTTCAACTCTGGATGTTTCCATTCTTGGCACTACAGTGGTATACAGTCTGTTAACATGAGGTGCTGTGCAATGTGCTTTGTAGTGATAATGCAACTAAATTCTTATTAGCAACCTTTTCCTTTCTATTTTACTGTTTCTCTATAGCCACAGTATTTAAGTTTCACACTATTCCTGGAATCGATGGATGTTTCTAATTAACTGAACAGAAAGTTAATCCCCAATTTTATACTTTAGAGAATGTTGCAAATGAAAGCTTTATGTAGCCCTTTCAGCCTAGTCTTAGATTAGTTTCTTAGAGGCCATGCCGTCTTGTTTATATATACTGTGTTCCAGGCTGGACCAAAGCCTTGGCCATTCACTGCCCCTCTTTCTCTTTGCTGGAGAGCTCTTTACTCAGGCTGTGGAGAAAGTGTAGCAGTAGACTAGTGAAACACGGAAGAAACGGCTTCACTTTGCTGTTCTCTTGATGTAGTGGTAGATGAAACTGACCAAACCAGAGGCTTTGAACACCGCTCTGTCATATGTGTTCTTCTGAAGAACCTGCACCTGGAAAACTTAAATTGAAATATGGTTAAAGTAAAACTGTAATCTGTAGCTTTATAAATACATCTAAACTTTTTTTTTTGCGCAAATGCTTATTGAATACCTTGGAGGTATTAGGAACACAAGTGTATTGCAAGGTTTTTAGTTCTTATGGCTGGGCTGAGACATGAGACAGATCAGAAAACAGATGGCTGCTGCAGCAGGTGGTCGGCGCTTAAGAGAGCTGGCATGTCCCAGGCCACACACAAGTTAGTTCTAGGGTCTACTCGAGTATTCTGTAGACTAGCCATGAAGACAGCCAACACTGATGAGAGCCAACTGATGAATGGTAAAGTTATCAAACATCTCCCCAAAGTCATTTTAAGTATGAATGACTTATTCAGATAAAAATGTGATTTCAAATTGGATAAAGGATTTTGTGAATTGGAATATGGCTGGCCAACTGAAGAGACATCTTGGTGGCTAGGTGTTTGAAAAGCCATTAGTTTCTTCTTAAGTACACAATTTCATAATTGCGAGAAGAGAAAGTTTTATATAACAAAAATATGTACTCTGATATTTCCCCCTGTCATTCGTGTACAAAATATTGTCAGTGTACCTTCTAGAGCCCTGGGGAGACCTTGACATCCTAGCTTCCATTGCTCCTCTGCTGGGCACTGACTGCCACTAGGAGCCGAGTTCTTCTGCTCCCAGGGGTTATTGGAACTGTCATAGCGTATGCTTCTTGGCTATGCTTCTTGGCTGCCATGTCTGCTTTGGGCACATCTTTTCCACCCTCTGAATGGTATTCACTGCTTTTGCCTGCTTCTTACTCTTTAGTTTCCTCTTTTAGCTCAGAGACCTCCCCACAACCTCTCGTTCACCCCTGCTTTCATTGTGCACTTTTTGGTCTACTTTGTTTTTAAATGTTGGGGTGCACAGCCCTTCCCAAAGTGATCCAGTAATGCCATGGCATTAAGTATCCATATACACAAGTTCTCACGTGTCTCCAGTCCCGAACTGTCTGCTTCACAAGTCTAGGTTTGTCTGTCTTAATGCCTTTAACACCCCCAAGTATTTCTACCAGAACAAGCAAACAAAACAAAAACACTTCTTGTTTTGCCCACTCTTCATTTTGGGGAAACTCATCCTTTGCTTAAAGATTTATTTCATTTTATGTATGGGGGTGTTGCCTGTATGTATTTTTGTGTACATGCCTGGTGCCTGTGAAGTTCAGAAGAGGATGTTAGATCCCCTGGAACTGGAGCTAGTGGTGAGTGTGAACCAGCACTTGAGTGCTGGGAATCGAACCTGGATCCTCTGACAGAGCAGTAGTTCTCTTAACCAGTGAGCTATCGTTTCTGTCAGTCCACATACATAGCCAGCCTCTTTTTTTCTGACACCCTCTAGTTTGAGCTATCTCTGTCATTTTTATACTACTTAAACTCTCTGAAGCTATGAGACTGATTTTTTAAAAAACCAAGTCATGTGACTTCTCTGTATACAATCCATTAATGACTTCCTCTTGTACTTCCAATAAAATTCAGTCACTTTTTCATAGCTTACCCACCTGAGCTTAGTGTTGATAACTGGGCAGTGGGGATATTACTTACAACTCTAACTGAAATAAAATTTTCATAGCTTACCCACCTGAGCTTAGTGTTCATAACTGGGCAGTGGGGATATTACTTACAACTCTAAGTGAAATAAAATTTTCCTGAAGGAATGAGTGGACTTTTAACTTTTTCTATTCTTTGTTTATTATTATTTCCCCAGTGCTTAGGACAGAGAGAGAGAGTGTGTGTGTGTGTGTGTGTGTGTGTGTGTGTATTATAGTTACTAATAGGTGTTTGAATGAATAAATACACTCACCTTATGGGTCTTCTAAAAGCCTTTCTTCCTCTGTGTTCAAATCAGCACATCAATCAGGTGTAGCACTTAAATCCAGGGTAATTTAAGTACTCTGGAGGCAGAGGCAGGCTGGTAGATCTCTTGAGTTTAAGGCCAGCTAGCGTTATCTAGGGAAACAAAACAACAGAAACAGAAGCAGCTCCTTACAGGTCAGCATTTGCCCCCTGTGTAGAAAGCCCTGTAAGGCTTCTGGAGTGCTGTCACCTTTCCTTTTTCCCATTCTCTACATGTCTCCATTGTTCCTTGTTTTAGTCTTCAGGTCAGAGAATGTATTTGATTACACATTACTCATGTAAGGTGAGTATGGAGGAGGAGAGACAGCATGGAAATGAAAAAGGGACCATCAGAATAGCATTAATAAAGCATTTCAGAAATAAGCATTTTGTGATGAGAATCCTGTAGTAGTAGTAGTAATAATAATAATGTAATAATAATAATAACAATCCTATGTAGTAGTAGAGATATTGAGTTGTCTTCATCCTCAGTTCAACACTTTTCTACTTACAGTAAGTATTTAATTTGGATGTTGCCTGTGGCAAAGAAATGCTATGTTCATCCAGATTTAGACACAGATATAGTGTATCCTGGACTTCCATAGTAATTTGTAAACCTTTTAGGCAAGATTAGGTGTGATTTAAAAGGCTATTAGGAAGGTTCTTAAATTTCTTTCCTGATTCCTTTTTTGGGGGGCGGGGGTCTGTGCAAATGGCAGAAATTTCATTATGAGGTAACAATAAACGTATAAATGGTGAATTGTAGATTGTGAGTGAGGAAGAGAAAGTGCTCACCAGCCATTAGTACTTATTTGTGTGTTAGTGTAGTGGACTAGTTAGAGACACACTTGACTGGTAAGTAAACAATCATCAGCGCTGGTGGGACTTGTCCACTTGTAGGGGTCGGGACAGCAGTGAGAATGCAGGGTGTCACCTTGGGGCCTTCCAGCTTTGCCTTGAGGTGGTTCCAGCCTGGAGCCTGTGGAAAGAGGTTCTTATTTTCAGTTCTGTGGCATTCCCATGTGCACTGTGTCCCCAGAGCACCTGCCAAAGGTACTTGGAGCTGATTGCTGCTTGTTTATTTTTAGGTATCTTGCAATATATTCAGAACTCTCCCTCCTAGTGACAGCAATGAATTCGACCCAGAAGAAGATGAACCTACCCTCGAGGCATCGTGGCCCCACTTACAGGTACTTTGGCTTTTCATTTATGTTATGAAAGAAAACTCCATTAACTTCCCCTATTAGCATGGGGATTCCTTGAAGGAAGAGACCAAATTAGAAGACATAGTGGCAAACTGAAAAACTGCTATTTGTGTTTCTTTCTTTTTTAATATTTCGAGACAGGGTTTCCCTGTGAATCCCTGACTGTTCTGGAACTAGCTCTGTAAATCAGGCTGGCCTCAAACTCAGAATCTGCCTGCCTCTGCCTCCTGAGTGCTGGGGCTTTTGTGTTGCTTGTGCTTGATAATTAGCATGCTAGAAGAAGGGAACAGTGGGCTTTAGTGCAGTAAGTACTTTTGCACCGTGACGTTGGCAGGTCTAGCCGCAGGTCCTTTTCAGAGTCTTTCTGTGACCCCGTCCACTGGTATTTCAGTTAAGAACAAAACTGTTTTCATATTAGTATTAGCTGGATATGACTAGGTCGTGGGATACTTACCTCATTTTTAGCAGTAGATGCGGAGACACTTGTATGCCTTGTCTTTGCGATAACAGTGAGTGGGTTTCCTTTCCTTTCTAGTGGTGTCAGAGACAACAGAAGAAGCTGTGGTGAAGGTCTGTTTTGGACCACCAGAGCCTTTTGTAGGCTAATGGCAGCCTCCTACTTTGTGTACTTACACTTTAGCTGACACTTTTCAGCTCCTTGTTTCCTTTTGCCCTTTCTTGAGCACAATATTCCTCAAAAGAAGAAAACAGAAGCTTGACTCTGTTGACTTCCTAAAGCCATCTTTCCACTGAGTTTGATAATAACAGGAAGGAAGGGAGGGTGGAAGACAAAGGATGTAGCCTTGTCCATCTTCGCCCCTGGGAGAAGCCCCTGTGTCTTTGTGCCTGTTTATTCACTGACATTTCGAGGGGTGAGTTGAAAAGGCCCAGAGAGATCTAACAGTCTATACTCTTCCCACTCTAGAGACTGATTTGCCACTTGGTACCAATAGGTTGCTACGGGTACACTGTGGGCTGTTTTTCCTGGTTACAGTTCTCTTTCCAGGGCTTTTTTTTTTTTTCCCAACATGTCCTCAGGCTTGTAATACTGTGTGGTCCTGTTAGAGGTGCCAATGTTGGGCAAATTACGTTAGTTTAAACACTATTTGATTTCTTAGGTTAGATGTTTCTTTAGCTGCCTGGTGGATTGATTATCTGTGCTCTAAGATCTGTAAGCCTAATGTGCTTTGCATACGTATATCTACAAAATTGGAAAAAGAACAGAACAGAGCCCTTTGAATGGTAGAATTTTTATCATGTTTTATTCTTTTTTAAAAGAATTCTTTAATGACTTCTTGCATGAGCATAATGAACTTCCTCATCCTCTTATTCCCTCCTCTGTCACTGAAACTTTTCTTTTTAACAGGTCTGTGGTCTCCCTCCCTCCCTCCCTCCCTCCCTCCCTCCCTTCCTTTTTTTTTTGTTTGTTTGTTTGTTTTGTTTTTGAAACAAGGTCTTGTAGCCCACAGATCTGCTAGTCTCTGCCTCTCGAGTGCTGGGATGTGCATGTGCCACTGTGGATTAATTTTTTTTTTTTAATAAACATGCTGCGTTGAATTAGGGTTGCTTACATGAGCATAGGTCAGGGGTTTTTTAGTGGGACAAGGGCAACTTATCAGTGGCTACACCACTGAAGGAAATGTCGTGTCTTATTTTCTTTTCCGAGACGGGGTTTCTCTGTAGTCATGGCTCTCCTGGAACTTACTCTGTAGACCAGGCTGCCCTCGAGAGCCTCCTGCCTCTGCCTCCTCAGTGCTTTCATTAAAGCGAGTGCCACCACAACCGGTTGTCACATCTTATTCTTGATGCTTGTTGGGCGCCATCTATCCTGGCCAGCGGGATATGAACGGTGGTCCCTGATAAACCTAGGGGAGAGGAATGAAAGGACAAGAGACACGAGAAATGACGGCAAGACAGGATTTCTGATCAAGCCGTCCCATTTATTATTATCAGAAGCTGTTATATAGCGAATGGGCAAAGGGGGGAAGGGAAGGGTGTCAGGGGGGAGTAAAGGGTGCCAGGAAACTCAGGTCTGCTGGAATTCAGGTCTGAAGACATCCCTAAAAAGAAAATTCTGAGAGTCTGTGATTGTTGACTAACAAAGAAAAATGCTAATAGATTCCGGAGCCTGGTGCCTGCAGGTCTCTGCTAGGAGATAAGATGCCAGGTTGGTTTCCTAGACCCTGCAGAGAGGATAGAGGTAAATATTTTTCTTAACTTGTAAGCTTAAGATGACTGTAAACAAAGTGCAGATCTCAAAATACATGTCTTTGCTTCCAGCAATTTTTGATGCTTGATGCCAATTGGACTGACTTTTAGTCTGAGAGAAAAATAATTAAAAAGCTAGTCTCTCTAAGAATGTACTACATCTTGTGGCCTGCAGACTGCGAAGGACTAGGATTCCCTTGCCCTTTGCAAAGCATTTCCAGCACTCTCTTAGACATCAGTTTCCCCTAAAATCCAACATGGACTTATTTCAGTTTATCTTCCTGAACTTAAAAAAATATTAAAACTTCATTATAAAGAGCTTGCAAATAAAAGTGTACTTAATGATATAAAATAGAAGGCCAAATTGATTTCTTAAGCTACTGCTTTAATGTGTATACCACATCCTAGCTTCACTGACTTACTGGTTCATATGAAGCTGTAGCAATGCTGAAGACTGACAATGAGACTTTTGCAATTTTAGATACAAAGTCAGAAATGTTTACAAAATGGACTAGCTTTATGTGTGCTGACATATTGTTCAAGCCTATAATCCTACCGGTTCTTTCTTCGCTCTGAGGGAAGCATGTCTGATTAAGGTTGGATCCAGTGAAAGAAGCAGCAGATATGGTGGCACATGCCTCCGATTCCAGCTCATGGGAGAGAGAGGCTGGGCAGTCAGGCTCAAGATCATCCTCAGCTATATAACATGTTCAGGGCTACACAAGGCGATATGAGCTTGTCAAAAGATATACAGGTGAGGTCAGAGTGCCTGCTTGGCCTCATTCTCTGCCACTTTGTGACATCCTAGTGCAGGCTCCAGGCTTGTATCAAGAGTCGTAGGTTTCCTTTGGTTAGCCTTACTGCACATATTAGCTAACTTTCCATTTCTCAAGTGGGTGGCTGTAACTGACGAGATCATTCAGGGAATCTCTTCAGCCTGGAAAGTTGGCTGAGTGAGAAAGTGCATGCTGCACCTATCTGGGAATCCAAGTTTGGTCCTGGAACTTACAATGGAAGGCGAGAAATGACTCTTGACTTCCATATACAGAGCACATGTGCGCACACACGCATGCACCTCACAATAAATAAATAAAATTTATTTATTTAAAATTAAAACAGCAAATCTCTTTCTCTTCAAATAGATTATTGATGTCATGATCATATCTCAGTAAATTCCATGTTTTGTCTGACTTGTTATCCTTGAAGTGCTAGGGATGAGCCCCGAGTTTTGTTATATGCTAGGTAGTTCTGTTTGGTCAACATCCTCTGCCTTTGATTTTGTTTTTGTTTTGTTTTGTTTTTAATGTGGTCTTCCTAGGAAGTTTTGACTGGCCTTGCTCACTATGTAGCCCAGACTGCCTCTGACTGGCCATCCTCCTGCCTCTGTGTCCTGAGTATTGGAGTTGTGTACCACTACACCTGTCTAATAGTTAACCTTTAAATTATTATAACATCTGATTCTTTTCTGACCAAAGCATAGTATGGTGTTAAATCTTTCCACTTTTGTGAATTCCATAGTTCACCACATGCTTCCTCTTCTGGACCACATTTTAGGAGAGCAGAGTGTGACTGTTGGAGGGTAATAGTAAGGAAATGACATGATTGGTTAGTTTGCAGTTGGCTATTACAGTCCAGCTGACTGACTGTCTGTTCTACAGAACTGTTTTAAATTTGTGGACAGCCACAGAATTACTGAAATAGACAGCAGAATATCAAGTTCATGTGGTATTTGATCAAATATCTCAGAGGTTTACGTGTATGCATGTTATTTAATTTTTTTCTAGTATTTCTATTGGTGTATTTTAAGCTAGTATGACATAGTTGCCATGGTCATTGTTTGTGTGTGTTTTCTGAGATTAGATCTGCCTTCCCAGTAGAATACAATTTTGTAGGACCTGTTTATAATTAAGGATGGTTTTCAGTGCCTTCTTGTGAGACTTGATGCCAAGAATGTTAACTTTTTGCTCATGGACCTTTCTTACGAGACCTCAAATAATAATTTATCCTCGTACCCCTAGTTTTTCCCTTAAGAAACTCTAGAGAGAGTTTTGATTGTGAGGTTCAGTTTTTGCTTATCTCTAAATGTGTCTGAAATGTTTCCACCAAGTCACTTGACCCTGGTTGAAAGGCTGATGGCCAAGAGAGGCCTGGGAGAAGGATTCAGGGCAAGGGTGGTTTGAGTGAGTCTGGAATTCTCTATGTAAAATCAAGAGTTCAAAAATGAGTGTTTTGAAAAGAACAGTTGTGTGAGGAGTAAAAATTCAAACCATATTGTGACTACAACACCCCCACATCACTGGAGAAGACTCCCCCCCCTCGAATTTATACAACATTCACATCACTTTTTAATAAAAGCTTTTAGTTACATTTATTATTTGTGTGTAAGCGCATGGACACACACACATGAGTATGTGTTTGGGGGGTGTCAGAGGACACCTTGTGGGAGCTGCTTCTCTCTCTTTTTACCATCTGGGTTCTGAGACTTGAACACGGCTCATTAGTTTTGGCACCAAGCACCTTTCCTCACTAAGCCATTCACAGATCACTGTTCATTCTTTGACCACAGTTCTATGGTATTGTCCTTTCCCTGCATTTATTGGTTACTGCACTGTTTGAACTATTCATTATAAAAACAGGTGGTTAGGGTTGCACTATGTAGCTCTGTCTATCCTAGAATTCATTATGTAGACCAGGCTGGCCCAGAATTCACAGAACTGTCTGCTTTTCTCTTGAGTACCAGGATTAAAGGTGTATGCCACCGTGGTGGGCCAATGGTGATGTTTAAAATGCTGCTGACTTAGCATAAATGAAGCCAAGTGTCCAACTGGTCAAGTACTGTTTTATTTCCTGTCTGCTCTTGAGACTTAAAGAAGGCCATTTCACTTAAGAGTGTTTGAAGAACATCAAAAGTGACTCATTCTTTTACATTGTGGCCCTTGAGCATCCATTTACAAATTTTCTGCATGGTGATGAGAAGTATGCATAGATGATATTACTGCATGCGGCGGTACAGTGGTGAGCCTGTGGAAGGATGCTGTGCGACCGCGTGAATAGCAGGCTGTATTAGCTGCTTTTCCATGAAGCATCATTTGTGCTTTACAGAACAACAAGCTGGTTATTAAGGTTAGGCTTTTGGCAGATATTTCCCTAAAACAAGGAAGCCCAATTGATAATAATTCTTGCTGCTGATAGAATCTGAATACTAGAAACATAACTTAGTGTTTGAACTTTGGAAAGCCAGCATCCATTATATAGCATCTGTCTTATAGTAGACCTACGTGACATAGTGAGATTTTCTTTTTTTTTTTAAAAAAAAGATTTATTTGTTAAACATACAGTGTTCTGGCATGGAGGGCTCCAGATCTCATTACAGATGGTTGTGAGCCACCATGTGGTTGCTGAGAATTAAATTCAGGACCTCTGGAAGAGCAGCCTGCGCTCTTAACCTCTGAGCCATCTCTCCAGCCCCCCATAGTGAGCTTTTCAGCATGCCAAAATTTAAAGACTGTTCTTGGGAGGGAATAAAAATGTGATCTTAAAAAAAAAAAAAACAAAGACACTGTGAAATAGGATTCATCAATATTTGAAAAGTCTACATGAGCCAGTGAGCCAATAATTCCTCCCTGGAAAATGACCTGTGTTAGGAACACACACAATCAAGGTCCATCCAGACTGTTGGATAGTTTATTGGTATCATTTCAGATTCTGCATTGCAACCCATTTTTTTCTACTTTTTATGGTGTGTGTGTGTGTGTGTGTGTAGTGCACATGGCTTTTGAAGGGTAATATCAGGAATTAATTGTTCTCCATTGTTCTTTAGCCTTATCCTTTGAGGCATCGCACCTAGAGCTCAATGGTACACTAGCCAGGTTGCTCTGATGATACCCTCATCTTTGCCTTCTGAGACTGGAGATATAGGTGGCCACACAGCCTGATATGCGTCAGTTCTTGCTTGAAGGATATGTACTCTTTTTTTTTTTTTTTTTTTTTTTGATTTTTCGAGACAGGGTTTCTCTGTAGCTTTTTTGGTTCCTGTCCTGGAACTAGCTCTGTAGACCATGCTGGCCTCGAACTCACAGAGATCCGACTGCCTCTGCCTCCCGAGTGCTGGGATTAAAGGTGTGCGCCACCACCGTCCAGCTGAAGGATATGTACTCTTAACTTGTAAGCTAAACTACAACTCAAGTTTCAGAAATGACAGATAGTTGTTGAGTTTTGATATTTTCATTAAGGAAGAATATCTCTGATTCTGAGAGAAGACGCTAAAATACTCTTTTCCCGACCTTAAGTTTTTTAAAAGTATATTTCAATAAATCACAGATTGAATAGTCAAGAATATGTAAATCTTCTAATATACTGGATATTTAAGAGTTTTACCGAAAACATAACCAATGCAATGCCTTATTTATCTTATTTTCTCAGGCCAGTGTTTTCCTAAGTAGACAGCTTAGCCTTAAACTCACAGCCCTCCCGCCCCATTCTCACAGTTCTGGGAATTCAGGCGTGTGTCAGAACACCTAATTAAGTTCTTTTCTTTACAATTTTAAAATTATATATATATTCTTATGTTAACATGTAATGAGTTTTATTGCAGAATGAAATGAAACATATTTAACAATTTCTCAGTGTTTCCTTATCCACACGTGAAACACATCTAAATTAAATGTTCACACATATGCACACATTTATCTCATAAAGCTTTTGGGTGTGTCTGTCATTTTAAGTGTGAAAGGAAAAACCACAAATGTTGTTTTTGGCAAATGATGGAGATTATGTTTGTCATGTACAGAAGGTTTTGCATGTAGCATTACATTTAATATTACTATCATCTCCATTGAAAAATGAAAGAAACAGAATTTAAAAGAATGAACACGTCTAGGTTATACAGTTAGTAAGGGGTATAGCTGGGCTTCTAGCCCAGGGTTCCTCTCTTAAGAGTTTTGGGTCAGTAATGCTGCTGTCTAGTCTGGTGTGGCCTTTAACATAGTTTATTATACAAACAAAAAAAATAAATATTGATCCTGCACTGTTTATCAGAACAGTTATTTGAGGTTGCCCCTGCACATGTGACTATGTTGTTTCCAAATGAAGATACTGAGTGACACAGACATTGCTTAGAAGAGTGTAAGATGATATATACTTTCTTAAGGAAAATCTGGCAGTGATTATGAACAATCTGGAATGTTTGGGTGTCTTTTGATCTTGACAAGTCCACTTTTAAAAATATTAACTCATGAAGTAATTGAAGAAGTGTATGTTCTGTATAATTCAAATTGTGGAGTGCTTTGCTAAAGAAACCCTATAGAAACTACTTAAATACCTGAGCATAGGTGATTGCTTAATTATGAACAGTGGAATTCAAATTATTAGAAATGACTTACTTACTGAAAATGATGTTTTGAATACTGGCACAGATTATTCATAATGTACCATTTAAATGATAAAGGTAGCTTCATCAAAATATGCAAAGATTTATATATAGTATAGATACATGTTTTAGAGAGGGAGTGTACATAAGCTAGCAGTGGACTGACAAAATAGCTCAGCAGGTCAAGTTGTTCTTGCCATCAAGTTGACTTGCGTTCTGTCCTGGGACCACACAGTGGAAGGACTGAACTACCTTCCTGCCTACCTGCAGGTTGGGGTTGGGGCGAGAGATGACAAACTGTGAACAGTGGGATTCTCTATAAAAGGTGAGAATATGGATTTTTATTTGCTTTGACTGTATTTTTTGCTTTTAATTTTAAAAGTTAAAAATTATAACATTAAACTAGGCGAGGCGGCACATGCGTTTAATCCCAGCACTTTTTTAATCCCAGCACTCGGGAGGCAGAAGCAGGCAGAAAGATCTCTGTGAGTTAAAGGCCAGCCTGGTCTACTCAGTGTGTTCCAGGACAACCAAGGATACACAGAGAAACCCTGTCTTAAAAAGCCAAAACCCAAACCAAAACAAACAAAAAACATATAAAGCAAAACCCTATACAATACTAACTGTATCACAGGCCAGGCCAGCACGACTTGTGGATTGATAGTTAAACTTAATTCCCTTAGCCCTGTTAGCTTCAGTGTAATGTGCTTCTTCTAGATTTTAATGTTCTAAATGAATTCTAATTTGAAGTTAACTATGATATTTTTGTTACAGCTTGTATATGAATTTTTCATACGATTTTTGGAAAGCCAAGAATTTCAACCCAGCATTGCCAAAAAATACATAGATCAGAAATTTGTATTACAGGTAAGCATTTTTTTTGTAGTTGTATGCATGTAATTTATTTACCAACACTTTACTTCATTTTCTCAGATACTGTTAGAAACAACAACAATCTTCCTGGTGGTTGTTATTTTGCCTCTTAATTATATGAAGTAGTTTCTGCTCTTGCCCATTAAAAATAACAATGCCTTTAAAAAATTATTTGTGGTAGAATTTACCTCCATACTAAACACCAGGAATACCCATTCCTAAGTCTTCCTAAGTTGCTTTCTTAAAAGTTTAATTAAAGAAGAATTTTATTTATATGACTGGTTTGTACAATTTCTAAAATTTATATTTATGGCTGTGGTTGTGGTGTGGTGGTTGTGGTGCATTTCTTTAATCCCACTATTTGGGAGGCAGAGACTGGTGGATCTCTCTGAGTTCAAGGCCAGCCTGGTCTACAGGGTGAGTTCAGGACAGCCAGAGCTGCTTAGAGAAACCCTGTCTTGAAAAACAAACAAACAAACAAACAAACAAACAAACAAACAAAAACAAAAAACAAACAAAAATAAAACCCAAAGAAACAAAAGCATTATTTATTTTGTGGACGTGTGGCTTCAACGGGTGTGTGTGTGTGTGTCACAGCTCTAGTAGAGGAGTCAAAGGACAACCCCTCTGGAGTCATTTCTCCCCCTTAGTTTTGTGGGTTCTATAAATTAAAAACTCAGTTCATCAGTCTGGGCAATCAGTACCTTTACTGCTAAGTCATCTTGCAGGCCCAGTGTATGAATCTTTATGTTGCTTTAAAACTTACTGTCTAGAAAAGGTTTTTAAGAACAAAACACTTTAGACTATATCTATATCTATTGAAAGTGAGTAGGTGAGCTGGGGTGCAGAGCACAGGTAATAGAAATATTACAATATTTATAACTATTTATGACTATAACTGGGAAATAGCTCAATTTAACTCTTTAAAATTTCCCTGCAGGGATTAATTCCAGCCTGTCTCATCTGGGGCACCTTAGAGAACCTACTTTTCTGATTCCTTATTTCACATCTGGAAACTGTTGAGCATATCTTCCTTTCTGCCTGGGGTTTGGGGCGCTTTGCTGAGACTGAAGTTTTGGGAAACACCTCCTTGCTCCTGTTGTGTTCTCCAGTGGATGACACTGGAGAAGTGTGGTGTACGGACTGCCTCTCTTCTGACAGGGAAGAAAATACCTGTCTCCCACCAGTGTAGGAGGCTGCTTGTTTGTTCCCAGCTGCCCAGACTCGAAGTAACCACACAGAAACTGTATTAATTAAATCACTGCTTGGCCAATCACCTAAGCATATTGATAGCAAGCTAGCAAGCTCTTACATCTAGAATTAACCCATTTGCATTATTTTATATTTAACTATGAAGTCTGTGGCCTACCGGCAAGGTTCCAACTGGCAGTTTGTCTTTCTCCTCTGTTGGCTCCATGGCGCCTCCTTGCTTTTTCTCCAGTCTGCTGACTGCACAGCTGGCTTCCTGATGCTTTCCCCTCTAGACCTGTTTCTGAGCTGTCCTTCTGTGTGGTTTGTTCCTACCTTGGGCCCTGCTAGGCTACATAATACTTACCAGCCTTTGGGGCTGAGGAGCTCCCTCTAATGCCCCATCCCAGCCCTGCCCCTCTTGCTTTGCTGTGCCTTGCCTGACCCTCATTTGACCATGCTTCCCACTTCTGATTCAAATTCAGGGCTTTTCTCCACCCTCCTCTCTCCCTGCCTTTTGATCCAATACCCAGACTACACCTAGCCTTTCTGTGGCTTGTATCTTAAGACATTAAAATATCCTCATCTTCTTTTTCAAAAAACAAAATAATATTTTCCTTGTATATTTTCTTTGAGCAAACCTTTTCTTCCTTTCTTTCTTTCTTTCTTTCTTTCTTTCTTTCTTTCTTTCTTTCTTTCTTTCTTTCTTTCTTTCTTTTTTTGTAAGGTCCCAGGTAACATCAGTGTACCAAAATTTAAAGAATTATCATTGAAAGTAAAGGAAAATAGTTGAAGTTTTTAATACATTTTTTATTGATAATTTATTGAGCTCTACATTTTTCTTTGCTCCCTTCCCTGCCTCTCCCCTTCCCCCTTCAGCCTTCCCCCAAGGTACCCATGCTCCCAATTTACTCAGGAGATCTTGTCTTTTTATACTTTCTACTTCCCATGTAGATTAGATCTATGTAAGTCTCTCTTAGTGTCTGCATTGTTGTCTAAGTTCTCTGTGATTGTGGTTTGTAGGCTGGCTTTCTTTGCTTTATGTTTAAAACGCACCTATGAGTGAGTACATGTGATAATTGTCTTTCTATGTTTGGGTTACCTCACTCAAAATAATGTTTTCTAGCTCCATCCATTTTCCTGCAAAATTCAAGCTATCGTTATTTTTTTTTTCTGCTGTGTAGTACTTTTTTGTGTAAATGTACCACATTTTCCTTATCCATTCTTCGGTCAAGGGGCATTTAGGTTGTTTTCAGGTTCTGGCTATGACAAACAAAGCTGCTATGAACATAGTTGAGCACATGTCCTTGTTGCACGATTGAGCATCCTTTGGATGTATACCCAAAAGTGGTATTGCTGGGTCTTGAGGAAGGTTGTTTCCTAATTTTCTGAGAAATCGCCACACTGACATCCAAAGGGCTCTACCAGCTTGCATTCCCACCAGTAATGGAGAAGTGTTCCCTTTTCCCCACAACCTCTCCAGCATAAGTTGTCATCAGTGTTTTTGATCTTGGCCATTCTTACAGGTGTAAGATGGAATCTCAGAGTTGTTTTGACTTGCATTTCTCTGATGACTAAGGATGTTGAACATTTCCTTAAGTGTCTTTCAGCCATTTTAGATCCCTCTGTTGAGAGTTCTCTGTTTAGGTCTGTACTCCATTTTTTTTTATTGGATTATGTGATCTTTTGGTGTCCAATTTCTTGAGTTCTTTGTGTATTTTGGAGATTAAACCGCTGTTTGATGTGGGGTTAGTGAAGATCTTTTCACATTCTGTAGGCTGTCGTTTTGTCTTGTTGACCATATCCTTTGCTTTACAGATGCATTTCAGTTTTAGGAGGTCCCATTTATTAATCATTTCTCTCAGTGTCTGTGCTGCTGGGGTTCTATTTAGGAAGTAGTTCCCTGTGCCAATGTGTTCAAGTGTACTTCCCACTTTCTCTTCTATAAGGTTCAGTGTGGCTGGCTTTGTGTTGAGGTCTTTGGTCTATTTGGACTTGAGTTTTGGTCATGGTGATAGATATGGGTCTATTTTCATTTTTCTACATGTTGATATCCAGTTATGCCAGCACCACTTGTTAAATAAGCTTTCTTTTTTCCATTTGATATTTTTTGCTTCTTTATCAAAGATCAGGTATTCGAAGATGTGTGGATTGATATTCAGGTCTTCTGTTTGGTTCCATTGGTCCTCCTGTCTATTCTTATGCCAGGATAATACCAGGATGTTTTCAGTACTGTAGCTCTGTAGTAGAGTTTGAAGTCAGGGATTGTGATGCCTCCAGAAGTTCTTTTATTGTACAGGAATGTTTTGGCTATCTTGGGTTTTTTGCTTTTCCAAATGAAGTTGAGTACCATTCTTTTGAGGTCTTTGAATAATTTTCCTGGGATTTTGATGGGCATTGCGCTGAATCTGTAAACCTTTTATTTTCTGTAGATGCTTTATGATCTCAAAATGTTTTGGTGGTTTCAACAGGAAACTTACTAAGCTAAAATTTATTCCAGCCACAAGATTTAAACGTGTTTACTGTTGCAATTAAATGTAATTCTTTTTCTTTCCCTAGCTCTCTTCCCTTAAGTGAATACAAAAGACAAAATAAGGATGCTTTACTGTGCTGTAGTGGGCCATAAGTGTACCATGCCATAAGAGCTGAGAATGGGCTCTTCTTTGTACTTGCGGTGTGACTGCCAGCAAGTGTTGATATCTGATTCCTAAGCTCTAGTCTGCTCATTCACCGTGTAGATTGCAGGAAGAGCAGGACAGTAGAAGGCAAAATAGAGACACAACCCAAATGCTTTTGCTTTATCTGCTTTGTTCATTTGGAAGTCTGGATACAGTGAGTTCTTACCTTCAATGTAAACACATTGTTGATGCCTCTGAGACTTAGTGTCTTCTTGTGTTATGTCACAAGTGGGCTTGCTATGGAATGACTTGTACAGGTCACTTGCTGGTTCCATCTGGGAAATCACATTGTTATGAAATATCCTTTCAGACCCTTTTCATATCACAATGTATGTTTGATTCTAATATTAACTTAATATTAGAATGAACCTTTTGAATATTCAAACCTTTTGAATATTCTTTTAGTGCTGTGAATTTAACACAAGACCTCACATTGGCTAAGCATATGTTTCACTACTAAGCTGTATCCCAATTTGAAACAAAATTTTAAATCTGTGTGAAACTTACAGTACAGTTATAAAAAGCAGGCTTGAATGAATGTTGGAATGCAATATATTCCTAGGTGGTAATAAATTTGCTATCATGCTAGAATTCATTTTGTAGCCGAAGCTGGCCTCAAACTCAGAGATCCACTTAAGTCTGCCTCCTGAGTGCTGGGATTAGAGGTGTTCACTGCCTTGTCTGGCTAGCATAGTCCTAATTAAAATTCTATTTTTTTTCAATTAAAAACTTCATGGTTCATGGTATACCAATGTCCACCAATAGGATGCTTTAGATAATAAATAGTTCTTAGGACTGCAAGAAAAAGAGATAATTTATTAAGGTATATTAATTTAAACCATGGTGTTGGGACAGGAGAAGGAAATACAGCAGAAGATGGAGGGGAGTCTTCTGAGTAAGCTTAATCCATCAGAAGATAAGTGCCACTGAGTTGACAGACAGATACACATGGCATCTTGTTACATGAGAGGCCCACTTGTTTAGCTTAGCCCTGAAATAACCACACATCAAATGTATTAATTAAAACACTGCTTGGCCCATTAGCTCTAACTTCTTATTGGCTAACTCTTACATCTCAGTTTAATCCATTTCTATTAATCTGTGTATTGCCACATGGCAGTGGCTTACCGGGAAAGATTCGGCATATCTGTCTCTGGTGGCTCCATGGTGTCTCTCCCCAACTCCACCTTTCTTTCTTCCAGCATTCAGTTCTGTCTTCCCTGCCTACCTAAGTTCTGCCCTATCAACTAGGCCAAGGCAGTTTCTTTATTCATTAACCAATGAAAGCAACACAAAAACCCCGCCTACCTAAGTTCTGCCCTATCAACTAGGCCAAGGCAGTTTCTTTATTCATTAACCAATGAAAACAACACACAAACAGAAGGACCTCCTACACAGCATCTGGTCATTAAAATGGTCCAGCTCTGGAGGAAATAGTATTCTGACAAGTGTTGACCCAGCAGTTCCATCAGACACAACCAGATGTGTCTACAGAGATACTGAATGCTCCATTGTCGATGATTACACCATTAGAAAAAAACTTAATAGGTCTTCATCAGGAGTTGGTTGAAAAAACTATAGACTTTCACATAGCAGAATATTCATTAGTTAGTAAAAAGAATGTGAGCAGTGGCACACAGGATATGTTTTGAAATGGTGCATGCATGTTATAGTATCCCATAGTTTGTAAGTCTTCTCTGTTATTTTAGGGGAAAGGCATGTCTGGTTTTTGTCTTAGTGCATTGGTGTGCCTCTGCAGGACCTCTCTCATTTATGTACGTGTTGTACTTCAAGCTCCCCAGTGAATGCTTGAAGCCACAGACAGCATTGACCCCTGTATGCAAGCACTGCGATAGAGTGATGATGGCCACTGAGTGACCCTCCGTGGATAAAGAGTGATTCACGTTTGGGGTCAGAGGCAGTGGGACGCTGAAGCTTTCTTATGATAATCCCTCAGAATGGCTATTTAAAACTTAGGAATTATTTCTGGAATTTTCTATTTACTATTTTTGGATCATGGTGTAAAATTGAGAGCAGATATGTGGTTGAGACAGAAACTGCCTTATCTGAGATTTGATGGAGGAAGGTCATTGGTTAAAAAAATAAAGAAACTGCTTGGCTGGCCCTCATAGGTTAAAACGTAGGTGGGAGGAGTACAGAGCAGAATGCTGGGAGGAAGAGGAAGTGAGCTCAGACTTGACAGCTCTGCGCTCTGGAGCAGAGACGACCTGCTCCCATCTCCAGGGCGGACGTGAGAGCTCTGCTCTCTGAGGTACACGCGATGAAGCTCCCACCCAGGATGGACGTAGGCTAGAATCTTCCTGGTAAGACCGGTGCTCACAGATTATTAGAGATGGGTTGATCGGGATATCAGAATTAGCCAGTAAGGGCTAGAGCTAAAGGGCCAAGCAGTGTTTAAAAGAATACAGTGTCCGTGTAATTATTTCGGGTAAAGCTAGCTGGGTGGCGGGACACAGCCCACCGCTCTTATTACTACAGAGACTGGATAAATTTTAAAGAGCAGAAATTTGCTTTTCACAAATCTGGAGATTGGGCAGTTCAAAAATCCATGTGCTGACATCTGGCAAGCATCTGTCTGTGTTCTCACATGGCAAGGGTGGAAGGTAAAGGGTGAGAGCTGGGCCCTTCCCAGACAACATGTGTATCATTGTGTGACTCCACTCATGGGTACTGTTGCTATCTCAGCTCCTCCCAGATGGTTCTACCTCTGTGGTATTGGGGAGCAAGTTTCCAAAATATGCGTTGGGTGGGGGGCACTGTTAACTATAGCGTTATGCACTAACAGTTTTGGAAGGAAATAGACCAGATTGTTGGTAATTGTGGGGTGGGTGTGACTGTCTTCCCACTCTGTGACTTACCTAGCTGGTTTTGCATTTAGAAGAATTGTATATACCATAACCTTCAGAAAGAGGTTTCTGCTGCAAGTGCATTCTTACTTTGCTTTGCATTTTTCTTTTTTTTTTTTTGCTTTGCATTTTTCATAAACCTCTGCTTACTTGTGTATCAGCCTTCCTGAGACTATATTTTTGTAGGATTCTGCCCTTTTATGATGAATATTCATTGTTTTTTTTTTCCTTCCTTTCAGCATGTGGGTATGCCTCTTAAAATCTGAGCTTGCTTTCTGTGGTGTCTCAAGGGCTTTTTTATCAAGAAACAAAGTGGATTGGTTGTCAAGTGTGGAGGCTGATTTGAGTTCAGTCTTACTTGTTATTTGTTTTAGAATAGAGTCTCACTGTGTCACCCTGGCTGGCCTGGAATTTGCCATGTAGACCATGCTGGCCTCAAATGTGTGACCACCTTCCTGCCTTTGCCTCCTGACGGGAATACATGCACACGTCACCAAGTGTGCTTTGCCAGTTTTCGTTGTATGACCTTAGACAAGTTATACAACTGCTCTGTCCATCCGTTTCCTCATCTGGAAAGGAGATATCAAAGAGACACAGTATGTTGTATAATGTTGTCAGGATGACTGAGCAAATGTTGTACAACTGCTCAGGACAGTCCCAAGAAGGTAGTAAACACTGCTTATATGCTACTAGTATTTTAATTTAGGATCAACTTTGTTTTGAGAGCCCTTTTATATTGTGTTTTCTTTAGTGGCTTTAGGTGTGAAGTTATGTTATTAGCCTGCATTTTTCTAGCATGTTATAATTATTTGACACCTGACTTTTACTATAAAATTCTTGGGTACCCTATGGCTTAGATGGTTTTTAGTCTATCTTCTTTCAGATGTCATCTGTGTTTTCTTATGTCTCTAAATTCTTTGTCATTTCAACATTGCCAACTGATATATTTTTTTTCTAACCAGTGTTGTATCTGAATGTGTGTTAGGATCAGGAATGGAAGAGTTGGGTTAGCCTGCTTAGATGTTTACAGAGAGGCAGTGTGGGCACGATGGCAGAGTGCACTGACCCCTCTGCAGTCCACTCCCTCTAGCCTGTGTCGTCTGGACCAGATAGTGAGCCAGGCACATGTCCTGGCTCCTTGGATTTATAAAGAGAAGCTGGAGGTCTGGATTATGAGTGGATTTCCAGACAGAACAACCTGTGTCGTTGAGTTTTGTTGCAGGGTTTTGAAAGTTTTCATCAAGGGCCTTGTTACTCATCCAGGAAATGTTTGACTGCCCTACTTGAGCAACATGGTGATTTTATGAAAAAGATTTACAGAACCTTTATCATTTTTTTTAACTGTACTCATCTACATCTTTGTCAAAGATGGCTACTGCGTAGTATTCCGTGTGTATGGCAGAGTTGCTTTCAGATTTATATAAGCTCCCAGCCTGCCTCAGCTATGGAACGACATTAGTTCTCAATAAAGATCATTTTCATCTGCTTAAGGGGTCTTGGGAAATGTTTTCTTCCAACTGCCGCTGCCCTTGCCCCCCCTTTTAGAAGCAGACTGATTGCCAACCTTGGATTGTTTCATCGGGTGAATCACTGGCTCTTTAGTAACGTGTTTCTAAGATTGCCTTCAACCGCTCTCTAAATCTGAAACAGTCTATGGTTGCTAAGAGACACAAAAGTCAAGTATCCTATAACATAGCTACTGCTGGAGATGGCTGTTTAGTAATTTGTACTTTACATTTGCAGTTATATTTAGACATAATTAGCATGCAAATTATGCAAATCATTAAGTTTGGCCTCAAAAGTGACCTTTGATATTGTATATTTAAAACCTCAAGATAAAATTGGGCATGGCCCAAAGCAAGCTGTGAATGACTTTTAACTTCTCGCCTGAAGTGAGTTCCATGAGGCCTTATTCAAGGCCTTATTGTATCCACTCCAATACAAAGATATTTTCCAAACCAGTTCCCTGGATATGTCACAATGTTTACATTTATCTCCCAGAATCTACAGCAAATAGGACTTTAGAAAATCTATTTTTGCCAGGGGTGTTGTTAGCTGTCACCAGCTGACAGTGAGACACTCCCTTCCTGCGTCATCTTCATTCCAGCATTAGCTCAGAACCTGTAAAAGGGTCAGTGAGGCTTGTCACCAGGCCTGTCTGTACAGAATTGTCCTCTGACCCTCACAGAAATACCCTGTGGCATGTACCTCTCCTTCCCATCATAACATACAACAATAATAATAAAATTAGCTCTTAAATGTACATTTGTATTTTTAATTATGTATCTGTGTGTGGGTATGACATGTGTGTGAAGTGCCTGAGTAGAGCAGAGCCTTTGGGTCCTTCTGGGAACTGGAATTACAGATGGTGAGCTGTAGTTGTGGGTGCTGGACTTGAACCCTGGTCCCTTGGAAGAGCATTATATACTCTTACTTGCTAAGCCACCCCTCCAGCCCTAGCACAATATCTTTTCACCTGTATTTTATTTTGGGGGGGGGGATTTTTTATTTTATTTATTTATTTATTAAAGATTTCTGCCTCCTCCCCGCCACCGCCTCCCATTTCCCTCCCCCTCCCCCGATCAAGTCCCCCTCCCTCATCAGCTTGAAGAGCAATCAGGGTTCCCTGACCTGTGGGAAGTCCAAGGACCGCCCACCTCCATCCAGGTCTAGTAAGGTGAGCATCCAAACTGCCTAGGCTCCCCCAAAGCCAGTACGTGCAGTAGGATCAAAAACCCATTGCCATTGTTCTTGAGTTCTCAGTAGTCCTCATTGTCCGCTATGTTCAGCAAGTCCTGTTTTATCCCAGGCTTTTTCAGACCTGGGCCAGCTGGCCTTAGTGGGTTCCCGATAGAACATCCCCATTGTCTCAGTGTGTGGGTGCACCCTTCACTGTCCTGAGTTCCTTGCTCGTGCTCCATCTCCTTCTGCTCCTGATTTCAACCCAATTATAAAATGGGGCACTGAGCTGAACAGAGAATTCTCAACAGAAGAAGTTCAAATGGCCAAAAGACACTTAAGGTCATGCTCAACTTCCTTAGCGATCAGGGAAATGCAAATCAAGACAACTTTAAGATACCATCTTACACCTGTCAGAATGGCTAAAATCAAAAACACCAATGATAGCCTTTGCTGGAGAGGTTGTGGAGAAAGGGGTACACTCATCCATTGCTGGTGGGAATGCAAACTTGTGCAACCACTCTGGAAAGCAGTGTGGCGGTTTCTCAGGAAATTTGGGATCAACCTACCCCTGGACCCAGCAATACCACTCTTGGGAATATACCCAAGAGAGGCCCTATCATACAACAAAAGTATATGTTCACCTGTATTTTAAAGGGCTTAAGACTTGCTGCTCTAGCTGCTGCCTGCAGGGCAGCTTCCTGGGCAAACTGCATCTGCAGGTGAGCTGTCTCTGAGAGCTCAGATTACTTTCTTTTGAAATTCTTAATGCTTTTCCGAAAAGGAGCACTCCCCGTCCATCCCTGTTGACTCTGCCCCCCCCCCCCCCCGTGAGCTATGTAGCCATCCCCTACGTATGTCCTAGTACCTTATTCAATAAAGCAGGCTCTGTGTTCAAATGCTGATCAAGATCAAATCGGTTGTATTAAAATGTAATCACAAGATTTTCTTCAATCAAGGGGATGATGACGTGCTTTTCTCTTTTGGACAGAATGAGTAACATTAGGAGGAGAATGTGATTTGGGGAGTGTCATACTTGAGTGACTGAAACCCATTGGGCCTTGAAGTCAGAGGTGCTCTACGCTGAGGCCAGCGTGTAACCTTGTGATGGCTTGTCTATGCTATGCCTTCTAGTGGTGGCTGCTGATAGTCACCTCAAGTCAATATAGCAGTTAGATTCATGAACTCCCTGCTTCCCTGCTGGGGATTGAACCCAGACCTAGGCAAGTACTTCTGAGCTGCTCCCAGAGTCCTGTCCCCAGGCGACTGTTTTTTCTGTGTGCATTGCACGGTCCAGGCGAAGTTCTCAGGGATTCGGTTTTTCATTTTAGGATAGCTATTGCCAACACAGCCAGAAACATGGGGCTTGAATTATAGCACTGTGTCACTTCAGATGAAGACATTAGAATACCCATTTTATTCATTATCTACTTGAACATTTTCTCTAAGGTAATGTATAGAAAACACTTATTATTTTGGTTTGCTTGTACACATGTGAGGTGCACAGCTGTCAGAAGACAGCTGCAGGAGTCAGTTCCTTACTTCGACCAGATCAAATTCAGGCCTTCAGAATCAGCAGCATCTTGTGTGCATCTAAATCACCCTCACCCCACTCTGCTTTTCTATATGTGGATTACTTACCTCCCGAGTGTTGAAATTAATAAGCCTGCACCATTACACATGGATTTCTCAAACATTTCTGGTGTTCTCAAAACTGCTACTTTATATGGAGAAGGGCAGAGCAAACACTTCTTTACAACTGTAATTTTTACCCACCCACCCACCC
>NC_022009.1:13447241-13460546 GCF_000317375.1 Microtus ochrogaster | reverse complement strand
CTCCCTCCCTTCCTCCCTCCCTCCCTTCCTCTCTCCCTCCCTTTCCTTCTTTTTTAAAAATGGTTTTTAAAGTTTCTCTGTATAGCCTCGGCTGTCCTGGAATTTGCTTTAAGTCTTAATGATCATAATGAGTATTAGTGACTTTGAAAGTCAGTTTTAAGTATCAAAGTATTGCCTATTTTAATAATTGAAATATTTTATATAGTTTATAATGAAAAGTAGCAAACTTCTATTTCTTCCTTCTCCAAATCCATAGTCTTATACCCTAGAGATAGTGGTATTCATTTTCTAACTGTTTGCGTATATTTATCCCCTAATTTTTTCAGACCAGGCTGGCCTCATTCATATCGACCCACCAGCCTCTCCCTCCAAAACGCTGGGATTAAACGCGTGCACTACCACACTCAACTCATGTTTCTTTTTAAAACATCTTAGTTGATTGAGAATTCTGTCTGTGCTTTGATCATATCCACACCCAGTTTCTCTCAGGTTCCTTTCTCACCCCCCCAATTTTGTGTTTATCTTAAAAAATATTTAAAACAATTTTAGATTTATTTTAGGGGGCTGGAGAGATGGCTCAGAGGTTAAGAGCACTGACTGCTCTTCCAAAGGTCCTGAGTTTAATTCTCAGCAACCACGTGGTGGCTCACAACCATCTGTAATAAGGTCTGGTGCCCTCTTCTGACCTGAAGGCATACACACAGACAGAATATTGTATACATAATAAATAAATATTTTTTTTAAAAGATTTATTTTACTATTTTTATGTATGTCTCCACTTACGGGAATATGTTTGTGGGCACCTGCATAGGCCGGTAGAGGACCTGAGCTGCCTGATATGGGTGTTAGAATTGAACGTGTGTCCTCTAGAAGAGTATAGGCTCTTAATCACTAAGCCATCTCTCAAGCACCCTCCCCTACCTTTTAACCCATAAAGACCATTTCATGCTGCCCACATATTCTTGGATGTGTGGTCTTCCACTGAAGTGTGGTCGCTAGCTACCCTTTTAGAAAAAACTAACTTCCTCTTCCAGCATAGAGCTTTCTTTACCCTAAGGATAACAATTGTTGGAGGTTTCACTCGGTTTTATTCCTTTGTGCTGTTCACACATGACCTCTGTGGGGGACACACACGCACGTGTGCGCCAGTCTCTCTGTTCTCTTTTTCTTCTTTGGAGGCCTCCGTTCTTGAAGTCATGCTCATCCTATTCAGATCTGTACTAGTTCCTTCCCTAACTATATCCACAGTGATCATTCTGAGACCTCCTTTATCAGTCTTTGGGGACATGTATTTGTTCACTTATCTTTGTCTTATTTCCTAAGAAATACACACACACACACACACACACACACACACACTCTACTTACATTTGACTAACTATAAACTTACATTAATGTGGTAATCTATCCTGTGTGTTTAAGGAATTGCTTCACTGACTTCTGACTTCCAGGGATGGTACTGAGAACATGAGTAGAGTACAATGTGCTGTCCTCGTTAGAGACCTGGAAGCTTTTGAGATCTTTGTCTTTAACTTCAGAAATTTCAGAGTAGTGTATCTTTGTATTTCTTGTGCATGGCCCTTCATGAGCTCTGTTTAGAGAGGAACATTTATAGCCCTTTCCTTTGGGAGAATCGCACCGAGTTCTTTCTTAGATACTGACCTTCTTTATGTTATCTTCCTGTCTTTTTGAGTTGGTTGGTTGCCTCCTGTCTCTGCCCCTGCTTCTGAACCTGTTGTTGTCCAGGTGTTTTCTTCCCTCCAAGTGTTTCTGCTTGCTTGCAGAGGGCTAATTTTGACAGTCTTAATGTTACCATCCTTCTGCCAAAAATTTTATTTTCATAACATTTTAAGTTTCCAAAATCTTTTTGAGATTATTTATCTGTTGTAATATTTTTTGTTTGTTTGTTTCAGGAATCTAATATAGTCGTATCTGAGAATGTTGAACATTCCTTTTTTGCAAATATTTCCTACCCCTTGAATTGTTGATGTTTCTTCTGAGTTGCTCATTTTGGTAGAATGTCTACTGATTCTTCGTGCTAATCATCATGAATTACCCTCATCTCCCAAAGCCCACTCTGCCTGTGCTGTAGGTGGTGTGCATGTGTACATGTTGAGTTTGCAGTGTGATGCTCGGTAGGTGGTGGCTCACAGTAGGATAATTGAGCAGGGCCTTGTCACGTCCTTTTCTTCTGCCTGTAGGCCTTTCTTCAGGATCCCAGTGTACCCAAGAAGAGACCTACTGATCTACCTTACCCCAAATTGGCAGCTTAGAGAAAAGCACTGGCTAAGGCCTCACTGAAATATGAAGGGTTTCACTTAATCCCATTACTTCAGTCGTGTTTTGTTTAGTAGTATTTGATATCTGAGACTAGACCCTTGCTCATGTTCTTTGGCCTTAGACTGGATGTGTTTAGTATACTGCGAGGCACGGGGTGCAGAGGGTATTGATGCCTACGAACTCTGAAGGTGCCCTGGTAGGTGGTTCTCATACCAGAGTCATCAGAGAGCATGCCTTCCATTCTTAAACCTCTGAAGCAAGCGTCTCTGGTGGGAACTGGCACCCTGTTAGCATTCCTCCCTACTGGGAGGATGGAAACCCTTGGTGGAATGAGCAGGAGGAAACTTGCTACTTTTTGTCCATTTCCCAAGGAAAACCCACACAAGTCTGACAAGTCCGAATTGTTCTCCGGGCTCCTCTGCTAGGGGAAGGAAGTGGGGGGCGTGGGGTTGGGAGGTGAGAAGTGGGGGGTGGGTAAGAGGAGGTAGGGAGTAAGTAAAGTGGTGGTGGCTGAGGTGGGGGTGGGATAAGGTGGGAGGTGAGGTGGGGGTGAGTGAGGGTTGCTAAGTTGGGCAGGTGGTGGTGGGTAAGGTGGTGGCAGGGTCAGGGGAGGTGGGGAGGGGGAAGTCCTTCATTGTCCTCTGTTTCGCTGTAGATTTATTAGTTTTAAGGCTCAAAGCAGGACTTTTAGCTAAGCCATCACACAATTTATCTCTGTTAGTCTCGGAAGTTGTTTTGTAAAGCTTGGACTCAGCGTGTGGACATGTGACATGACTGTCTTTGCTTTGTAATCAATTTGGAAACTCTTGGTTTCCTTCGACAAGTTACCTGTGATATTGGGGATGTCATGATTTATAGATGTGGGATACGGTGTTTTCTTAAATTGTTTTGTATACATGTTAGGTTTTCGAAATAAGAACTCACCCAACTCCCCACCTCCTTTAAAGGTAATGCCTTTCATGCCATTACCCTTTCGATGTCTGCTTCCTCTGTCATAATGCTGTCAGAAGCGTGTTGTTCAGGCCAGCAGGAAGCAGCCAGGCCTGTCTTTCTTTGCTGCAGAGGATGGTGCATTTAACAGGACACTGCAGAGGCTTTCAGTCAGGATCCTCCTTAAAATAGATTTTTTTTTTGAGAATCTAATGAAATATTTAGTTAAATAATCTTTGTTTAATTTTACAGTTATTAAACTCTTTAAATTAGCAATACAGAAGCTCAGTTGATTCAGGTTTTGTTAACATTCCACCCCCACAAACCTCTTTTTATGTTGGTTGCATATTACTCATTAAGCCCCGTTGCACCACTTAAAGTAGAAACCAGATTAAAAAATAGAACTTGAAAAGGTTAATTTCCATGACCAAGGAATGGAATGCAGTAGATGGGTTAGATAGCTTGAGTAGTTTTGAGTGTCTCTTACCTAAGAGATAATGAGCACATCTGAGGCACACACACACCCTCCCTCTCCTTTCTGACCTGTTAAGGCCACCTGTTTTTCCTTTCTAAGTAGAATGCGTTCCTGTGCAAGTAACTCACTGGTTGCCTCCCATAGTTAGCTGGAAGTCTGTGTCCCGAGCAGCAAGGGGCACATGGCAAGAGGAAAGGGCTCACACATACTTGTTTTTTTGCTACTTGAGCAGCCATATGACAGTTATTGCAGAGAGTATCATCAGTCGGTTAGGCTGCTGCCTTCCTTACCCCACAATCCCTTGGGAAAATTGCACTGGTTTGGGTGTGATATAAGTGACCCCACCCCCATGGTCTTCTGCATTTGGAGGTTGGCACCCAAGGTGGCAGTTTGGGCGAATGATATGGAAACTTTAAAATGTACGGACTAGTGAGAGAACCTTAGGTCATTTGGGGCACACTCTTGGAAGGGATTATAAGATACAAGTTTCTCTTTTTCTCTGTCCTGGTTGGAGTTGTAATGTAATCACTTCCTTGTCGTTTGTAATTGATGACTCCCTTATCAGTGTGGTCAAGGGCAGTCCTGGCTGTGTCTGCTACGCCATTTTGGACATTCAGCCTTCAAAATTGAGATAAAAAAAAAAAGCATTCTTTTTCACAAGTAGTTTGTGGTAAGTGTTTTGTTGTAGTGACAGAAAGCTGATCAGTAAAAACGCTTGTCCCAGTTCTTTTGTGTCTCTGTTTGGGGAGGGGGTTGGCTAGCTCTCTCCCTAGAAGCCTTCTCTGTTACAGTATTTCTTCCAAATAGAGTAGATAAATTCATTATGCGCTTGTACAACATCTTGAACTACTTATGCTGCTTGTTTATTTTTATCCACTGTTAGACTAGACTCTGTGAAAGCAGATTATGTCTGACTTGCATATCACTATATCCCTGGCACCTCCTTGCCCATTTGTTGGCTCTTAATATTTACTAATAAAGATTTACTCAAAACACCCAATTGAGAACAAACTGATAGATGATAAGCACTGCAAAGTCAAGCTTGTGCACTGTTTCACTGTCCATTTTAGAATACTATCCTTTAGTTTTTGCTTCCTGCCATATTTGAAGGGTTTTATTTTTAATTAATTAATTTTGCCCAGAACTGTCTTTCTTTAAACAAAACCTTGTTTATATAATTATCATCCCCTCTATACTGTGAGACTCAGCCTCACATCTCTGTCACATGGATTTATGTATGAATAACTATATGTAATCATGCTTGCATAACACATACACATAGCCTTTTGTGAGAACGAAGGTAGGCAGCTTTTATTTACATGCTGAGTTGGTTTTGTTTTATTGCAATGGTAATGAACATATTAAGAATTAATAACATTCAGGAGTGCTTCTAAGTTCCACTGTCAATTCTACAAAATAGCAGATTTGTCAAATTATAGTTTATGTAACATAAAGTTACCCTTTTGAAGTTTACAATTCAGTTCTCTGTATCTATATGTTTAAATATATGTATGGGGTGGATGCATAGGGTTCAGGTATGTGTACACATGTATGTTCATGCATGTGGAAGCCAGTGATCAGTCATTCCTCGGGTACCATTCACATTTGTTTGCTTTGAGACAGTGCCTATCATGGCTTGAAGCTCACTGGTTAGCTGGCCAGTGAGCTCTACGTATCCTATTGCAAGCATGTGCCCCCTGGCTTTTTACATGGATCCTAGAATTGACCCAGATCCCCTGTCTCTCCAGCCTTCCAATTCAGTAATTTTAAATATGTTTATAGGACTGTGCAACTATCCCTGCAGAATATTATATCATCTCCAGACAAAATCTAAACTCATTCTTACACCAGTTCTGAGTATTTCATATAAATGGAACCGTGCATTTTATGTCCTTTTGTGTCTGATTTCTTTATTTATCACAATGGTTGGCAGTCTCATCTGTATCTTGATAATATGAGGATTCTCAACTCTTCATTTTCTTTTTTTAAAAAATATTTATTTATTATGCATACAATATTCTGTCTGTATGAATGAATGCCTGCAGGTCAGAAGAGGGCATCAGATGGTTGTGAGCCACCATGTGGTTGCTGGGAATTGAACTCAGGACCTTTGAAAGAGCAGGCAATGCTCTTAACCTCTGAGCCATCTCTCCAGCCCCACTCTTCATTTTCTTTATGAGCAGTGTTCCTCCTCCCACCTATTGATGGGCATTGTGTTTTCAGTATTGCTTCTATGAGCAAGTGTGTGCAACTCTTCATACTTTGAATCACTTGTATGGATGTATGCTTTCTGTACTATCCGTCCCGTACTTGGGAATGAAGTATGGACTGTGGAACTACCAGACAGTCTTCGCCCTGCACCATCTTACATTCTCGCCAACAGTAATGGAAGCCTCCAGTGTCTTTACCAACACTTTCCTTGTCTCTCTCCCCTTTTGAGGCTGCATCAGATGAGTGCTGTCTTCCTTTGGTTTGCGTTTTCATGGTTAATGAAATCGAGTACTTTTCCATGTATCCATTTGCCATTTCTATATCTTCTTTGGGATATATCTTCTCAAACATCCTTCGTCAGTTTTCAAGTTGAGTTTTCATTTTCTCAGAAATTTTTTAGCATACATTATTTAGACACAATGAACTTCATATAATATATAATTTTATATATTTCTAGACAGAGTTTCTCTCTATAATAGTTCTGGCTGTCCTGGAACTTGCTCTGTGGACCAGGCTGGCCTCAAACTCACAGAGATCTGCCTGCCTCTATCTTCCCAAGTGTTGGGATTAAAGGCATGTGCACCACTCCCTAGCTCACATATAATACATTTTGATCACTCCCCGTTTCCCTCTTTTGTCTCTTTTCCACTTCTGAGTGTCTTCGTCTTCTCAACTGGCCCCACTTGTTCATATTGTCTTTTGGGGGGTAAGCTCAGTGAGCTTAATTAGGATCGCTTACAGGAGTGCAGACACCTTATCAGTAGCTCTGCCACTGAAGAAAAATATCACTCCTCCCTCAGCAACCAGTCATAAACCGTACCTCCTCAAGGAAGGGTGGGACCCCATGAACATTTCTTGGCAGTGGTTTAAAAAAAACCACTTGATTTGAAGTTGTGATTTATTCTTGAGTTTTCTTCTATTTGTCATTTACTTGTGTCTTTAGGTTGATTATCTATTTTGAGTCCATTTGAATTTGTAGTATGAGCTAGAAGTGTGACTTACTTTTTTATATGTTTTATATGATGCTCTGGTTGACCCAGCATCTTAGATTGAAGACTGTTTCTTTCCATACTGAAATGTCATGGCATCCCATGGAACCTACTGAGCATGAATTTGAAAAGTTTTTATATAATCTGTCACATGCCAGGAGCACACGCGAGATTACTGTAACTTTTCTTGAGTCTTAAAGCTGAGAAATGTGAGTCCTTTGGTCCTCTTACTACCAAGATTGCTTTGACTCTTTCAGATTATTTGTGTTTGTATATAAATTTAGATTCAACCAATTTTGTTGTTGTTGATTGTTTGACACCAGATCTCATGTAGCTCTCTTTAAAGTCAATTTCAAGATCTTCTGGACTCAGCTTCCTAAGTGCTTGCATTGTAGGCATGCTCACATGCAGGTCATACCCCCCCTCAACCCTGCCCACCCCACTGGTGTTTGAACACAGGGCTTTGTGCATAGTTCTCGGCTCTCGGCCATTGAGCTTTCTTTCTGTGTCTTCGGTAGTCAATATAGCAAAAACAAGGCTACTGTGATTTCTTACAGGGATTGGGTTGAATATGTAGTGGCCCCTGCCACTTGGCCTAAGACTGAACTTGTTTTTTGTTTTATGGCACGAGACTTGAGACCATGTTATTAGAATTCTGTGGCTAACATTATAAATGATCTAGAACCTAAGGCATGCCATTCACACGTCCAGGCGTAGTACATGTCTGCTTTGAGCCCTTCCACCCTGAGTATACCTATGTAACCACCCAGACTAACAAGAGCATTGCTGGGGCATTGGGAATTTCAGTGTCTGCTTTGGGTTAGGTCATTTCATCTTCCTGGGCCTTAACTGAGGGACTTAACTGGAACATGAACCCAGGATGCCATGGACTTAAGGTATTCACTTCCTGGGTTCAAATACCAGTCCTAATGCTTCTCACTCTGACATCACTAGCAGGTTAATTAAGCTCTGTACTCCAGTTTGCTCATCTGTAAGGTGAGGATAAAACCCCCTCATAGAAGGATTGACCTGTGTGGATTGCGTAGAAAATGGTTGGTTGATTGATGCTGTGAGCACTGCTTTGCCTGTTCCTGTTCCAGCTGCTGTTGCGTACATCTCCTCCCTGGCTGTACAGCTTTGACTCAGCTGGCTTCCCAAAGACGACTGCTGTGCCAGGGAGGAAGGGGACAGAGGGATTATAAATAATGAACAATAGAACTTCTAAGTCATTTACCAAAACTGTCTCTGACAGCTTTTTATTCTACCTTCATTTACAACAGCTTTTGGAGCTATTTGACAGTGAAGACCCCCGAGAACGGGACTATTTAAAAACAGTCTTGCACAGGATTTATGGCAAGTTTCTCGGGCTTAGAGCATTTATCCGAAAACAAATTAACAATATTTTTCTAAGGTGAGTGGATGATGGGCAAGCAGGAGAGCAAAACTGATGTTTTACAAATGTTAAGTAAACCTCCAATAGTTGAAGAAAATGTGCTAACTTCCTTCTTGCTCCCCTGCCTATTCCTCCCTCCCTTCCTTTCCTTCTCCTTTCTTCTTCCTCTTCTCAGGTTTGTTTATGAAACAGAACACTTCAACGGTGTAGCTGAACTGCTGGAAATATTAGGAAGGTAAGCATTTGCTGTGAGTTGCGGATTTGAGTGAATCTCATTCTGCAGATCATGTTCAGGTGGCAGAACGGGGTGCTGACTTGGATCTCTTGCTCCAAGAACCTTGGGTCTCTCTCATTTGTGCTTAGCCTGTTTCCCAGGTGACTCAAAGACTCACCTTTGCTCCTTTGTTCCACAATTAGATATTGTTAACTACCCCACAATGAGAAGGAGCTCACAGCTTACTCAGAGACAGTGTGTCTGATTGGCTGTCAGGCCAGTGACAGCAAAGGTTCTTATTCGCTAGGCTTAGCTTGTGGGTTACCTGTCCTTTCTCACAACCGTTGAAAGCAGATTTATAATGAATTGAAAGATTGTGTGCCCAGGTATGGAGTTCTAGGCAGCTCCTGGCCTCAGAGGAGGAGCGAGACAGCTGTTGTGTGAGGTTCAGAGCTGACAGAGCTGGATAGTGATGGCCTAGTCTTTCCTCCTAGGAGGAGAAATGGAGGTGTGTTCTCCCTGCTTCCTCTCAGTGACCTCCCAAGCTGGGCAGAGGCTTCAGGAATGAAGAGAAATGGTGTCTAGAGAAGGCAAGGGGATTTAAAGATATCAGGCAGGCGAGGTGTTCTGGAGGCAGAAGGCCTGTGTTTGAAGAACAAGTTAGCAGGGTGGGCGCTAGACAGAGGAGCAGAGGGAGGTCAAAACATGGGTTTGATAGGAAATTTTGAGGTACTGTCTGCCTGTTTTTGAAAGCACAGCTTCCTCTGTTGGATATTCATAATCAGATTCACTTTCTTTTTAAAATTCCTACTTAGTAAATTATCTTTAGTTGAAGTAACTAAAAAGTCTTGACTGTCAGTGGTGGAAGGGGTTGGCTATGTTTTTTGGACAAATGAAAACTGAGGGGTAGCCAGTTCATAGCAATAGTTTGTCTGGGTTCAGTATGTGGGACGACATTGCTAACCTGCTTTTTCTTTTTTTCTAGTATTATCAATGGCTTCGCTTTACCACTTAAGGCCGAGCACAAACAGTTCCTGGTCAAAGTGTTGATCCCTCTACACACTGTCAGGAGTTTATCTCTCTTCCATGCCCAGGTAGGACCTTATAGTAAAACCTTTATTTTTATTTTTTATTTTTGAGACAAAGTCTTCCTTTGTAGCTAAGGCTGGCTGTGAACACGCAATCCCTCAGCCTGCCTTTGAAATAAAATCAAGTTTGTGGACTTAGTGTTTCTTAGGATATTGGTTTTCCTTTTGCTTTTCCTTTTTTTTTTTAATTTAATTTTTTTTTTTTTTAAAGAAAAAGTGTGCTAAAGGTTAAAAATGGTTAAAAACGCTCCCTGGGGAAAATGATAAAGCGTGCATTTTATTTTTTTACACACTGTAGAATCTTGAAACTATTTTAAAGGTAGGAACAGCCTTTGTTCTGTCTTATTTCATAGCTGACTTCTGTGTCCCCAATGTTAGCTGCTGCAAAGACTGCCCATAGCAGCATGGATGTGAATGTAGAGTGTAAGAAGGTAATGAGCGGAGCGAGTGTGGCCACTGTGGGCCTTCCCAGTGAATTGGATGCGCTCCAGTACTGGTCCCTGCGCCCTTTTCCCTCCTCTGCTCTCCTTCTTCTCATTTTGTACACACAGTAGACACTTGCACAAGTAGGCAGACCTCTCAGTAGTTTCCCATCTTCCTTTTATAAATCTTTCATTACTTTGAAAATCACCTTGTGATCCCAACACTTATAAGACTGAGGCTAGTGTTGGCAGTAGTTAGTTGTCTCAGAGAAAATCAGATACGTCCATAAAAGGAGTAGCGATGGTAATCAGCCTCTGTCACACTCACCATAACCCTGTTCTGAACAATGCAGTGCATGGTAAGCGTGCCACGGGAAGACATAATTGATCTAGTGATAGTTTTAATTTTAGTGCTGTAAGCCTCTGGCTCCTTTCTCTTTTGAGTTTGCATTAAAATGTAACACATTTTTCTAAGTAGTGTTCCTTCTTAAATGTGGAACTCTGTATTTTAAAGAAAAAATTCATGCATATGTTCCAGATTTAGCACACCCTCAAAATGCTGGTGTTTTAAAAGGGTAGGTCTCCAGTTCAGGAATGTTTCCGAGCCCTCTAGAAAACATCTCTTTAGTCTGTGCTGTGGGATATAACATTTTGTGATTATTTGAAAACATTCCTGTTGAGACTGGAGCACTCCCCAGATTCTGACTATGGCAAAGTATACCCTATGATCTTTTTGGGAAGCTGTGTTTTCAGGTCCCGTGTAGGCAGTTGTCTAGGTTTTTAGAAAACACTTGCTTCCCCGTAGAAACTAAATCCCATAACCTGAGTTGTCAACTGTCTGGCTGTAAATGAGATCCTCTCAGAGTGCACTGTGTCAGCCACTTTCCATCAGCCTCAGAAATCTTAGAACTCTTTTAAGAAAAAAATTCCTCTGGAGTCTTGTTGCTCTGTCATTGACTTGAAACACAGCTTTTAGCTGTAGTCCCTGCTACTCAGGAAGCTGGGGCAGGAGAACCATTTACTCAGGAGTTCAGGACCAGCCTGTGCAACATAGCTGGATTCCAATTCTAAATGAATAAAATTTAAAAGCCTTATTTTTCCTGAGAGTTTAAATGAAGTGATTGTATCATTAAAACCAGATCCTGGGGCTTTTGAGATGTGTTGTGCCGTGAGCACTCAGCTTTTGCAGTGTGGGATTTAACGTGCTGTCCTTTCTCTTTTTTTCTTGCCCAGCTGGCGTATTGTATAGTACAGTTTCTGGAGAAAGATCCTTCACTTACAGAACCAGTAAGCTATTTATATCTTTCCATAATGTGAAAAAACTTAAGAAAAAACATTTTTATTAAAATCATGTGAAACATTAAATGTCTCTTGTTTTTTCTCCTTTTCCTTTATAGGTTATTAGGGGTTTAATGAAATTTTGGCCTAAAACATGCAGTCAAAAAGAGGTAAGTATTTAACATCAGAGAATGCCAATACTGAAGGAAGTCTTTGCCTAGTGCTCAGTGGGGCTAAGCATGCACAAACATATGCCTCATCTAAAGCAGCTTTGTAGGTCGGTGGCAGTCAGTGTTCTCATTTTTTTTTAAAGTTATAAACTGATTGGCCCATTAGCTCAGGCTTTCTATTGACTCTTATAACTTATATTAGCCCATTATTCTTGTCTGTGTTAGTCACATGGCTCAGTACCTGATTCGGCGAGGCAGAATCTTGCTTCTTCTCTGGCTGGGTCAGGAAGGCAGACTGGTGTTCTCATTTTTACTAGTGATAAAATTGAGGCTTTTAGATGTTAAGTAGCTTACCTAAGCACACTGAGTAAGAATGTGCCAACAAACCAGAACCTGCTTCCTGAACTCTAAACCACGAACTTCTAGCTACTGTGACCCCTGGCCACGCCCCATTGTGTATCCAGTTATTTAGCTCGATCGATAGCACATTTATAGTGACTTTGCATAGCCTGGAAGGCTACTCTAGTGCTCAGGGGTTCCTGGGTGCAGTATCATAATATATAGCAGACGTTGAACTTGTCATGCCTGGGAATGAAGGACCATACAGTCACCCAAACAGGCATGTCCTGCCATGAGTCTTTGTAGGGAGGAGTGAGTCCCCAAGTAGCACCTTGTGAGTCCCCAAGTAGCACCTTGAAGGGAGCCTGACCGTCTCTACACCTGTCTGAAGCCTTCTCCTTTGGCCTAGAAACAGAGGCCACCTGTTAGCTTTCTGTTCCAAGACATGGGCGTGACAAAGGACACAGTAGATGGAAAGAGCCTCTCCCTCACATCAGCTGTGGTCCTAGCCCTGCTCTAGAGCCTCAGGAGTTACCCCATTTCTTGACAGCATGAAGTAAAAGGAATCTCTTCATCACTGCATATGCACCTTGAGATAGGATAGAAGCATCCTTCTTAATACTTTAATCGCCTAGTTGCTTTTCCCAGTGTTATTTTTCATGAATAAATAGGTAACTGGCATTTATTTGTTATGTTTCCATTCTATTTATACAAATGTCTAAATCTCTTTGTCTCGCTCCATTGTGTGATCTTCAAGCTTTCTTTTGCGTACAGCCCCAGGCCATGAGATTCACTGTGCTCTAGAGAGAGGGGAGGAGGAGAGGGAGAGAGTATATACATATGTGTACATATCAGCATAGAAAACGGGTCAGTGTGTGCTGATGTGGTACATGTGGTACTTTAACATGAATGAGTTTGCTGTTTGTCTCAGGCTTGGAGAGCATAGCAGAATGACAGCTGTTTGTCAAGTGACTGTGTCCTGTGGTGATGTGGACCAGTGCACATAAGTTCAGGAGGGTTAGCCATTATTTTTAAAACGTGGGGTCAGATGGAGTGTTGGTTGGTTGTTAGCAGTAGGCAGAGTCCCATAGGCCTGAAGGGGGAGAGGCCAGTTTGCCTGGGGTCCCGGAGCCTCCATATAGTTAGGATTCCTGGTGCTATCAGTAATTTACGTTAACAGAATACCCTTGCTCAGTGTGGTCTTTGTGTGTATGGGGTAGGGGTGGGGTTTGCACGCGGAGGCCAGAAAAGGACTCTTGAGACAGTGACTCGCCGTAGAATTTGGAGCTGAGCTGCAGCCAGCAAACCCTGGAGATCCTTCTGTCTCAGCGCCCTGTAGTATTGGGGTTGTAGGCATATAGCCCACTTGTCTTTTTATGTGGGGACCGGGAACTTGAACTCAGCTTTTCATGCTTTCATAGCAAGCCTTTTACCTGCTGAGCTATCCTCCCCGGCCAAAATGAATAGAATAATATCTGGTTCGTATTCCTCCCTCCCTCCCTCCCTCCCTCCCTCC
>NC_022009.1:13415304-13447141 GCF_000317375.1 Microtus ochrogaster | reverse complement strand
CACCCACCCTCCCTTTCTTGACTTTCTGTGTGCATTTTTTCTTAAAATTGTAAGTAAAATTGATCATGTAGAGTTTTTAGTGATGGATTTATATTTTGTTTTTTTGCTTCGGTGTATAGGTCATGTTCCTTGGGGAGCTGGAAGAAATCTTGGATGTGATTGAACCATCACAGTTTGTTAAAATCCAAGAACCTTTGTTTAAACAAATTGCCAAGTGTGTTTCTAGCCCCCATTTTCAGGTTAGTAGTAAACAGAACATGAGTCAGAATGGTATGTGCCATGTGAACCAGTTTGGAGAAACTTCGTTTGTGTTGAAAAGTAAAGCCATCATGGGGCACTAGCTACATTTATTTATTTGTTTATTCATTTGTGGGGGGGGGGAATTATGTGTATGTGGGTATGTATACATAAATGCAGTGTTCACAGAGGCCAGAGATGTCTTAGATCTCCCTGGAGCTGGAGTTACAGGTTTTTGTGAGCTGCCTAGTGAGGGTGTGGGGAACTGAATTTGGGTCTTCTGCAAGAGGCAGTCGGTACAAACACCGTCTTAGCGACTCAGCTACTTTGTCTTCATTTAGGATTTTCTCACAGGCTGACTGTACTGTTAACAAATAGTCACCCGACCTGAACACCTGTCCCTAACAGGCTCTATTTCTTAACTTCAATTCCCATAATACCCTGCAAGAAGGCATGATGGGAACACAAAGCCTAGAGCAGTAAAATGTCCTAACTTGGGTAAATTAAATGAAGTGAGCCGCTAGGGTTTTGCCAGTGTGTGAGGAGTATTTGTAATGCTTAGGAGGAGAGAAGCTGAATGTTACCCTGTGTCGTCTTTCCCACTGTTTTGGTAAGACCCTTCATGTCTTGCTCAAGGTTCCAAACTAACAAGGAAGTGTGGTTGAATTTTAATTTGAAATGAGGCCTCTTTTAATTTGAAAAAAGGCTAAATAAAGCCCATGACTTTCCATGGCCTGCCCTGCCTCCTTGTGGCTGTTTGAGGAGAACACAGGGAAGGCACACCTTGATGTGTGCTTTCAAGGAGGCTGCTGGGCTGTGGAAACCGCTCAGGAGAGAAAGGGACTAAAGTTGAATGCAGTGCTTACTTCTACCTGGTGGCTGCCTCGCTAAATGTCCACCCTGCAAATCCAGCAGACTCACCATGCTGCCCACCATTTGAAAATACTGTCCAACAGCGCAAAAGCACACTTCTCATTTGAAGGTCAGGTAGAGGCCCTGGCTCTTACTGTTTTTAAATCAAAGACATGTTAGTGTATTAAGCTAGTGCTTATACCACTAAGAGATCAAACAGGAAAAGTAGCTGGAGCACCATTCTGTGAAGCGTCGGTCTGGATGAACTAGAAAAAAATGTTTAGGACAGTGTGTAGAGATTTTGCAGTCTGTCCAAAACATAATTTCTAAATTTACATAAATTTGAGTTCAAGTCCAAGGTGAGTAGCTCAGGCCCACAGATCAAGTTAGAGCATGGCAGCATGGAGGACAGAAAAGAGGGATCCAAGACAATGAGCAAATGACCCGCTTCTCCAGGCAGACACCACCATAGAAGGCCACAGCTTTCCAAGCAGCACCACAAGCTGCACCACAAAGCCTGAAGCCATGAGCCTGGGGACTGGAGAGATGACTCCGGGGTTAAGAGCACTGGCTGGTCTTCCAGAGGACTCAGGTTCAATTCCCAGCACCCACATGGCAGCTCACAACTGTCTGTGACTTTAGTCCCAGGGGATCCAGCACCCTTACACAGACATACGGGTAGGCAAATCACCAATGCACATAAAATAAAAATTACTAATGGATTTAAAACAAAACAAACAGGCCTGTGGGGACATTTAACACTCAAAGTGAACTAGACCTAAGCCAGACAAGGAGTTGTGAAAGCTGAGCTGGACGAGGGTGTGTGTGGAGAGTAAGGATGCATGGGAACTGTACAGGGAAGAGCGAGGGAAGAGGTGGGATGTGTAGACGTGGAGGAGAGGGCGATTAACAGGGAGGGAAAACTTTTCCTTCCCATCCTGAGAGATCATAAATCTTCACGAAATGTAAAGAGTTATTAATATTTAGTTATACCTTTGATTGAATGATTTAAAAATAGCCTTTTAAAATACTTTTATTTGAAAGGATTATAATTTGTCCTTTTCTTTCCTCAAAGGTGGCAGAAAGGGCACTCTATTATTGGAATAATGAATACATCATGAGTTTGATAGAAGAAAACTCCAACGTCATCCTTCCCATCATGTTCTCCAGTCTGTATAGGATTTCAAAAGAGCATTGGAATCCGTACGTGTTCAGTTTCCTTCCATCCTTCCCCTCCCTCTCCTCCTGCTCCCCCTTTTGCTCTTCTCTTCCTTCCTCCTCCTCCTCCTCTTTTCCTTAGTAAAATGTCCTGCAGCTCACTGTGCACCAGATACTGTGCCCATTGCTAAAGGCGCCCACGTGACAAGATAAAAATCCCTCCTGAAAATTTGCTGGTTGGGGGACTGAAAAGCAAACAAATATTTCTGTAAAGAAGTGCTATTTGGTTAAAATACCTGTTTACTTGAGAGGCTTTCTGGGCTGTGTGAAGGCCCCAGATATATTTGGGGAATGTGCTAGAGCTCCAAAGGATGCACATTGGCTGGCAGGCCTCAAATTAAACTTGGTCATTTTTCTAAGGCAGGATCTTACTGTACTGGCCTGAACCTCAAATTCATGACCCCCCCGCCTCAACCTCTAGAGTGCTGCAGTGTGGCAGTGCTTGACTTCATTTGGAATCCTGATGGAGATGGTGGTGACAGGGAAAGTTCCTTCAGACAGGGATACCTGTAAAAAGTCACGTTTGAAAAAGGTGTCTGTCACGTTCCGAGGCCTGTAGGCTCCAGAGGGCAAAGGCATGAGTGTGCAGTACTAGAAAAGGGAGCAAGGCCTACATGAGCTTTCTGCAAGGACCTGTCAAGAAATGCTGAGGGAATGTAAGGAGAGGGTCTGAAGAGATCTACATTTTATGGGAATATCCATTTCCTAACTGCTAGCTAGGTTATTGGATGGTGGGGGGAGACAAAATTTTATAGTGTAGGACAAGTTGAATTTAGCCCTAGAAGTGTTAAAATATTGTATAGCAAGATATGTTTGCATGTCTGTCTATGCAATAAAGTTATGTGGCATTGCAGGATTAGTAAGTGCAGTTCAATTTATCATATCTGTCTTTTAAATTTTTGCATAGTTATAAAATAATGTTTTCTTTTAGTTTTCTAGCTTGTTCTATATTAATAGAACTCTGAAGAAGAGCTGTTTAACACCGTCATACAGAATTCTCCTGTGGTCTGGAGAGAGCTATAGGTAGTGCCTGTCAGTTACTGTCCAGTTTCCAGTGCTTCTCCAGGGCTGTCCTTGGGAAGAAGACCATTCTTGAGCTTTAATGTAGTTTTCCTTCTTCTGGGCACCAAGCAGAAGCCGCAGCATAACCAGACCTCTTACTAACATGTGTCCTCATTTTTTTTAGAGATGTCTTCTTAGTAAGATGGGGGGGAGGGTTGTTGCCAAATGGAAGCAACCTTGTATAGTTTTGAAATGGGAGACACCATTCTTTTTGCCTAGTCTGAAGCACTCAAGTCTGTCACAGCACAGTTCTCACGTGGTCTGTATCTAGAGTGCATTCTGCCTGATAAGAATAGTCCAATAGCTTGGCCTCTTAGCTGTGTAGTGCTCCATAGCCAAGAGCATCCTGCACCAGCTTGGCAGCTTTCAGCAGGGGTAATGGGTCAACAGAAGGGCTAAGCAGGAAGGGACAGACGAATGTAACCCCACAACAGCAGCTTGTAGGGGCTTGGCCGCCTGTCTTTGAACACGCGGTTTAGGAGCAGTTTCTGACTTGATGTATATTATTACTTTGGAAGTCATTTTTAACCACCTGTTCTTGTTTATAAGGTATAAATGGTCGGTCTGTCTGTCTTTGTTGTTTCTTTATTTTAAGATAATCTCTGTATGTAGCTGCAGTGACCTCGAACTCTCAATGCTCTTACTTCTGTCCCCCCAAGTACTGAGATTACAGGTGTACACCATCAGCGTGTGTGTGTGACTGCGCGCGCACACACCTGCCTAAGCTATGTTCCCAACCTCTAAAGCAGTAAAGCAGCTTTATTTTTATACTGGCATTTTATTATGCATTGGCCATACAAACATGTTTTAATAATTTGGAAGGGTAACTTTAGGTTTTAACTGTGCCATCCCTCAGGAAGATTGTGAACAGTAAAGAATTCAGCTCCAGATGTGGGCTAGGAAACCAGGTGTGGTGAACATGCCCATAGTCTCAGCACTAGGTAGGCAGAGACAGGAGTATCAGGAGTTCAGAATCATCCTTAGGTACATAATGAGGCTTAGGCTAACCTGTGCTACATGAGTGTGGGAAATGGATTTGTAGGGAGCAGTGGGGATAATAAGGTTGGCAGAGAGGAGAGGGTTGGAGGGTTAAGATGATCAGAATGCATCTTATAAGTGAATGAACTTGTTAAAGAAAAACTTCAAGTATTTTATGTATATATAATAGAGGAGAAGCTGACTCATGCCTGCCAGAAATGTCCTGCTTTTCTGTTCAGTTCCCCACTGTGGAAGACTAACAGTACGTTCTCTTCTCTGCCTCACAGGGCTATTGTGGCGCTGGTGTACAACGTGTTGAAGGCCTTCATGGAAATGAACAGCACTATGTTTGATGAGCTGACAGCCACATACAAGTCAGATCGTCAGCGGTAACTTTTTAAAGCTCTTTTGTCTGCTGTGCATAAGGCTCCAGAGTCCTTTCTGAGCTCTTTGCTGAAGTTGCCTAGTTGCCCTCAGATCCAAAACAGCAGCCTGGTCCTTACATATTCCACCCCTGCGTGCGCACTAGCCGTGTCCTCATCAGTGCTCTGCCCAGTAGACAGTCCGTGATGGTGTGGTGTTGGTGGACCTGCTGCTTCTCTCCCCTTGTCTCTGTTGTACTACAAGTTCAGAACCTGGCACATAACTGGACTTTCAGGCCCACTTCAGGGAACCATTGGGTTCTAGTCAGTTCTCTGGGCTGACTATTTGCTAACTCACCCAAACTAGAATTGGGCTAGCATACTTTACTCCACCACAGGAGAGACTGGGCACTATTTGTCCAGAACTTACGTTCTAATCTAGAAACCAACAAATGTATTACAACCTAAAAGAACAGTTGAAAAGAATACAAACTTTATTGGTCTTGTATTAGCAAATCGCGAAGTAATTAAGACTAGAATGGAGCCAAAAAGTCTTTCTTGATTCTCCCATTCAATTTTTATTATATTAAAATAAATGATATACTGTGGCGAACTTTCTGACCAGCAGGAAGGAACAGCCGCCAGACGAGGATTCTTTTCAAATCACGCTTTATTGGAGCCTCTTGGTTGTAGGGAGAGCAGAAAGCAAGGGGCCCGGAGCCCTGAACTATAGCTGCTTATATAGGGAGTCTGCCTAGCAACTTTTGATACTTTGATACTTTAACTGCTTTTCTGGAGACCCACAGGCAGGAAAGAAAGCAGGGAAACATCCCTGTCAATTACAGACCAGGATGTTCCCCTGCCGGTCAGGGGAAGTGTGGGCAGCTAGATCACAAGTCACCCTGTTTTCCAGTGGAAGAACTGCAACCCTAATATAGAGTTATCTATCAAGCGAGGCTGGGGCCAAATGCCATCTTGTAATGGCAGCTATTTAAATCGGCTCCCAGCAATATACTATATAATAATATATTAAATGTTAAATATGATTAAAATTATTTATTATTTTTCAAGGCACGGTTTCTCTGTGTAGCCCTGGTTATCTCAGAACACACTTTGCAGACCAGGCTGGCTTCAAACTCAGAGATCTGCCTGCCTCTGACTCCCAAGTGCTGGAGTGTACACCTCCATGCCTGGCTCAAGTTTTGTTATAAGTATAGTATGTTCAACTTGCTAAAGAATGCTTTTTAAGTTAGGGTTTCGGTTGCTGTGAATTGCTTTCGTTTCAGAAGTTTACTCCATTATCATCATGGCAGGAAGCTTTGTAACACGCAGGTAGATGTGGTTCTGGAGAGGTAGCTGGGAGTTTTCCATCTAGGTTCCAGGCAGCAGTCAGACACACACAAGGCCTGGTTTGAACATTTGAAACCTCAGAGCCACCCCTCAATGACACACTTCCTCCAACAAGGCCACACCTCTTAATAGTGCCACTTCCTGGTGATCTAGCATTCAAATCTATGAGCCTGTAGGCCATTCCTATCCAAACCACCACAGATGTAACGAAGAAGTTAGGGGAACACAGAGCTCTTTGTGGTTGGTTCTTTGACTAGACTCTGATCACAGGAAGGTGAATGCCAGCTTTGTAGGTCTTAAAGACTCCCAAAGTGGGCATGTGGGGATGTTCCACCTGGGATTTTACTGGACCTCATGGAAGGATGTTTCCTGCTATTGTTTTGCTTCTTCGCTTTCCTTATTTAGAATGTGTTACTGGGTTTTACCAAGGAAAAGGGCAATGGGTAGAAAGGTTTGAGAACAGAGGACCAAGGCAGAGACTGTTTTTAAGTTACAGGATATGGTTTATGGGAAACTGTTTAATCACAGAATATGGTTTTAATTATAGTATTGTTTTTAATTACAACATTGAGATTAATGTCAATTCTGGATTACCAGTTGTTAAAAATTATTAAGTTTATAATGACCCTCCATGCTCTACAGTTAAGCTAAAATCGTAGAAAAGTTATTTTGTTAAAAGAGCTAAGGGGGACTGGAAAGATGGCTTGGCTCATCTGTAAGAGGATTTACTGCTCTTCCAGAGGACCCAGGTTCAAGTACAGTACCCATGACAACTCCCAAAAGTTCAAACTTTAGTTTCAAAGGATTTAACCTGCTCTTTTGGCACGTATAGACATATGTGCAGGCAAAAAATATCTAGACACTTTAAAAAGGGGGAGGGGAATTAAGGGCACATTAGAATACCATGGTGAACCATTAAACAGTTCACAGTGCATAACACTTGCCTGTTAGGGCAACAGAGACCCTATAATCCTTATTATTATTGTAGTAAACAGGGAGTAAGTCTGGGTGAAATCTTAGTAAGAATATTGGAGGAGCTTCAGTGTAAGTAAGTGATAGGGTGTGTTTGACTCAGTACGCTCACATACACAGTCACACACACACACACACACACACACACACACACGGCCTTATTGCAAATTAATTGATCCATCTTTAACGAATTTCCTCAATGAAGTTGTTTTGTGATCTTTTATTTCAATTACTTGAAAATAGATGGAATTCGCTAAGGGACTAGGAATAGACCACTGTGAGGTTGACCCGATAGAAGGCTAAGGCGGTTAATAGTAAATGAACTTCCTTAATCATAGTTGTTATTATTTATTTGTTTATTTTTTTTTTAAAAACAAGAATGATACTTTGCCAATGTGGAAAAGGCTGTTGTGAGCTGATACAAGTATTGGCTTCTCCACATCAGTGAGTCACTGTTAATCAGTAACTGAGCATGGGGTCTGGGGCTGTGATGGAAGTGAAATAGGAGGTTTTACTTGTCGGTGGCAGCAAGTTGATGCTTTCAGTTCCCAGCAGATTTTTTAAGCATTACAAATCAGAATGGTGGGTGGAGTAAGCTTTTGACACTGTTGCATATGGGTGCCAACACTAGTGCTATGTGAAATGAAAAGGGAGGAGAATTTGACAAGATTCCCAGCTTTTCAGGGTGCTGAAGTCTTAAAATTCCCACTGACAGTGAGAAAAACTGGGAAAAATAAGGCTGGCACTCAATGCATCAGAGATATTTAGACTTTTGGGAACCAGATATGGTCCACATCTATAATCCCAGCATCTGGGATTAGATGCTTCCAGCAACTGGAAGCCAGAGGAGCAGGAATACGGGGCAGCCTGGGCTACATGTGACAACAAAAAAGAGAAGTATCTAGATTTTTTTTTCCAGTATATAGTTGCATTTATATGAAAGGGCAGTAAAAGAAAATCCATAGACACATCAGACCTGGGTGCCAGGATCTGGAGGAAGAAGTGGGCAGCATGATTTCTTCTTTGGGGATGATGGGAATGTCCTAAGCTGAGACTAAGTTTAACCTGAGTTGTCAGTATGAAAGTAGTATGGCCCCTCAGCGTCCACTCATCTGGAGAAAGAAAGGACACACAGGACAAATCACATTGCACACTGTAGGGCTGATGAACTGAGAGAGCAGCTTCCATAGGAGAAGATGATGATGTCATGATGCCAGCTGCAGTTTAGGGCAGTGTGAGCTGCCACAGGATGAGCTGATTTCAGTTGGTGGAAGTTCCCAAACCCTTGTTTCCTCTCTGCCTCTGCCAGACAAAGAAGTCAGAGGCATTAAACCTTATATAAAATTTATGTCTGTGTACTTAAACCAGCGTTCTCAGAGACCATTTGTTTAGACTAATATTATCTTCAGATTGTACTGTCAAACAAGTGATAATTGCCCAGCCGCTTGCTTACAACTGAGAGTCTAGAGTCTGGAAGCCAGCAACTTCCCTTTCTAGAGACCGACTCACTCTAGAGATTAACCCTCTTTAGCCTTCATCTCCTTCTGTCTTACTCTTTATTAAAATACTAGTTGAGCTTTTTGCCTTTTGGGAAGAGGTATATGTTCTCTCTGTAGCTTAGGCTAGCCTTGAACTTCAAGTAATTCTCCTGCCTCAGCTGTATGAGTGTGGGGTCACATGTTAAAATTTTCTAAAATATTTGTTTTTATTTTTTCTGTGCATGAATATTTTGCTTGCATGTATGTATGTGCTATACATGTTTGTCTGGTGCCTGCAGAGCCCAGAAGAGGACTTTGGGGCCCCTAGAACTGGAGTTACAGACATTCATGAGCCACCACCATATAGGTGCTGGGAACTGAGCTTGGTCCTTTGGAAGAGCAACCCTCGGCTCATAGCTGCAAATCCCTCTTTCTAGTACCTAAAATATTTTTCTGAATAAATCTCAACTTAATTTAAAAATAAAAAAAAATCTATGATGATTGGATACTTTTCTAGTGTTGTCCCTTATGCCCTTAAATGAAGTTGTTCTAGTTCAAAATTACTACCTAAGTTTAAAGACTTTATGTTTGAAGACAGTTATGCCTGCTGGAGTTCACATTGTACAGATTGCAGTTAAAATAGAAATCATAGTAAACAAGGTCTAAATTGCCAGAATATTAATTATTAAGTGAAGAAGTGATTATGGTATATGATTCAACATCCCTGCAATTGCAATGGGAATGTCAAATTGCTTAGTTTTCTTAGAACTTTTATTTCGCTTTGTTTTGTTCTTTAGTTCAAGGAGAATGAAACTTAATTTTTATTGGTTTTCTGTTTAAAAGTTTATTTTTTCTGTGTATATCCATGCACATAAAAGGCACACATGTGTTTGTGTGTGTGCTGCATATCTACAAGGGAGATGGACAGAAGAGGATGTTCAGTTTTCCTGGAACTGGAGTGGTTGTGAGCTGCCATGTGGATGTTGAGAACTAAACCTGGGTTCGCTGGAATAGCCAGAGCTCTTAACCGCTGAGCCATCTCTTTAGCCTGATTTTCTATTGTTAGAGAATTTAATATAACTTTGCTAAGTATTAGTGATTGCTGAAATAGTGTTTAACATTGGAATTCCATGCAAAATTTACATTATCCATATTAATTTCTCTGAATAAAGAATATGCTGTTGCTGAAATGGGATATGCAAGGACCAGTTGCTTGAGTCTGAGGCAGCAGAGCTCCCGTGCTTAGGAATGGTTTGAATTTGTGACTTCACTGTGTTATCTTGGTCCACTTTTCACTAGTTCATTGCAGTAAGCTAGCAATGAACTGAATTAGGTTAGTAGATGTGAATTCATGTGATGAAAAATTTTAAATAAGTGTGAATGTGTTTAATTTATAGTTTTATGTTCTTTGATTATGTACTTCCTACTTGATTGATGTTAAAGCATTTGTTTAAAAATAACACTGAAATTTCCAAATGTCTTTGGTAAAATTCAATTGCTGAACCTATTTTGGCTTATCCAATTATGGTAAACTTTGCCAAACAATGTAGTCTGAAGTTCTGGAAATCAAAAGAACTTGGTATTTAACCAAGTTTGAAGGCTTGTCACTTAAAACTTTAATACACCATAATACCAGTATCCACAAAGTTTCATGTAGATCATTAATACATTATATCATAAAATATAAATATACTTTGATCATATGTTTTCAGAAATAACCAGTTTCAGTATGTATTGTATGGGAAAACTGGACACAAATGAAGGAGAAAATGTATTTTCTTGATCTTGTCCCTTTTTTGTCAGTGTTGTTTCCAGCATCTCTTTTGAGTATTTATTTGGGAACAAATAGAAGGTTGGGTTCTAACAAGGCTCTGAGCATTTAGAAGCCATCAAACACTTTGGTTTTAAGATATATGATACTAGAAGCCTTCTCTAGTTTTCTCAGTAATTGTGTACTGTATTATAATTTATACTGTATCTGCAGATAAATGGATGTTAATGTAAACCTTAAAAGTCTTGTTTTCTACTCTGTACTATTTCTGTGTCAGTGAGAGTGTCAGCATAGACCCCACATGAGGGAGAACCCCAAAAGGAAATCCCAAGAAGCTTGCTGCCTGTCGCTTCAGAGCCTCTAGGGCCTCTGTGAGGGAAAGGCTGTTTCTGGTGGGCAGTCTCAACCCACCCTCTCTCAGCTGTTGACACTGTTTTCTGTTTCTTCCTCCAGTGAGAAAAAGAAAGAAAAGGAGCGTGAAGAATTGTGGAAAAAATTGGAGGATCTGGAGTTAAAGAGAGGTCTTAGGCGCGATGGGATAATTCCAACTTAACAGCAATCTGACTGCGACATCACTAACCCATGGGGTCACACGCTTATGTAGTAGAAGGATGGAGCAACAGTTTTCTGTATTGTGCAACTTTACAGTAGATTTCACATTTGTCTCATTATTACAGCAGCACTGTATATACCTGTCTCTAAGTAAAGGAAACATAAGGACTTCAATCCAAAGTTTGGACAGTAGATGGACTTCTCAGAACTTTGCAAACATAATCATTGTTCTAACCCTCTTAAAAAAAAGAAAAAACAACAAAAGGTCTTCAGAGATCTGTTGGTGAAATTGCTATGTTAAAATTCCATTATCAGGAGTTCCTTATTTATCACTAGCAGAGAGTATGATACAATTTTCAAATGTGAACAATCTTAAATTTAGCTTGTCTTTCTGCTAAGCTGTTAAATGTATTTATAGTAAAGGAAGAAAAGATTGTCATTCTTTATAAGTTTGTATAACACCCTCCTCTGGACAGCTTGACTGTAATTTGACACCCTTTCCTTTTGCACACCTTCATGAGTCAAATGTCCACGTGGAATGGGGCAATGAATTACAGAGGTCGCTGTGAAATTTGTCTGCTGGGTGAGCATCTTCCCAGTGCCCAGGTGTTGCTGGTACTCCTTTAGTTTTCATATCAGGAGTAACAAGAGAGGGGGTGATAAGCATAGTAGCAAAGGGAATGTTGGGCTGCGTATCAGATATGGCGAGTCCAAATCAATGTCTTGAATCCTTTGAAAACGGGCAGCAGGGCGCACAGGCTCCAGCCCCTGCAGCACTAGCTGCAGTCGTCATGGTGCACCCAGACCAGAGACAATTTAGACATGTCAGAGAAACGTCCTTTCCGACCCTATGAAGTAAGAAAGACAGAACACTAAGCATATAACCATGACGTTGAGCACCAGGACTGCGCATCCAATTGGGAACCGAGTGGAGCAAACAGCACGAACTGTTTGGAGTTGTTGCCTTACTTTCTAATATGTACTTATAAAGTATTTCAGCAAAAGAGGATGCAGCCTCTGGGAGAAACAAAACATGTTCCAGTGTTTTTTGTAGATTCTCGTTCAATAGCTCATCACAGCGCCAGCCCTGTTTTTAGCCAGAAAGGATTCAGGATCAACATTATGCATTCTGATATGGATGCATATTCCTAACTACTGTATTTGTTACCAAAAGTGGTTCTACAAATGCTACTGAAAAAAATCTGGAAATTCCTAATGTCCTGAGTATTAATAATAAAGTTTAAAAAATACTTTTATATCAAAGGTGCATCGTGACCAAATTGTTTAAGAAATAAACACAAAACTAGGGCTATACTCTAGGTGTATCTTATTGGCTTCTCTGTTCTGTATTAAAGGAAGAATCTTGCTTGATAGACAAATTGCTGATGTACTGGTGTGCAGTATATACTTGCCCCATGTGGTTGCATTGCTGTGTACTGACAAATATGTGTTGGGGGATTTGTTTCCTGGGAAGCTCTTGCTCATTCGAGACAGGGCAGCAGTGAGCCCATAACCCCGAATCATCGTGTCCAGCAGTGTTCATGACGTAGAGCTGATTCTGTGTTCATATGTTGAGTTGTGATCGTAGCTAACGTGAACACATGAACTGTTGTTGCTCTCGTAGAAATACCGTATAGATACGGGCTTGTATATTTCCTTCCTTTTAAGTGTAAAGTAGAATATGCAGCTTTGTTGTTTGCAAGGAAAAGGAGGGGAAAAGCCATTGATTGACCTTTCTCATGTATGAAGTTTTTTCAGATTGTCAGTCACAGTGTGTACATAAAAGTAAACTAATGATGGGTGATATTTTCATCTAGGTACCTTTGGGTTTTTTTTTTAATGCCTTTGTTGATTCTCAAAAGGAAACACAGTGTTTTGTTGTTTTTTAAGGTGTGAGACCTCCAAGTACAAGATGGTTCTGTGGAATGATGAGGGTTTTAAAGAGCATTAAGGAGGGTCCCGTGTTAGAAACGTACTGGAGCAGAGGGTGCAGGTTCACACATTGATGCTAAACCGTAGCCCATCACTTCTTTTAGCTTTTCTATTTTAGCCGTTACTTTAGATTTTCATTACATGTATCTTTGATAGTATAAACTCTGCTTGCCGTGACCTGTGCCTCTCGGGATGAAATATGCTCATTTGAGACGGGCGAGGTCAGAACCCCTCTCTACACCATTTCCTTGTCCTCTGCGCTGAGGGCGGACAGTGCCGGCACCCTGTCTGTCAGTTTTGTCTGTTGATCATTCCCAGCTGAGAAGAATAAAGCTGAGCTTTAGACTATTTAAAGATTTGTGATTAGAGCTGTCTAAACTCACAGGGCAACTTCTGAGCAAAAACACTCCTCTTTCTTTTTAACCGAAAGTGACAATATGACCCCTGTCATGTTGTGTGTGGTAACGAGAAGCGAGCCCAGGTGACCTGATTGTTGCACTATGTGACATAATTAAGGACACACTTGCTGCGTTTGCAGCAGCCCCTTGTCTGACCTTCCCTGGGCAATCCTGCTGTCGCTTTCGTGAGTTAATTATGACAAACTCAGCTCTGTGTTCTATTTTGTTTGCTTCATAGTTTCCAGAACTATATATAAATATATTTTTTCAATAGCAAATATTGTAGTTAGTGAGTGGTGACCACTCCAACCTTATCCCTACCATATTGGTTTCAGGGATAAGACTTAGAGTGTCCTTGGGAAAAAAAATGAAAATTTAATTTTAAGTGTTGTGATAGAATGATGCCGAGGCCGCAGGCCACAGGCCTGCCACGGCTGTGTGGGTGAAGCGATCGTCTCCTCTGGACCAAGCGTACACTCCTCATTGCGCTCATGTCCCTGGTGGTCCTCTTCATTGTTACTGTCCTTTGCAATTTCGATTACATTTTGTTCTTCCTGACATTGACTGTTTTTTTTAATAAAATAAAAAATAAAGAAATAAATAATCCCCTGAATGTGACTGGATGTGCAGGAGCAGAGCAAGCTCCTCCTCCCTGGGCTCTTTGCCTAGGTAGCAGAGTCATGTGATTCTGTATCTCCTATACGTGCCCGCTAGGGCAGTCCAGGGTGCAGACAGACCTAGGGAGTGCTTGGAATCTCACCTGCTATGCCGAACACACAGCCCTAGGCTCAGTCACATTATGGAAAGGGAAATAAAGTATACTTATAGCTTTAAAAGCTGTTTTATGTCTTTGTGGGCATGGGGGATCATGGGGGATGGGCAGTGGGGAGGATTGGAGGCTGGTGTCGTCATTACCAAGTTTTCTTTTTGTGCTTTGTTTTCCCTTTTAATTGGTTGCATCGATCTGGCCCAGGAAATGAGGAGCTTCTCTCCTTTGATGCTATCACAAAGCGATGGTCGCCTGTCACAGAAAGGTGGCGGCAGGTGTGGTCTGTGGCGTTGTGTTTGCACAGGAATAGCGTTATTTTTGTATTCCGGCTCAGCTGCTTCGGAGCAGAGTTAGGGATGAGCCATGAAGGACTTTTGTAATAAGTATATCAGCAATGCCTTTTATATTCCTCTACATTTAATTTTGAGAACCTGAAAGGATTGTGCATCTCAAGAGGAAGCCGAGCAGACCTTGAGTTTAGCGGAATGTTAATCTGTGCTGCTGCTTGTGCGTGACAGCGGCCGCAGTCTCTTCTGGAAATGAACGCCCATATTATGATGTCTGAATACAGGTTTCCTCTGCTCCTTCCCTCTCTTCCCCATCTCCTCTATCTTCTTTATCAGTCCGTTCTTCTTTTTTTTTTTTTAATTACTTACTGTAAATAAGATGTAATCTAAACCTCATGTATCAATGGGGGACTTTCAAATATAAATATTACCAATCCATTTTCTGGTTGTTGTCTGGTTTTTGATCGGAGTCCCGTGAGAATGACATGACCATTCCCTTTGGCTTGAGGATTTCACTCGGCTCCAGCCTCCCCTGGTTATTTCTCAGTTCATTGTTGTAGCAGGAGAGGGCAGCAGACATTCATTTTCCCTGCTAGGAGGCTGCGGTTCTTGATTGGTTTTGAACTTAAATGTGAGCAAGTGTGTTATTCTTATTTTTTTAAACAGCATCTGTTCATGCCTAGGTGTGAGAACTGAACCATGAATATGAAAAATTGCATAAGAAAATTATAAACTGGTTCAACCAGACAGTGAAGACTTCTGATCCACAGCAAAGTTAAAAATGCTCCAAAACGCTTTCAGCCCCGTTGAGCCATACTTCTTCCTTTTCAAAGAGAAGGCTCATACTTTGGAATTAAGTGTTTATCTTTGAAAATGATTTACTCTCTGTGAGTGTTAACAGACTAAGCAGTGTGATCTTGCCCTCCATGGCCGAGGAGAGACTGCACTGTGGGTGTCCCCAGTAAATAAGCAGCGAGGGGTGCAGGAGCCTGGCTGGCTTGCTTTTGTGTTGACCCTGTACTAATGTGTTTAACTGAGTTTTGAGGTGTGTGTGGGGGTGCTATCAATCTTCAGTTTTGAGAAAGTTTCTGTCTAGGCGTGTAGGACACTGGGGAGTGGCCCAGTGGCTATCACTGTAACAGTGTTCCTTTAGTCTGTTGTCCAGTGTACAGCGTGGGACAAGATTGGTGGGAATATCCTGCCTGATCCTCCAGTGTCACTGGGATATCTGCAGGGGAGGGGAGGGCGGCAGAGGAAATACTTGAGCAGAACTGGCCGACTTTATGCTGGCCTTGCCCTGGAGTTCAACATGACGTTCCATTTCCTCCTCACAGGAGTTCTCCTTGACCTCCATAGGGCAGCTGGAAGAGGAAGCTGCCCATCCTTTGAGGCCTGGACCCAGCATCCCTTTCATCATGTCCTGCTGGGCCAGCAATCGCACAGCCTGCTCACAGAGTGGGAAGTGATTTGTATGCCTTCTAAACTTGCCGCCGCCGGGGGGCCCTTTCTGTGCAGAGCATTTGCATTCTGAGGGGTTTGCTCTTCTAGCTCATTAGATTGTGTCATATTTGGAATCGTGGAACCAGGGTGTTTCATAGTTAACATGAGTTAAAGAAACGGGAAGTCCTTTGGTTCCAGTTTGTGTTTTGAGGTGCAACATTTGTAGCATCTGAAGATTTAAGAGACAATTTCAATGTAATGTTTAGTTCTTTGTATAATATTGTCTCCTCCCTATAAATACTTGTCAGAATGGAGGCAAAGCGATATACAGTCTAATTCCCAATTCCTTTGTGTAAGCTGGGTGTCCTGAGGATCTCAAGTGAGGACAGCAAAGGACAGTTAAATTTTTTATTTTTTCATGACTATGATACATGGTCATTACAGAGTCCACATTCTTGAAAAGGAAGGGTTTTTGTTTTGTTTAATATAGGATCTTATTATGTAGCACTGGCTGGTCTAAAAGTTATGTAGCTCAGGCTGGCCCTAAACTCCAGAGATCTGTTTGCCTCTGCTTCCTGAGTGCCGGGGAAAAGATACACATTGCCAGCATAGCGAGGCAAGAGGAAGTTTCCTTAAAATCCAAAGAATCACCTTTGTTTCTCATTTTCTATCTCAAGCCCCTCCCCTCAAAATAGTTCTCTTCAGAGCTTTATAATCGCCATGCCTCCATTTAGGTTCACAGCTCACTTTGGATTATTTCCTTGTGTATAGGTTGTTAAGTGGGAAACCAGATCCTTGGTTTTCCACCCCGAGCTTGTAGTCATTTTAGCAGTGTTGTGGCAGAGTGCACTGATTATGAATGAGCAAGCCCCGGCCTGGCCTGGCCTGGCCTTTCTCTCTCTGACTCCCTGCTCTTCTACCATGATCTGACACATCAAGAAGGTCGTCCCTGATTGCCAGCACCTTCTAGCCTGCAGAACCGTGAGAAACTCCTCTGCAACTGCTAGAAGTTTACTTTCTTTATAAATTAGTGTCTGGAATACTGTGGCAGCTGCACAGGCAGACAAGATACAGTCCAGAAACGTAGATGATGCAGCAGTCCCTTGGTGCCCTTCTCCCTGATGGCTGGGATGCTCACTGTCTCCGCGCTCTGCTCTGCACAGTTCACATAAGCAGAGCAGAATCATGCAAGGTGTGACCTTCCGGGTATGGCCTTTTCACTTAGCATAATATTTAAATTTTCTTATTTGTAAAGCATGCCCATGTACCATACATGTGCCCGGTGTTGACAGAGGCCAGCGGTTTGGGATGGACCTCCTAGAGCTGGAGTTGTAGGTGGTTGTGAGGCACTGTGTGATGTACATACTGGCAATCAAGCCCAGATCTTCCGGAAGAGCAATTAGTGCTCATAACCACTGAGCTATCGCTCCAAATATTATGCTAATATTAAGATCATTCATGGCTGACTAATCTTTCATGTGGTGGTAGCATACTTGTTTTTTTTTATAGGTCGTGAACATTTAGATTGTATCTACCTTGGTGCTGTCATGAGCAACACTATTGTGGACATTTGTTTGAACATCTGGTTTTGAATATTCTGGCTACATTGGTAGGGTCAGATTGTTGTTTAACATTATTTATTGTGTTGGAATAGGGGCATACTTGTGGAAGTCAGAGGACAATCTAGGCAAGTGGGTTCTCTCCTTTGACCTGGTAGGTTGTTGGGATCAAACTCAGATCACCTGGCGTGTGGCAAGTGCCTTCATTCTCTGAGCTGGCTTGCCAGCCCCGCTGTTTAATGTTTGGGGGAACTGTCAAGCTTCCCCACAACAGCTAGACGAATTCCTGTTCCTACCAGCAACTGCAATGCTCCACTTTCTCTGCATCGAAAACCTGTTACTTCTGTGTGTGTTTATTATAGTCTTAACAGGCAGGCTGCTCATGGGGAAAAAAATGTTTGTTTTTTTTTTAAAAGCTCTTTCAAGTAGATAACCTCAGCTGTTCAATTTTTGAGTTTACTGGCTCCTAGCATCTCTCCTCACTTTTAAGGCCTCATGGTAACTTCCTTCTTTTATAAACTGATTTTACTTTTAGAATTTCTGTTTGTTTTAGAGTTCCTCTCAGTTGAGATCACCTATCAATTCATTCACATTTTCCTAAACATTGCTATGCATAATTATAACTGTCATAAAATTGTCATTTTAAAATGTCCACATCTGAGCCTGGCAACAGTGGTGCGCATGCCTTTAATCCCAGCACTTAGGAGACAGAAGCAGGCGGATATCTGAATTCGAGGCCAGCCTGGGCTATAGAGCAAGTTCCAGGACAACCTCCAAAAGCTACACAAAGGAAACCCTGCCTCTAAAAACAAAAAAAAAAGTCAACATCTGATTGGTCTCAGGCTCTTACTTAATTTTTTTTTCTTGAAAATTGGTCACTTATTCCTGGTTCTTTGTATCGTACAATCTGGAGGTTTTGCATAGTTCCCTTGAACATTAAATGATGATAACTCTGGATTTGTATATATTCCTCTAAAGAATGTCTATTTTTTTTTCCCAAGCAGATAATTAACCTGGCAGAATTGAGACTGCCAGTTCCGAGATAATCGTGCCAACCTCATTTCACGTCCTTAACCTTCCCTGGCGTTCAGTGCATGTAGGCGTTGTGGCTTAGCCTTAGATTCTAGCTTGCTGATACCCAGGATTTATACCCTTTCTACTCGCTCTTTCTGGGCTACACCTCGGTTTCCGTGCCTGTGAGTATTGCTTCTGGGTTCTTCTGGCCAGAAACATGGGTTTTCTAGTGGTGTTTCACTTGACAGGGTGGTTACTCTCAGCCTAGAACCCATAAAATTTAGAATTATACCCAATAGCGTTCTTGCCCCCTAAGAGTTCAGTTCCTTCTAGTGCTTCCCATTTGGGTCCCCAGGTCCTTCTTCTTCTTCCACTGTCGGACATTATTCTTAGACCCCGTCCTGTGGCGCCTGTCCCTGCTCCAGTAGTCCTTGCCTCTGATGTCCTTTTTTCTTTTTTCTTCCAGAAGCCACCTCAGACTTCAATTGTTTGCTTAGTTTCTTCAAACCTAGGAGAGTCCCACTATGGAGCATTGCTAGCCAGTAGCTTTTTGGAAAGTGTCTTATATTGGGTGGTTTTGAGACTCCCCCTGACTAGACTGAATTGTATGATGTTTGGGAAATGCTTTCAGAGGTGACCTGCATGATCAGGGGGTACTCCTGCCACCGTGGGGTGACTGGTGATGTTAGCCATCATTTAGTTAAAGTTTTGGCCACAATTCTTTGACTGTAAATTATCATGTTTCCTTTTATAGTTACCAAATACTTGGGATGCTGTGTGTGTATGCACAGACACTCAGAATGGAACTTAAGGCCTTATGTGTGCTAGGTAAGCATTCTACCACTGAGCTGTAGTCTTGACCAAGGGAAAATACTTCCCAGATTTTCAAGACAGGGTTTTTCAAGACAGGGTTTCTCTGTGTAACAGTTCTGGCTGGCCTGGAATTTGATTTGTATATCAGGCTGACCCCAAACTCAAAACTCACTGACATCCGTCTGCCTCTGCCTCCCTAGCGCTGGGATTAAAGGCGTGTGTCACCACCCTGCTTTGTTTATATATTTTTAGTTGGAAGTTCCAAAAGTGTGTTTCTGTTTCTCTGGTTCCTAATACATCTATTAACTGAAGCTTTTTCTGTGAAGCAGAATGGTGGGCAGGCTGCCCTTCTTAACAGACCCCTCTGGTAGCTCCAGCCATAGCAACCGCCAGGCCGCTCTCCTGCCTCTAGTTTTCCCATTCTCAGATGTCATGGGAATGGAACCACGGTATGTGTAACAAACAAGGGGTCTTAATAACTCAAGAAGAAGCATGCAGATGGAGTGTGGTGTGAGTCAGAGTCTTGGAGCAGAGCTCATCAGCCTCTCCATGCATGCCCCTTCTGCTTCCTGTTCCGCATTCTATTCTGTTCTTCCACTCTGAGAGTCTTACTATTACAGCTGGCATTGGTGGTTGTTGGTTGGTTGGTCAGAAATCCCTCAAAGTAAGCCCCCCCCTTTTTATGAGAAAAAAAAAAGAGTGTACTCCTTGATTAGCTTGCAGCTATACCTTATTTTGAAGGGTGTTTCCAATTTCTGGATCGTTCTGTGTGGTCTGGTGAACGATGAGTTTATTGAGTCTATAGCAAGCAAAAGTCAAAGAATGAGTACCAAGAAGCAGAGAGAAAGAAAAAGCAGACAGATAGCAAGGCATCATCAAAGCAGGCACTTGAGTCCTCAACAGAGACAACTGGGGGGTAGCCTCAGGGAGAGAACAGACAAAGGTGACATCATCAAATCAGGGGAACTAGGGGAATAGAGGCAGGCAGGGGCGTTCCTGTTTGAGCTTTCTTTCCAAGAATGAACTTCTGGCTTCATGTTCCTCCTGCAGACACTTCTGCAATGGGATAAACATTGCATAAGTGTTGGAGTCTGTTGGAAATGATTGACCTTCTAGCTGTTTGCAAGGATGCAATGTTTTTTAACACTGCTAGCTATCAGCCCAGGTACCAGCCTGACCCAGGACAGGGGCTTTAGAAGAGACAGGCTTAAACAGCACACGACAACCTGCCAATTTACAGGATGATTATTTATTTGTTTCTGAGACAGTCTCATGTATCCCAGGCTGGCTTCGAACTCACTTAGTAGCTGTGGATAACACTAAAATTATGATCCTAGGGGCTGTGCATCACCCTTATAGTTTATGTGGTCGTGAGGATGGGACCTAGGACTCTAGGCGGGTTAGACAAGTACTCCATGAACTGAGCTACATCTCCAGCCACAAAACCAGTTTGAGGTTATCTACTGGGTGCTCATCAAAATGAAAAAGAGTCTCATCAAAGTACATTGGTGGGCAGTGTTCACAGCATGAAGAAAGAGCTCAGAGCAGACATCCTAAGCTCTCACAAAGCATCGTGTTTGGAGGATTAAACATCAGAGTGACTTTGCCCCAAAAGGGACAGTAAAATGATAGTGGGACAGGGCTCTTAAAATTAGTGGGCTGGTGAGATGGCTCATGGGTAAAGGTGCTTGCCACTCAAGCTTGGCACCCTAAGTTCAATGCCCATACATATGGCAGAAGGGATAGCTGGCTCCACGGAGTTGTCCTCTGGCCTCATATGCATGCCATGGCACGTGTGTGCCCGTGCACACACACACAACTGTAAACAGTTAAAAATTTAGGAAGGGGATTTTCTGTTTAGAAATTCTATATACTTTGAGTTCACTTGCATTTTACTTAGGCTTAAATTTGCTTGACGCTATGCTCCAGCAAAACAGAAGGTAAAGCAAGAAAATGGAAGGCACAGGATCCAAGAAACAGTGATGTCCCCTAGGAAGGAAAACGAAATAGTATGGTGGGCGGTAGGCCTAAGAGTGGAACCAATGCAGAGTGGAGCAGAGAGGAAAACTCTGGAAGCCAAGAAAACAAGCTACAAGGAGAACAACTTGGAGGCAAAAAACGGTGTGTCCATTCAAAGGGGTGAATGCAATGATGATGGCAGGCGAGGAAGAGACAGCCAGCTGACGAAAGACTCCTGGAGAAGCAGGTTTGTCAGAGGGGAAGTGCCATGATAGCCTCACACCGGCAGGGCTGTCTACCTAGACACACCACTAGCTCTGACTGCTGTTTAATAAAAGTAGCAATGACTATCAGAACAGGCATGGAGGGGCATCGGGAACAAGAGAGCTGCATCCTCTGGAGATAATGTGGTCTGTTGACTGGCCATGTCAAGAAGTAGCAGTGCAAGCAAATTGGAAATGTGGGAGGATTGCTTTCAATTAAGTTCAAATTGATTGAAAAGTAGTCAGAAGATGAGAGGGATCAAGTGTGTGCATCTGCGTGTGGAGGCCAGCCAGCCACCTCGGCTGTCATTCCTCAGGAACTGCCATCCTCGCGTGGTGACACAGGGCCTCTTACCAATCCTGGGCTCACCAGTTAGGCTAGATCCCCAAGGATCCACCTATCTCTGCCTCCCTAGTGTCGGGATTGCCAGCGCATGCCACCATGCCGAACATTTCTGTGTGTGTTCTGTGGATTGAACACGGGTCTTCACACTTGTTTGGCAAGCGCTTCACCTGCTGAGTCATCTCCCCAGCCCTGCAACTTCATTGTTTTTTGTTTGTTTGTTTTATTTTCAGCTTGTTTCCTCTAGTGAGCATTTGGAGTATCCAAGGGTCTCTACACCTTTCAACTCACAGTGGCAGTGTTTTTCTTGATAACTTTCTCAGAATCTGCGCATATCTTTCATGGACTTCATATCGTTTAATAAAAGCCACACCTTAAGGTGCTTTAGAGATAAATTCTTCTCAATTTTGGCTCCTGTTGATGTGGCTTGGGTCCCAAATTTCCTATTGGCCCTTTGACTTGATTACAAGGCTGTGTGAGGCACAACAATGTCTCCAGAAGGGATTCCGGTGTACGAAGAGCTGTTTAATGACGACTGTCTCTTGGGTCCAGGATGAAACTGCTGTCCTGGCCTTGTTATCCCATTGCCATGGACACGTGGCTCTGAATGTCTGTATGCCTTTGGGGCCCAGTGTCTCTGCTGAGAAATGAGGATGAATTTTCTGGAAGCCATGGATATAGATTCTGGGGCTTCTGGGAAATATTACCATGAAGTTGACTTAAATTCTATTTTCCTTTTGGGGGTGAATAGGACACAGGGATCTTGGAATAATTTTTAGGTGTTGTGTGGATACTGTTGGGTGCAAATGGCTTTTGCACATTTGGAGGGGACAGGGAGGGAGCATCTGGAGGTGGTTTTGTGCTTCATGATCGTAACGCATCTGGAAACTGACTACCCAGGAGGACTTTGGCCCACTGCCCACATACTTCTTCCAGCAATCTGACCTTTAGTAGAAGGAGTTGTCCCATGATAACTGTCCCCCGTAGTGGCATCTAGGGCAGCTAACCATCCAGACACACGATAAAAACCCTCAGAGCTGGAAAGCCCTTCTGGCAAGCCAAGTCGTCATTGGAACCCCATGGCCTTTGTCCATTCCCGGGGCCACATCTCAAGGATGAGCCTGGAGATTCTGGCTCAGTTGTGCTGCGCAACATTTATCCTTGGTCCCTGTGCCTGGAACGGTTTTTCCCTAGCAAATATCAAAAATGGCAAGTCTGTAGACATTTATGTTCCCTGAGGAGCGTGCCTATCTAACTTCATATGCATCTCAGGAGCTTAATTTAACATGACGTTGCAAACACCAGCAGCATGACCTTATATCTTGGTGTCCTTCCGTCTCAGAGGACTGACCAAATCATTCTCTGCAGAGGACACTGCCACTCTGTCAGTGGTGCCATAGTTACTCATTGGTGTGACAGAACACTCGGCAAAAGCAATGGGAGGGAGGGAGGGAGAGTCCGCCTTGGCTCCCATTCCAGGATGCAGTTTATCCTGATGGGGAAGTCAGGATGGAGGGCTCTAAAGGCTTCTGCTCACATTGCATCTGTGTTGAGAAGCAGAGGGAGAGGAAAACCATGCTTACCTCACTTTCCCTTTTTACCCATTCCAGCACCCCAGCCTATGGGATGTGCCACCCACTTCAAGGGTGGGTCATCCAACCCCAACTAATGGAATCAGGATAGCCTCACAGGCATACCCAGAGAGCTGTCTGCTAGGTGATCCTGGATCCTGTCAGGTTGATAAATATTACTAATGACCACACAAACCATCCTCAGAGGAGCTTCCATTTAATTTGTATGTTTCAGTTCCAGGCCCTGAAGTGAGTGTTCCCTCTCTGTGTGTGGCTGTGCATGTGTATTGTAGAGGTACCTGTGTATTTGTGTGTGCATGCATGTGAAGGCCACCCAACATTGGGTGTTTGTTGTGTGAGAGCGTCTGCTTTCGGTCTGGGCAGCCCTGCTAGCTTACACTCGAAATAATCACACAGAAACTGTATTCATTTAAATACTGCCTGGCCCATTAGTTCTAACCTCTTTTTTTTTTGGTTTGGACTTTCGAGACAGGGTTTCTCCGTAGCTTTTGGTTCCTGTCCTGGAACTAGCTGGAACTAGACCAGGCTGGCCTCGAACTCACAGAAATCCGCCTGCCTCTGCCTCCCTGGTGCTGGGATTAAAGGCGTGCGCCACCACCACCCGGCTAGTTCTAACCTCTTATTGGCTAACTCTCACATCTTGATTCAACCCATTTCTAATAGTCTGTGTGTCACCACTAGGTTGTAGCTTACCAGGAAAGATTTAGCATGTTTGACCTGGCAGCTCCATGGCGGCTTTCCGTCTGCCCTTCTGTTTATGGGATCCCACCTCTTCCTTCTCACAGTTCTCAAACTCCTTCTGTTGGTCTGTCAGGAGCAGCACTGCAGTTCTCCCTGTCTTGAGTCAGCCTCATTATCATTAGACTCCAGCTTGCCGTAGCAGTGAGAGTGGTGTTGCACCCTGGAGTCAGGTCCAGAGAGCAAGAGCTAAATTTCATGGGAACAGAAACAATGAGTGAAGAAGAGGGTGGTGGAGAGGGAGGGGTTAGTGTGTGTGTGTAAGTATGTGTGTGCATGCATATGTGTGTGTATGTGTGGTCTTGACACATGATCAGGAATAAGGTGCATGATCTTGGAATATGTATTTTCATTCTCTCACACATACACACACACACACACACACACTGGTATAGGAGGTTCTTCTGTTCATGTGTTGCTTTCATTAGTTAAATGAATAGAGAAAATGCCTTGGCCTTTTGATAGGGCAGCACTTGGATGGGTGGAGTGGACAGAACTGAATTCTGGGAAGAAGGGCAGATGGAGAGCCATGGATCTTCTGCCTGAGATGAACGCTGGTCAGAATCTTGCCGGTAAGCCACAGTCATGTGGCGATACACAGATAAGTAGAAATGGGTTAAATTAAGATGTAAGAATTATCCAGTAATAAACTAGAGCTAATGGGCCAAGTAGTGCTTTAATGAATACAGTTTCTGTGTAATTATTTCAGGGGTTAAGCTAGCTGGGTGGCCAGGACAAAAAGCAGGTCCTCTCTCATACAACAGGCATTGTCATTTCTTTTTAAGGTGAGGTCTCCCACTGGCTTGGAACTCACTAAGTACACTAGTCTGGTTGGCCAGGGAGAACGGGGATGTGCAGCATTGGGATTGCAAGTACATTTCACTGTGCTGGGCTTTCTTTCCAGATAGGTTCTGAGGACTGAGCTCAGGCCCTTCCACTTGGAATGCTCATACTTCAGCAGCTGAACCATCTCCTCGGTCTCTCTCTTTTCTCATTAGAAAGGCTCTTTCCATGGTGGCTACTCCACTGTAGTTATTTCTGAGAGTATGTCCAACTTTCCAATCAACTCATCTGTTTCTTTTTGAGGGTTAATGGGAAGCAGGTCTCAGAGACAATGTCATAGGGTAACCACATTCTCAGCTGTGGTAGGAAACATCATCTTGAAGCATCTGGTTAAAGAGAAAATGCCAATTCTTTAAAGAAGGACTCAGACAATTCCTTATTTTTTTCTTTGGGTGTAGATTCGCTTTTTGTTAATGCTATGCCAATTTGTCTTCTGATCATCAAGCCTGGAGTGTAGATTGTTGAGAGATCAAAGCAGACTGGGCTGCCGAGGCAAACTGTTTCTTTGTCTCTGCCTGTCCTCTCTTCTGAGAACTGGCCTCTCCTCCATTCTCCCAGAGTGGGGTTGATTTGAACATGGTCTCTCCCTTCAAAGGTCCACAAAGACTCAGTGAACATGACTCTTACAGTGTTAATCATCTTGAGATGAGATCATCCTATTTTCAAATTGACTTAAATACAAGCATAGGTGTCCCTGTAAGAGAGGAGAGAGAAACACACAGAGTGGGAGGGGGTACAGAGTGGAGTTATCCTGCCCAAGTCTCATGAGGCTTGCCAGGAGGTATCAGACACTAAAAATGGGGCCTGAACTGAATCCCACCCAGGCTTCAGAGGGAACACTCCCTGCTGACACTCTGAGTTTGGATTTGTATCCCCCAGATCTGAAAAAGATAGATGAAGGTTTGGAATTCTCCAGCAGCTACAAGAAGCAGGTGGCATAAACTTGGGGTGCTATTGCAGTGTATGGTATGCCGGGAACCTCTGAGGTCCCATCAAGAGAAAAGCTGGGATTCGAGGAAACCAAGTAGAGCTGCTGTCATGGGTCCAGGATGGCTATTTCAAGGTCTTTGAAATCAAATGAAGCTAAGACAGGCCAGGGGCTGGAGGCTACCTGAGTGTTTATTTGGCCAGAAGAAGATGGGAGAGAACATATCTCCCCCAATGGGCCAGTCCGAGCTGTCTCAATGAAAAGCCAACACCCACTGGGAAAAGATTAATTTGTGCTGAGATGACCCCAGTTATGCCAGTGGGAGACAACCAGGGCTGGGGCCTTTGGAGTCATCCGAGATTTGTGGCTCAGAAACGCCCATTAGCGTCTGCTTTATAAGGAGGCCCCAGTTCACCAGCCAGAAAGAGGGGTGTAGCTTGAGTCTCATGTTTCATGGAATGGGAGGTAAGGGTTGTGCATATGGGACCAGCCACTTCCTGGTCTGCCCCAGGAGGATGCCTGCAGTTCAGACCGCAATTCAAAAGATTTTTGCTCTTAGGCCAAGTTCAGAACAGGTGCCCTGGCCACTGTGAAAGCACTTAGGTTAAGAAATGCTCATCTATATATTGTAAAAGTTTTTATTGATTTATTTAAAAATATCTCTTAAATTGAAATAGAATGACACCACTCTCCCCTTCCCTTTCCTCCCTCCAGCACCTCCTAGGTACCCTTCCCCCAGTCTCAAGTTGATAACCTGTTATGTGTGTATGCAAATACACAAATACAACCCAGTGAGTCTACTTTTGTTGGTGGTGTATACATGGTTTCAGTGCTGACCACTCTGCTCTGGACAACCAATAAGGAGGCTCATCCTTGGGAGAGGTTAATTCTACCTCTCCCAGAGGTCATTAGCTGTCTGAAGTTCTTTGTCCAGGGGTGGGACTCTGAGTCTACCTCTTCCGCATTGGCATGCCCACAAATATTGCCGTTGTTCTGGTCTTGCTTATGCAGCCCTTTCTAGGAGAGACTGTTTCTCAGTAGACTTCCTGGAAGTCTGGCGCTTACAGTCTTTCTGCCCCTTCTTCTACCACGTTCCCTGAGTCACAGATGCGGAAGCCGTGCCACAGATGCGTCTGTTGGGACTGGGCTCTCCAGGATCATTCCTGTCTGCCTTGTGTCCAGTGGTGGTTTTCTGTGATTGTCTCCGCTTGCTGTGAGCTACAGGAAAGGTGGCTGGAGTGCTCGGAATGCTCATCTGTGCTGCGACAGAGCCCTTTTAGCCTGCAGTTGCCACAACTTTATTAGATAGAGGCGGGCAGCTCTCAGGGAATCCGGTTTTCCTACAGATATCATCAGGCCTGCCAGGAAGGCCTAACTGACCTGTGCAAACAGAGTGGCAGCTGTTGTCTCTACTGAGACAGACCAGCTATTAACAGAGAAGGCCAGGTTCATGGCTCCGACTTCATCTGTGCTTCTGATTTGTTTGGCTTGTGCTTATTAGGGTCACAAAAGCCTCACACCTGAAGTACCTTCTGGCCCTTGAGAAGAGGGCTCGTCTCCATTCTGGGAGGTAGGAATCACTTCAGGCCACTCTGAGGCTTCTTCCAGGAATGTGAGTGTCAGGGGTGGGTATGGTGGGACTGTTAGGAACCACTGGTGTCACCCTGGCTAGGCCAGTTTAGTTTTCCCCCCTTGTGTTTCATGACAAAGTAAGCTTCTCTTGTTTGTACAACTGTATCAGTCTGTAGAAGTTAACACTGAAAACAAAACTTTGTGGAGTTCTAGGGTGAAAGAGGAGAAGCTAGAGGGAAGAAGGGGCTCGCTAGGGGCACGGGATGTGGTATACTCACAGTTCCCAGTCAGAGGAGCTGGGAGTCCAGGGTGTAAAGCAGCATGGCCCCTTCCTCATGGGAGCAGAAGGCTGGAGACTGACGCCACAGGAGAAGATCAACCTGACATAGTTTGATGTTCACATGCAATAGGTTTATTATTATTTGGAAATGCACTACTAGCTTATTGTTGAAAACCAATCTTCAGATGTTAATTTGTGCCATAGTAAACACTGAGAGAGAAGACTTTCCTAGGGTCCTCAATAGTTGTTAACAGGATAAAGGAGCCAGAGAACAAAGCTCATGTTCATGAGTGAGGTTAATCTGTGCTCAGCGATTTAATGTGGTCATTTCAAACTCACTTATGATGTTGATAGACAGAGAGTGATGGAGACAAAGTTGAAATGTCACTCCTTGTGATGATTTTATTGGCATGTATTAACTATACATGATGGGTTTCATTGTGACATTTCCATGTGTGTATGTAATGGATCATTCTTCTCCTCTCTTGTCCCCTCCCACTTATACTGATCTCTTTCCCACCTGTCTTCTTCTGCCTTTGTGTCTCTTTTTTTTTGATACCCAAATTGTTTGATTAGGCTTCCTTACAGAAGCATGGCGGAGGGTCAAATACCACTTGTGGTAGTTTGAATGTAATTGGCCCCATAATCTCATAGGGAGTGGCGCTATTAGGAGGTATGGCTTTGTTGGAGTGAGTATGGCCTTGTTGGAGGAAGTGTGTCACTGGGGGCGGGCTTTGACATTTCCTACCCTCAGAATACCACCAGTGTGTCAGTTAACTTCCTGTTGCCTGCAGGATGTAACACTCTCAGCTCCAGCACCATGTCTGCCTGCATGCTGCCATGCTCCCTGTCAGGATGACAGTGGACTAAACCACTGAACTGTAAGTGAGCCACCACAACGAAATGTTTTCTTTATAAGAATTGCTGTGAGCCAGGCAGTGGTGGTCACACCTTTAATCTCAGCACACCATGGTATGCATGGGAAGTCAGAGGACAATCTCAGGTGTTGGGCTTTCCCATCTACTTTGTTTGAGAGACAGTCTCTTGTGTCCACAAGGCTAGCTGGCCTTTGGGCTTTTAGGGATTTCCCCTCTCCCTTCCATCTTTATTGGAGCTCTATGAGATTGTAGACATGTGCTTCCATGTCCATTTCTGTGTGGGTTCTGGGGCTCTGAACTCGGCTCCTCACACTTTCCTGGCAAGCGTTTATCTACCCCGCCATCTCTCCCAAGGTTTAAGAGACTATCTATCTATCTATCTATCTATCTATCTATCTATCTATCTATCTATCTATCTATCTGATTTTTATTGAGCTCTACATTTTTCTCTGCTCCCCTCTCCTCCCCTTCAATCCTTTCCCATGGTCCCCATGTTCCCAGTTTACTCAGGAGATCTTGTAAAAGGCTTTTTTATATTTTAATGATATCTAATTGACAGCTTATGGACATGAACTGGTTGAGTAATTGTGTAAAGAGAATTGCAGATGCATCTGGAAGATGTGTCTTTCACATGTAGGTGTGCAGGGGTAGGCCATAATAGCTCGGTTGGTGTAACACTTGCCTAGCATGGATGACAACCTGACTTTGACCAGCAGCAGTACTGATTACTCTGGTATGCTGGGGAAGGGCTGTTAATCCCAGGACTCAGGAGGTGGAGGCAGAAGGACCAGAAATTGAAGGTCATTTTCAGTTATGTCATGAGCCTGGGCTACATGAAATGAAAGCAAAACCATGTTGCATCCTAGGGAAACCACCCCCATATCCAGTCATGGGAAATATGAGCTAGACACCTATAAGAGCCTGTGAGAGAAAATCCTAGGAATGGACTTGGGAGCAACTTTTATCGGGCTTATTTCTCTGTATTATGTGATTCTGAGTTCTGGTTAAATAAATTTTATTGGTGGCCGGGCAGTGGTGGTGCACGCCTTTAATCTCAGCACTCGGGAGGCAGAGACTGGCGGATCTCTGAGTTCAAGGCCAGCCTGGTCTACAAGAGCTAGTTCCAGGACAGGAACCAAAAGCTACGGAGAAACCCTGTCTCGAAAAATCAAAAAAAAAATTTATTGGCCTAAATACCAGTTGAACTTGTTATATATAGCACTGGGTTTGGGGGCCCCCTCCCATTGTTTTCTTTGTCTCAGTTTCTGAAGTTTGTATATTTCACTAACATTAACACCAAAGGATGAAGGCTATGATGTAGAAGCCACCTTCAGCAAGATGACAGTCTGATGGCGACTTTCAGTGTGACTTTCTTCATTTATAAAGTAGATATGGTAATAATCCTTATCTCAGAGTACTGTTTCCCAGGTGGAATTAGTGTAAAGCAGTCAACATAGAACCTGGAACTGAGTAGAACCTACAAACATGAACTGCAAACAATTTGATGTGAATTTTTTTTCTTTTAATGAGTGCAAGAAGGTGTTGCGTTATTGGTTGAATAGAAGCTTGGGTTTTATTAACATCATTCTCTTCTGAATTTGACAGCCTCATGAAGCAACTCTAAATAATCACATTTTTGAACCTTCTAACAAATACATAATCCAGTTCTGTCTTAGTGAACTCAGCCGTGGCCTTGTATCATCACAACCTGCCATCAACTGAGTTCTGTTGGTCTCATCATGTCAGATGTCATGGGACTGCCTCAGATAGAAAGCAGTGGCTTGTGTGATAAAGGTATTTATAAGTAATAAGATAGCTGGCAACTGGGTAATTTCATGCTTCAGTGAGTTGAGGACAACTGTTCTTATCATACTGGCTTTTATTGACAAGTTTGTCTTCTCCTGCTCTGGGCACCACACTCTCAAATGGTTGAGTCAAGAAAGCAGAGTTTCTTTTATGTAGGTCACTTTATTATCAAGAAAATTATTTTCTAGAAGCCTTCTAGGTAGTTAGTTTCCTGTCTTCACTTAAGGCAAAGAGACCTACTGGGAATGGCATGAGATTCTGAAATCTCAAAGCCCGCCCCCCAGTGACACATCTCCTAATTCTTTCCAAACAGTTCCACTACCTGGGGATAGAGTATTCAAACATAGGAGCTGAAGGGACCGTTCCCATTCCAACCATCACACATAATGCTTATCGGTGGTTAGATCAAAGTAATTGAATTATGTGGAATAAGGAGTCCCAATCAGATGGGAAGGAAGATTTATTCCATGACAACAGAGACTGTCACTCATTCTGCCCCTGTTTCTCTCTAAGATACTCACCCCACCCCCTCCCAGAGACAGGAGTTCTCTGTGTAGCCCTTGATGTCTTGGATCTCTAAGATCCTTTTAAAGATGTATTTATTATTATTTATTTATCTTCTTGGATACATAGAGGTTGATTTTGCTCCTTGCCTTGCTGTTATGACTTGAATTCGAAGCATCTCCCACAGACTGTTTTTATTGCTTAGTTTCCAGGCGATGGTACTATTTCAGGAGTTCATGGAACTGTTGGGAGCTGGGTTCTATTTGACCAAAGTTAGTGGGTCTTTGAAGACTAATAACTGTTCTCTGGTTCTGACTCATCTGGTTCCTCCTGCCATGAACTACTCTGCTCAGCTTTCCTAACCATGGACTGAAAATAACAAACTTCTGAAACAGTGAACCAACATAAACCTGTCTTTAACATTTTCCTAGTACGCATTTTGGTCAGATCATTGTAAGGTCATTAACACAGCTTGCTTCCAGTTAGAACAGAGCCTTCAGAGTAAGCTAAAGTCAGTAGAATGTGGATGGGGGTCAGGTACCAGGTTTGCATAGCTCTGCGTGTCCTCTTTGTGAGGTGGTCAAGACCGCATCATGAGGATGGATTCCCTGTCTCTCAAATTGCAAAGCCCTGTTTACAGTCTCTGTTGTGTCATGAAGATATCAGGGCTGCTGTTAGCTGGTCCTGGTTGATGAATAAGTCTCAAGCCCGTATATCCCTCTGGAGATTAGACTGGCCTCAAACAAAAGCTAATAATCCTCTTGTCTTAGCCTCATGAATTATAGGCATGAGCCATGGCTGGCATGTTCTGTTCCATTCTGACCCCCGTTCCCTTGTAAACTATTTGTCTTCCATGTGAAGATGGATGTAATGGCTGCACATGTTCCCAGAAGAGGAAGAGGAGGCTCCAGATGGAGAGAGCACAGCGGTGTGTGAAAGCAGGGTGTGCTTGAGGAATAGGAAAATTTAGCCAGGAACTCCCCCCCCCCACGTCTTCCTCTCTCCCTCTCTCCCTCTTTCCCTCTCTCCCTCCCTCCCTCCCTCCCTCCCTCCCTCCTTTTTTGAGACCGGATTTCTCTGTAACTTT
>NC_022009.1:13408340-13415204 GCF_000317375.1 Microtus ochrogaster | reverse complement strand
ATTATATTTGTATTTATTTATTTATTTATTTAGAAACAGGGTTTCTCTGCAGAGTCCTGATTGTCCTGGAACTCACTCCATAGACCAGGCTGTCCTCCTATGTGCTGGAATTAAAAGTGTGTGCCACTACCACCTGGCTTTTAGCTTTGTGCATATGTATATATGTCTCTGTGTGTATATGTCAAGTATGTGTGTGGTTATCTGTAGAGACCAGAAGGGAGTGACAGATCTCCTGGAGCTGGAATTGTAAAGAGTTGTGATGTGACTGATGTAGGTGCCGAGAACCCCACTCTGCAGCAAGAACAGCCAGGGCTTTTAATCTCGGAGTCATCTCTCCAGTCCCCTGTCCCACCCCATATGTCTGTCTGTCTTTATATTAGGTGACAAATATACCAGGGAAAAGGCTCTGTTAATCTGCATGATAACGTGGAGTGGAAATGTAAAAAATAAAAAGTAGCATTAAAATATTATCAAAGCAATAGAGCGTAATGGTCAAGGGGGTAGGATCTAGATACTGACTGAGTTCAGACTCTGGCCCCACCACTTTGGGCCATAAGCCCTTGGACAGGTTATGTAGCTTTAGTTTCTTCATATATAAAATAGAAATGATAGTGTGGGAATATTATTGTGAAGAATGAAAGAGACCATAATGCTTAATAATTGGTCTGTATTGAACATAGAACAAGACTTTAAAAATTTGGGCTGTTGTTGTTGCGCATGGCTTAGCAAAGGCTGACGTTTGGTTAAGAAGGATTTGTTTTAAGCCCTGCCAATGTGCATTTATGTACCATGCTCTGTAGACATTAGAATATTAATTTTAATACTCAGAGGCAAAATCTATTTAAGTGCCTTGTTTAATTTCCCTTAAAAAATCTCATTTTCAGGGGACCATGATGTGGGAGTGTCATATATCAATCTGTTGATTTCATTGGTTAAGCAATAAAGAAACTGCTTGGCTGGCCCTCATAGGTTAGAACATAGGTGGGTGGAGTAAACAGAACAGAATGCTGGGAGGAAGAGGAAGTGAGCTCAGACTCAACAGCTCTCCTCTTGGGAGCAGGCACCTCAGAGAGAGGCCATGCTCCCCTCTCCCAGGCAGATGCACGCGATTCAGCTCCGACCCAGGATGGACATAGGCTAGAATCTTCCCGGTAAGCGCACCTTGGGGTGCTACACACATGATTGTAAATGGGCTAGTCCAGGTGTTAGAGTTAGCCGAGAAGAGGCTAGATATAATGGGCCAAGCAGTGTTTAAAAGAATACAGTGTCTGTGTAATTATTTTGGGGCATAAGCTAGCAGGCGGCCGGGGTGCTGGGGACCCAGCCTGCCGCTTTTATTACAACAGGACCAGAAATTTTCTTGTACCCCTTCCAGGGCTACCTTGAAGAATGTGCTGAAGCCCACCCCCCAGTTATTATTTTTATTAAGTCTATGTGGCTGGAAAGATCACTGTAATTTGCTACTTTTAATTCCCCAAGGCCAATGGGAGTCAGTGTGAGCCAGCTGCTTCCCTCTCAAACATGTCGTAGCTGCTGTACTCCTATCCTCCTGGGAGGTGTTTGAACACAGGCACAGGACCATGGGCTCTGGGAGCTGGAAGAAACCTTCTGGAAATTTCCATCCAGCTCTCTTGCTTTCCAGATAAACTCTCCTAGGCTCCGAGTGGGTGGTGTCTGATTTCCATGCTGTGCCCCTCTGACAGTGCTGTTCATGTTCAGGGCTGAGAAGTAAGCATGTTCCATCCCTTGTTCTGAACTTCAAAATAATAGGGAAAGAAGATGCAAGAATCTGACAGGATGAGATAAAATGCTGCCTTTCTTACCAAGAGAAGCTAAATTAGATTGTATGGCTTGATAGGTAATCAAACAACGGCACTTGCTCCCAATTGAACCCCTGCACCCCCAGTCTAGTGGCTGTCTTCCCCACGGCTGCTCTTGCCTTTCTTTCTGGCCAGTGGATTGGATCAACCACTCCAGAAGCAGAAATGCCTGTGCCTGATTCAGCTCCTCTCATAGTCGAGTGGCTGGGTGCTGACCAACGTGATTGAAGAGGAAGTCTGTGGGAAACTTCTATTGTACCTTTTCCTCTTTAGAAAGAGAGATACAGGGCTGGAGAGACGGCTCAGTGATAGAGAGTGCTGGCTGTTCTTCCTGAGGATCAGGGTTTGAGACCCAGCACCCACCTGTTGGCTCACAATTGTCTGTAACTCCAATTCCAGGGGATCTGACCCCCTTGTCTGATCTCAGAGGATACTGCACACATGCACAGGTAGACACACATAAAACTTAATAAAAAAAACATTAAAGAGAGATGCTTGCAGTGAGACGCCTTCTTTTCTCTCTCTTCTGCTCTGTTTTAAGCATAGTGGCTTAAGTGATGAGTCCTGTCCTACTCAGAAGACAGCAAGGCAGAAGGACCTGGCTCCTGATGACCCTATTGAATGACATCCCCACTGTTGGAGCTTCTTGTTACTGAACGATGAGAGGCTTCTGCCCCTTTTATGGCTTGTGCTTGGAACTCAGCGCTGCTACCACCCGAGCTGATAGATCTCCCAGGAATCTACCAAATCAAGGTGTTAAGCCGCCATCTTTATTTTCCAGTAAGAGAGACTCGGAGCAGAGAGCAAGGGTTGGGTGTGTGTGTCACAAGCATTTCATCAGGTCTGGGAAAGTGCGAATGGACCTAAGTTCTTTTTATCCCCCAAATCCCACCATAGCATTAAGGGAAAGATTAGATTGGAGCCAAAAGTATAGGTCTTAAAATTTTTAAAAATAGAGGCATGAGATTCATAATGATGTGATAAATGGATCTGTTGGTGTGGTGTGAGTGTGTGTGTTTGTGTGTGTGTGTGTATGTGTGTGTGTGTGATAGTCTTTCTAAAGCTTTCACACTTGGCTCAGTCTGCTGCGGGCTCATCGATTTTCAAGACAATTTAGAAAATAGAGCATTAACAACAGCGCTGGGCATGCTTGAAATATGCCTCTTATTTCCAGGGTCCTGGACATGCACGATGCCAAGAGGATGACGCTGGTGATTAGATCTTGAGGCGCAGTAATTTTGTTATGAAGTTTCCTTCTTTCCTTCGCCCCCAAGGGGAGAGGATTATTGCAATTACGCCTCCATCCGTCAGGCTGTCAGAAAAGCCAGACTCCCTTTCCCCCAACGGCTAGAGAAGAACCGAGAGATGACAACGCATGGCGGGCTGTCAGTCAAATCGAATTTTCATACTCTTCATATTTTCCAAAGAGGAAAATACTTTATCTTCTCCTTCTTAGGTAATCAGTTAATCATAGAACCCAAGCAGTCAGAGCAGGCACTAAGAGTCAAGGGGCAGATGTGTGTCCCACCAATTCATGTGGGAAAATCCTGTTCAGACTGGAGGTCCAATGTCCTGTGATAGGAAGGGAGGTAGGGGAACTGAGACTGACCTGCTGCCCAGGCCAGTGCCTCCAGGGATCTGGTCATCTAGGTGTGTCTACTCACACATGGCCAACTCAAAACTCTTGGCTTTTTATGAGGACATCTTACTGACGCCCCAAACTCTCATTTAGATATGGAGCCAAATCTTGAGTGTTTTACCATTCAGCTTTCTGGAAACATTTGTCAAACTCTATGAGGACTGACAGATTTTTAAGTTGAGAAAAAATGGGTATAAGTTCTCCACTAGCATTAGACATTTCTGCGTGCACTCCCTAACTGGCACGGCTTCCTCTCCTCAGACACTGGGGATGAAAACATGGGCAGAAGAATCTAGCATAACTGCTTACAGCTAGTAGAGGCAAGTGGATGTTGGCCCTGCAGGGAGGAGGTCCTAGGCACAAGAAGCAAGGGGGGCATGGACTCCTGTGTCACACACGTGAAGGGTCAGGGAGGGCCGAGGAAAGAAAGCATCAACTAAGCCACTGCCCAGATGATAAGTAGAGGGTGGAGCAGCAGCAGCTGAGGAGAGGAGAGGGCCGAGCTTGGGAAGGGGTCAGAGGAGGGGCAGGGGCTGTGATAAGAACCTTGCTATGGAGTATGTTTTATATTAAATCATGGGGAGCAGTGAAAAGTGTCAGAGCCTACAAGGCAGAATGTAATGGGGAAAGATCTTTCTAGCTACAGCAAACCAAGAAGGAGGGGATGGGCACCGGTAGCAAGGTCATCAAGGGTCCTGAACTGGTTAGTCTGAGGGGTGTGTTCATGGTCAAGGGTCCTGAACTGGTTAGTCTGAGGGGCGTGTTCATGGTCAAGGGTCCTGAACTGGTTAGTCTGAGGGGCGTGTTCATGGTCAAGGGTTCTGAACTGGTTAGTCTGAGGGGCGTGTTCATGGTCAAGGGTTCTGAACTGGTTAGTCTGAGGGGCGTGTTCATGGTCAAGGGTCCTGAACTGGTTAGTCTGAGGGGTGTGTTCATGGTCAAGGGTTCTGACCTAGGCAATCTGAGGAGTGTATGTGGTGTGTGTGTGTGTGTGTGTGTATGCACACATGTGTATGCACACACGTGTATGTGTGTATGCAGGGATATGCCACAGGTAGGTGTCTACAATAAATATTCAGTGATATTATTTACAGACATGGGTAAGGCAAGATGAAGCAAGTGGAATGGAGTCTGGAAAGAAAGATAATGAATTGTCTTTGGGAGACAATGTGCTGGACACCCATGTAGGAAGAAGGCACTGAGGCCCCAAAGTCTGGAATTTACAGGCGAATGCTCACTCTTCAGGCTGTTTCTATCTGTGCCATGTGTGCTGAACCTCTGCTGCTCTATTTTGCCTCATAATCTTGGATTAAAGGCCTTTGCTCTGTTCCAGTTTTGAGTCTCCATCGCCAGTCTCTGGCTGGTGTTCGGGGGTTGGGTCAGTAGGGGGATGGGTATCACTGATTCCAGAACCAAGAAGCCATAGGCACAGACAAAAAAGGTCTTAGCCTTACAAATCCTGCTGGTGAATGCTCTCATGGCTGTCACAGCTTCATGACCTTTTACTGTAGTTTCCTGCCCCCAGCCTCTGCCTGGTAGGCCTGGGTTGCTGTTTTCTTGCTTGGATGCTTCGTGATGAGATCCCCCCAATGTCTGTGAGTTTTATTAGCTTCTCTTCTGGAGTTGATTATTATTCTGGCTTCATCGTTCACCGAATGTCAGGGCTATCTCTACTTGGGAGGCATTTCTCTCTCTGATTCAGTTTGACGCGTCTGCTCGGCCACAATTCAGTCAGCCACGAAGGCATATTCCAGAGCCCCAGCCTCTCAGATAAGTCATTTAGGCTCGGCAGATCAGAAATCATGGTTCTGGGTAAATAAGCATTTTGGTAAATTCTTAAAAAAAAAATCTTTCCCATGAGCTTTTTGCTACCTTATACTTAAGAGGTTTTTGTGTGCCAGTGGCCTAAGTTCATTGGCAAAGACTCGGTTATTTGTTTTTTGAAATGTTTTATTAAATAAAATTCTTAGACAGTTTGATGCATGAGTGAATATTGGTTGTTTTCATCCCCATTACCCCCACACCCTCTGTAGTAATAGGAGTGGCGGGGCTGCGTCCTCAGCACCCCGGCCGCCTGGCTAGCTTATGCCCCGAAATAATTACATGGACACTGTATTCTTTTAATCACTGCTTGGCCCATTTCTATCTAGCCTCTTCTATGCTAACTCTCGCACCTGGACTAGCCCATCTCTAGTAATCTGCTGTAGCCCACAAGGTGGCTTACCAGGGAGATTCTAGCCTACGTCCATCCTGGGTCGGAGCTTCATCGCGTGTGCCTCAGAGAGCAGAGCTCTCGCGTCTGCCCTGGAGATGGGAGCATAGCGTCTCTGCTCCAGAGAGCAGAGCTGTCAAGTCTGAGCTCACTTCCTCTTCCTCCCACCATTCTGTTCCGTTTACTCCTCCCACCTATGTTTTAACCTATGAGGGCCAGCCAAGCAGTTTCTTTATTTTTTTAACCAATGACCTTCCTCCATCACCCCTCTCCTGCTGACACCCCCTTTTCTCAATGTGCCTCCTTCCTACTTTTAATTCATCTTTTTGTGTGTTGCCCACTGAGCTGAATTAAGGATGCTTACACAGGCATGAGTCGGGTGTAATTTCCCGGAGCGTGGACAGCATGTCAGCAGTTACAGCACTGAGGAAAACGCTGCCCTCTCCGTAGTGGCCGCTAACTGAGGTCTTTCACTGAGGCCTTTCTCATGCCCTGGCCCATCCCTGATGTAATCTCGGCATGTCCAGCCTGAGGCCGGCCGCCACAGCCAGAGGATGTCTTTTGTTTACATAACTAAGCTCTGACTCTTACATCCCTTCTCTTCTGTGATGTCCCCTATACCTTGGAGGAAGTGGCACAAGTGTTCCGTGTAGGTTTGACCAATCACCATCGCTTAGTCTTTACGTCAGGTATGAGCATGCGCATTGGCCTCAGCCAGCTATAAGGAGTGTCTCTGACCAGGGCCCCGTACCTTGGTTATTTCTTTAAGCTGGACCCAGTGACACCCCACTGCAGGCTGTGGTTTCTCACTGGACAAGTGCCTACAGCTACTCGTGATGGCCAAAATCAGAGCAGAATTTGAATCCCAGTTCTCTGCCTGTGTGGCTGGAAGGCTGGAAGTGGTTGATTCCTTTTACAGGTTTGGGCCTTGGTTTTCGTGTAATGTTTGCTATTAAAACTTCATAGTCTGTTAGAAGATGAGTAAGTAAGTCACAGGAAGAGGGCTTAGACACTTAAACACTCTAGACCCTGTCACCATTGTTGTGCTTTCCTGTCCCTTTAAGGGACAAGCCACGCCCACTCCCATTACCTCTGACTTGCCCACTGCCATCTTGGGCCCTTCCTTTTCTGCTTCCTTGACGTGGGTGCTTTTTATTATAAGGAAGACCTGGGAATGTTATGGTTTTGGTCCC
>NC_022009.1:13401065-13407970 GCF_000317375.1 Microtus ochrogaster | reverse complement strand
CTCTGCCTGGGGCCCACTGCCTGCTGCCACATGGCCCGCCACCACTGCTCTGGGACCAGCAGCTGTCTCTGCCTGGGACTGGCTGCTCCCAGGGCCCGCTGCCTGCCACCACATGGCCCACCGCCACCATTTGGGACCTACAGCATTTCTGCTGCCTACTGCCACCAGGGATCTTGCAGCATTTTTTTAAAAAAGAATAACAACCATGGTTGCCAGTGAGGTGCCTCTGAGCCCTTGTGCTGTGGTGCGTTTGAATGTTTGATGTTCTATGAACTATAGGATGCCAGACACTTAGCATGAAAACACCAACCCACTAGAGCTTGTCAAAAATTACACATTGAGCTGAGCGGTGGTGGCTCATGCCTTTAGTCCCTTGTGAGGCAGAGGCAGGCGGATCTCTATGAGTTTGAGGCCAGCCTTGTCTACAGAGTGAGTTCCAGGACAGCCAGGGCTACACAGAGAAATCATGTCTTGAAAAACCAACCCCTTCCCAATGATATATTGAAGCATAAGCATGTTGGGTTAGATAAATTCAGTTTTATTTCTGGTACTTAAGGCCCTGGGTCAGTTATTGAAATGAATTCCTTTTCACTTCACCCCAACGGTGCAGCGGCTGGAAACCTCAGCATGCCCGTGCCTCGTTCATGAACTCTGTCTCTGTCAGCGTCTTGGCCGAATGCTCTGTATCCTGATGGGCACCTTTCGGCTGACGCCAGAGGTGGCGCCGCCTCCTCCGGTGGTCATTTGCTCCAGCTCCTCCGGTCACTGTGCCCACAGGAGATGCTCAGACCACACCCTGCCTGCGGCTCCCATCCTCATCCCAATTCTTTTTTGGCAGGAGTCGGTCTAAGCTGGGAGAAACGTTGAAACTCACCATGCTGTCTGCTGTGTGTTTGGCGATTCATTCACCAGATGGGTTCAGTAATTAATTTAAATGATTGCCACCCAGGCCGTGTTGTCACCACTGAGGAAACAACAGTGGGAAGGAAAAAGACCCTCATTTACGTGTAGTTTTCTCGGCCTCGAATGGATAGCTTCCTCTCCCCTGCTACCTCCCACAATATCTTATTTTTGTCTTTTTAAAATTTGTGTGTATAGTATGTGTCTATGTGTATGTTTGCACACATTTAATTCATGTGGGGATGTCCACAGAGGCCAGAGAGGGCTGGGTTATATATTGGCATCTAGATGACTGGATTCTTACTATAACAGTTTCCTAACAAATTAATATGAAAAAGGTCAGAACTCCAAGTGGAAAACGAGAAAAGGATTATGAGCCACGCAAGAAAAGAAAAGGGAAGTGTGATTGGGTCTTGGGTCTGGAAAGATACTAGAACTCATTCATAAAAGCCTAAAACACCGCTGATAAATAAGAGGGATGACTCTGGAGTATCAGCTGCTCTTCCGCACTGTTGATGGGCACACTATGAAGAAAATACTTTGACGGTCTAGCGAGTTGCAATGCCATTCCACATGGCAATTCCAGTTCTTGGAATTTTTTTTTTGGTATGGGCTCTATAAAGGTACATGATTCATGCTCAATGTGCTTTATCACAAACTTTGTTTAAATAAAATCATTGTCTCTAAAATTGCTTAGTAACTGTAACTCAATCATTCCATGTAGGGCATGCATTTCTTGTATTTCCCATGCTTGTCTAACCTGGGACAGGGCCTTGAGAGCCTTGTATGCTTCATGGGTTTCCTGAGTCTGTGAAGTTTCTGGTGACTTTTACGAGCCTGACGGCTGCTCTGCTCCCCCCAGGGGAAATGTTTCAAATCCAAGGAGCAGCTAGCTGTGCGTTACCAGATTCCCAGATTTATTCATAGCCATACCATATGAACCCATTGTAACTGTAACACTCAGGGAGATGCTCAATAAAACATGGAAGGAAAGAGAAAGTGCTGGCCCACAGTAGGTGCATGATTCATGTCTGTGAATTGAGAGATGGAGAAAGTGCCTGGCACATAGTAGGCTCCTGATTCATATCTGTGAGCAGAGGAATGGAGAAAGTGCCCGGCACATAGTGGGTTCTTTATTCATATCTGTGAGCAGAGGAATGGAGAAAGTGCCTGGCACACAGTAGGCTCCTGATTCATATCTGTGAGCAGAGGAATGGAGAAAGTGCCCGGCACATAGTGGGTTCTTTATTCACATCTACGATCAGAGGAATGGAGAAAGCGCCCGGCACATAGTGGGTTCTTTATTCATATCTGTGAGCAGAGGATTGGAGAAAGCGCCTGGCACACAGTAGGCTCTTTGAGTGCTGTGCCGGGAAGACAGGCTCTTCTCTTCCTTTCCCCACACATGGGCACACTAGTGAAGACTGTGGGGCCAAGACCAGGAATCTTTTCTGAATACAGCCAATATCTACCAGATAGAGAGTTCTATGGCTTCAAAGCATAGCTAGCAACAGTCTTGCCATTGTCTGTGGGACTCTTGTGGGATTCCAGAGGAAGGGCTTGGGGACCCAGAAGCCTTGTGGACTCGTGCCAAGGCGAACACAGGACACACTTGCTATAAAGAATGCTTCCTTGTGGCTCATCAACTCCCTTTCTGTTCCTCTTGGTTAGACATGTGCCTGCCCTGCCCTGCAGAGCCACGGCATCCAGAAGTGGCAGAGTCAGGCGGAAATAAAGACAATTCACTTCAGCCCGAAATGACGTGCCCCTTAATTCAAAACAAATCCGTGGCGGTCGGCAGACACTCCTTTCAGATGGTTCTGGAGAAAGGCTTGACTTGTCCTAGTAAAATCAGACACAGGCTTCATTATTTTTAGTCGTGTTAGAAGAAGTTGCCGTAGCAACGACACCATCATCTAGGACAAATGTTATCTCTCGGAGTCAATAACGCTAAGAGCTGTCCCACAAATATCTAGTGTTGTCAGAAGAAGAAATGGCTTTCCAATAAAATTAATTTCTTCTAAAAGTCTTCCCTATTCATCTTCATTTGTGAGCCCAGAAGTTTCTTTCTTCACAAATAAGAGACAGGAAAAGCAATATACAGCTTTGTAAGGGCCAAGGCTGACCTCAGTTTTATCTGTTTGTAAGAAAGTGATTGGTTCTATTAGTTCCTTAAAACGTGTAATTTCATTTGTGGCTTTTAAATCACCCGCAGGAGGCACAGCGGTAATGAATTTGACCCTTGGGCAGAGTGTGTGTGTTCTCAGAGGACAGCAGGGGAGCCACATTGGAGCGTGGATGCTTCTGACCTCTTGGGATGTCTTTTTATGTGACAGAGAAGGCAGCTTAGTCCCCGTGGAGCAAGGCGGGCACTCAAAACATGCTGCCCAGCCTGGTCAGCTTGACTGTTCACATAGATTTACAATAGGCTGACTCCTTTAGCTAAGGTAAACTGAACCTTAAGGGTTAAACGGACCCTTCAACTTTATCTTCTTCTTGGGCTGAAAAAGCACAATAATTTCGGTGTCAGATCAAAGCACCATGGGTTGACTGGGGGAAGGGAGTTGAGCCCCTCCACCCCCTGCTGCAGGATTCTGGTTATAAATGTTGCTAAGATCTCAGAGCCCCCCAAACATTTTGCCTCTTCTTGTCTTAGACTCCTTTGTACCCAGCCCTGTGACATTTAATATCTGTGAAATCAGGGTACACTTAATATTTCTTGGGATGGCACAGAATTTTCTTGACAGTTTTTAATTTCTTGGTGGTACATGCTGCATTTCCCTGGATGGAAAGGGAAGTGGCATTTGCTGCTTATATAACAAGTAGCAAGCACAGTGAAAAGCAACGTAGAGACCTAATTTGATTGAATCTTTAAAAAATATTTATTTTATTTCTTATGTGTATGAATGTTTGTCTGTATGTATGTCTGCACCACGTGTTTGCCTGATGCCAGAAGAAGGAAGAAGAAGGTGTTGGATCTGCAGATAGGTGAGATTATAAAGAAAGATGGTATCATGATTTATAGTTCTGGAAACATAAAACTAAGGGACCACATCTGGAGATGGCCTTCTCAGTGACCAGAGTCCTGAGATGATAGAGGGTCCCAGGGACAGAGACAGGTGGCACACATGCAGGCATATGCCTTCTTGTTTGTCCCTCTTCCTATAACATCAGTCAGATTCGAGCTTGGGGTCTCCACCCTGGGTACCTTATCTAATCACCTCCCTAAGACCCCTCCTCCTCTTTCCCTCCTCTTCTTCTTTTTCCAGAATTATACCTTTTATAAGGCAAGCAAGTCAATATAATCTAAGTCCATCATCTCACAGATGACCTGACAGAGGTCCCATGAGGAATTGGGGGCATTTAAAAGATATGTGTTTATTTTTATCTTATGTGTATGGGTGTTTTGCCTGTGTTGCAAGAGGGGCCGCTTGCTGGTTTCTGGCCACCCGGCTAGCTTAGACCCAAAATAATCACACAGAAACTGTATTAATTAAAATACTGCTTGGCCCATTAGCTCGAACTTCTTATTGGCTAACTCTTATATCTTAACTTAACCCATTTCTAATAATCTGTGCATCATCACAAGGTTGTGACCTATCAGCAAAGTTTCAGCATGTCTGTCTCCAGCAGCTCCATGGCTTCTCTCTGACTCCAACCTTCTTTCTCCCAGTATTCAACTTAGTCTTCCCAGCCAGCTAAGTTCTGCCCTATCAACAGACCCAAAGCAGCTTCTTTATTTATTAACCAATAAAAGTAACCAGGATTGATCCGCACCTTACAGGTGCATCAGGCATTGCTGTAAAGGCTGGGAGACCCACGAGTGCTCTGTGAGACATCAAGATGCTGTGGCAGTTGAGAGGCCCATGTGCGACCGCCATGCTACCCGATGCCATTGGAGCACTGCTCAAAAACAGGGTGACACATGGGAGAGCATGCTGACAACTCCAGTGTAGCAGATGAGCACCCCACTTCTTTGAAAAATTAAGAAATTTCCCAGCATTTCATACATGTATTCACATTTCATACATGAATACAGCATTTCGTACTGTAGTCACAACATATTCATTCCTCCTTCTACCCCTCAAGTCCTCCCACGTTCCCCTCTCTCAAATCTGTGGTCTCTTCTTTAATTATTTATTGTTACACTTGCACACACTTGTCTACATAACCTATGAGTTCATTTAATGTTACTCTGATGCACATGTGTTTAGGACTAATCCCCTAGGCCTAGATAACCTATCAGGGAGCTCATCCCTGGAGAAAATTTTTTTTCCTCTCTCATCAGCCATTGGTTTTCTGTAGCTCTTCATCTAGGGGCGGGGCTTTGTGAGATTTCCCTGTTGGCACTGGCATGTCACCTGGTGCCGTTATGCAGATCTGGTTTAGGTAGCCATATTGTTGAGATTTCATGGGTACAGCTTCTCTTTCATGTTTAGAAGACATTGTCTTGCAGCAGGCATCCTGGTCTATTGGCTCTTAAGCTCTTTCTGCCCTTCCTCCACAATTTTCCTTAGGTTCAAGGGTTGTATTGTCGATGGACCAGCTGGGATGGGGCACCCCAGTCACTCACTCCCTGCATTTTGACTAAGTGTGGATTCCACAAAAAGAAGCTTTTTTGATGAGAGCTACACTTACCTGTAGGTATAAGGATGAGTATTTCGGATATGGTTAGAAATTATGTTGGTTTAAGGAAATGGTATTAGTAGCGTCTCCTCTAGGGCTCATTATCTCCCCAGTCATGGGTACTTGGCCACATCTGCAGTCCCACGTATGAATTTCCTCCTGCAGTGGCTTGAAAGGAAATGATCCCGTATGGAGTGGACTATTAGGAGGCGTGGTCTTGAGGAGGAAGTGAGTCACTGTGGGGGTGGGCTCTGAGGTCTCCTTTGCTCAAGCTGTACTCAGTGTGACACAGAGTTGCATCCGCTACCTGCTGATGAAGATGGAGAACTCCTACTTCAGCACCGTGTCTGCCTGCATGCCACCATGCCACCCCCATGATGATAACGGGCTAAACCTCCGAACTAGAAGCCACCCCAATGAAATGTTTATGAGAGTTGCCGTGGTCCTGGTGTCTCTTCACAGCAATAGAATCCCTGACTAGGTCACCTCCTATTGAGAAGACCATATGTCTAATCAGATAGCTGTTGGTTCTTCCCCAAGATAGCTTGCTGGGCTGATCATTGTTTTGGTTAATAGGTTCTATGTCTGGGTAGGACTACTGATTGGTTTTCTTTTGTGAAGTTTTCATTGTACCTTCTGATACTCTGAGACATACTATAGCTTCCTTATGCCTTTATCATTTGGCTAGCATATGAGATGCTCTCATATCTTGACTGTTGTAAACAGTGCCATAAGAATCATGAGTATACAGGTGTTTTTGTTGTGTGATGGTTTTGATTCATTTGGGTATATACCCAAGAGTGGTGAGGCTGGTTCTATGGTAATTCTATTCTTTTTAAGGAATCTTTGTACTGATCTCCATAGTGGCTGAACTAATTTATATTCTCAACACTTTTTTTTTCTGAACATGTTAATGAACATGTATTGTTTTCCTGGTGACGGCCATCCTGATGGTGGCAAGAGAATTTCAGTGTGGTGTTGATTTGTATTTGCCCAGTGGCTAAAGACATTGAGGATTGCTTTAATGTATTTATTGGTCATTTTAAATTATTTTGTGAAGTATCTATTCAGATCATTCACCCGTTTACCAATTAGATTATTTGTTCTTTTGTTATTTTTTGAGTTCTTTATATATTCTGGATACTAGTCCTCTGTCAGGTAGATGCTGGTTAAGATTTTTCTCCCATTTTGTAGGCTGTCCATTCATTCTGCCAATCATTTTCTTTGCTGTGAAAAACAAACTTTTGAATTTTTGCAATTCTTTCTATTGTTCTTGCTTTTATTCCTTGAGCTAATGTGAGCCCTCTTGGAAAAATCACCCATGCCATTGTCTTGATATGTTTCTCCTGTTTTTTTTTTTTTTTTTTTTTTTTTTTTTT
>NC_022009.1:13373934-13400965 GCF_000317375.1 Microtus ochrogaster | reverse complement strand
TTGAGACAGGCACTTTGAAGCCTGTCCTGGAACTAGCTCTTGTAGACCAGGCTGGTCTTGAACTCACAGAGATCCGCCTGCCTCTACCTCCCGAGTGTTGGGATTAAAGGTGTGCGCCACCACCACCTGGCTTCTCCTGGATTTTGTAGTTTGAAATTTTCTGGTCTTACATTAATACTTTAATTCATTTTGAATTGATTTTGTACAAGGTGAGAGTTGTGATCTAGTCTCAGTGTTCCACATGTGGGTATCACCCTTTCCCACCAGTGTTTGTCAGTGGGCTGTCTTTTCTCCACCTTATGTTTTTGGCACCTTGATTGACAACTGGCGGAAGATGGGTAAGTTTATTTCTATGTCCTCTATTCCACTGGTTCACGTGTTTGCTTTTCTGCCTACTCGACTGATTATTTTTTTCTTTTTAAACTCTGACTCTAGGGTATTTTGAAATCACCTTTGTAACCTCTTCAGTATTTCTCATTTTGCTTAAGACTGTTCTGAATGCTTCCAAAGGCCCCAGGTCTAACCACCATAGTTGGATTAAGTTTCTACCCTCTTATTTACCTCACCATGGGGATAAAATTTCAACATATGAACCCTTGGGGAGACACACATTTAAAAATATCCAAATCATAGCCCTCTTGTCTCTTATTTTATAGACTCTAAAGGACCTGACCATGTAAGTCATTCTCCATGGTGACAGTGAGTCTGTGTTAAGATAAAAATGGAACCAAGCTAAGGAAGATGCTTGGGACCTGTGCTCAAAGACAAGACCTACATCACACTCTCATGTGACTCCAGTGATGGGAACCTCAATGTAGATGGAAGGGAAGATGGTAGATGCACACATGTTCTAGAAGACCTAGGACTCAAAGTTGCCTTTGCAATCACATTCCCAAGCTCTGCTTCTGTCCTTGTGGAGACATGCGGCACAGTAGAATGCCAAGGTGGCAAAACGTGACATCCGACAACCATCCCTCTCTTCTGCCCCCTCTACTTGGAGGGCTTGTAGTTACCTTAACATAGCATTCCAGGCAGCCACTTCTGTTGGCTACACTTGTTGAGAGGGTTTAGAGAAACCTGCTTGCCACTCCCTGTCTTGATAGAAGTAGGTAATTAAAGAGTGACTGAGCCTCCGATTCCTTCAATGTAAAAAGGAGAAAATGAGAATTCTTTAGAGTATTCCTGAAGAACGGAGGACAGTGCATGCTACTGTCCAGTAGATTCCAGCTGTAGGAACACGCTTGGTCACTACAAAGGTAATCACTGGGCTGTCACTGAGGGTGTAGAGGCAGTGATGTCAACCAAGCACACCGCATTACCAGACACTCAGGGACTGTGGAAGAAGGGGGCTCTTGGCCTCTCTTTGCTGCCTGTCTTTATTTTGTGAGATCACAGCCCAGAATGAATATGCCAAGTCTAACAGGCATGAGGAGCCCTGCGCAGGAACACTGCTCAGGGCAACAGTTCCTACTTGATGTCTAGCTCTTGGCCCAGCAACTTAGGAATACCAAAGCCAGGTGAACAGTCTGTTTCCACAGTGTCCTGGGTCTGGCTCTTTTGTGTGCAGGCTGCAGGGCTGAAGAAGGTCCTCTGTCCACATCAACTCGCACCATCTAGAAAATAACCTGATTCCAGGGACCAGTGATGCAGTGATGGATTCGCTGGTCTCTGTTACGTGTTCAGGAGAGTCAAGCTTTAATGAAAGCTGTATTTGTTTTTAAAAATCTTTCTGTGCAGAAAGTGGGGATGCTTTAATTTTTTTTTTTTATTTTGTGTCGCCGGCCATTTAATACGCATCTTAAACGCCTCTGGGTATGTCGTGATTTCTGTGAAATGTAATCTCCCCAGGGCACAGATTTCTGCTTCATTTACTTTTTAGAACACCCAGAAAAGGGCCGCGAACAAGCAGCTTTCGAATCCGTTTACATGCTACCATTGTAGAATGGACCATAAACCAGGTCCCCTACTTGTAAAAAGGACTGTGCTGCTGTATGACCAGAAATCTAAGATGTTTTCACTAAAGCATCATTGAATGTCCTGTGCAGTACACGTAGATAACTATTTATTTATTTTAATTTTAAAATCATAACAGTAGATGACTTTTTAAAAATCTGACTCATGTTAAAAAAAATCCCAAAAAGCATGTAGAAGAAAAGAAAAAGTCATCTTTAATTCCCATGTATGAAGCCAATCATTTCCAGTATCTCTGTATTCTGCCTATGTGATTCATTTAAAGATTATTAGTTAAATGATCTTTAAGACTTCCAAATTTTCTCTCTATCTGTCAGTAGTGATGCCATGTTGTTTCCATGTAAGAACTATTGTCCTGCTGGTTTTCAATGCTGTAAGTGCAAGGAAAGAACTTGCCAGAAGTTGCTCACGGCTTACTGCCTCAAAGGCAAGCTATGTTACTATGGAGGAAACTTGGATCCATCCAGGGCACCCGTTCTCTCAGAGCCAGGTGACCCACCTCTGACTGTCTCTTCAGGATTACGTCACCCACCAAGGCAACTTTCTGTTTCATTCAGTGATGTCAAGAAACAAAACACCACCCTTGACGTGAATCAGTTTTGGAAAATAGAGGCTGGCTTTATATTCCACGGCTTTGATGTGCTTAGTCGTTCCTGTAAGAATCTTCCTCTCTTTGGCTGTGATTGACAAGACCTTCCCTATATATTTGAGTAACCAGGCAGCCTGATAACAGAAGACAGAGACACTTACTTACCCAGAGCAAACTTTTCCCACTCATTGCAACTTTTGAAGGAAGCCTTGACTCCAGCAAGCTCAGGTAAGTTCCTCTCCATCTCTCACTCCCTTCTTCCCAAGGGGAAGCCCACAGAGGCCACATGTCAACATACCAGCAAGAACCGTGAGAACAGCTTCAGACATGTGGCTCGTACTAAGTGGCACTGACCTGGTGGTGTTTCCCAAGTACGACATCCAGGTGTGTTCTGTTCAGTGGGTCAACCACGAAGGGCCCCGTTCTGCGCTACTAGAGCACCAGAAAGGGCCAAGGACCAGAGGGGGCAGACTCTGAGGTAGATCGTGACTAGCTTTCCATCATTTTCTGCTAAACTGAGTCACACTAGGGCCTTTGCACAGCAGGAGCATAGAGCAGATGTGATCTCTAAATAGTAGAACACATTTTATGAGTGGCTACCACGCCGGGCCCCAGGTTTTATATCTTCTGTATGTTGTAGGTTAGTAACAACACATCGGGATATGCTTATTATTAATTTATTATTATTAATACTTATCTACCTTCCCCATTCATTCCCCATCCAATACAAATGTGTGTAAAGCTCCTAACTTGACATACATTCCCTGAAGCTGGATAAGAAGGAAGGTGTGTGTACTCATGTACTGTTGTGGGCTCGGCATTTCTTTGGCTGCTACTCTTATTTTTCATTGAGATGAATTCCTTTCACATACAAGTCAGCTCCAGGAGCTGGGGTTCAACAAGAAAAAGCCTGAGACCATGTTTTGAGGGTAGGGTTCTGGAGAGAGGTACTACGTATCTACTGGTATTACTTTGGGAGATGCAGTTGGAGCGGGATAATTGCTTGGCTCATTTTTTGTTTTTTTTTTCCGGCAATGCTTAGAGCAAAGTCTCTCTTAGAGTGACCAACACACTGTGGGCTACCCCACTGTGAAGAGTTGGGTATGTTCATCTTGTTTCCTTTCCCTCCTTGGGACTAGCATGAAGCTGGCATACCTTGTCCTTGGTGCCACGGTCCTCCTCCTTCTGGGTGGCTGTGACTCCGTCCTCAGCACCTCCAATGGGAACCTGCATACCTTTGTGGGCTGTGCTGTGAGGGAGTTCACATTCCTAGCCAAGAAGCCGGGCTGCAGAGGGCTTCGGATCACCACTGATGCCTGCTGGGGCCGCTGTGAGACCTGGGAGGTAAGTAGTCCAAAGGGCTTGGATGGCAGTGTCCTTGAGTTCAAGGGTTCACTGTTTCATGACCGAGGGGATGCTCGGACATCTGCCCTGTCCTCTGTACTTTAAAAACCCGATTGCACTATTATTTGGTTCATCCAAGATCTGAAAACCATGATGGAGCTCCTCTCCATAGAGCTGGTGAGATTGGGGATGGAATTTCCATGCTTCTGCATGTTTGGGAGCCGTCTTTAGGAGGTCAGATGCTACTGTAGAGGTCACAAGGAAGGATTCGGGGGGGTGGGGAGGCACTGCAAAATCAGAGACAATCAATGCAAAGTTGAAAATAAATCACTGGTCCAATCTGTGCCCACATCTCCTTCCTGTATTTCCTCAGCTGTGAGGAAGTCAGGCAGGTACCCAAGAGAACCTGGAAGTTTAGGCCTAGTCCCAGGCTCTGCCGCGGCTCTTTTCTCTTAGCTCAGTGACAGGTTCATCCACTCCATTTGCACTCAGTATGTCTAGCCTTTCACTTAGAGTGGGTATACAAATCTCAGAGCTGGCTGAACTGGGGAATGTGTTCTGGATGCCTGGCTGCACTCACCTCTTGCTAAAATAGTGACTCCTCATGACTTGGGCTTCAAGATGCCAGGTTTAGCAAAATCGAAGCCAAACCAACTGCTCCCCTGGCAAACCAACCAAACAAACAAACAAACAAAAACGCCACCAACCTCCTTCCCCCTCAAACTCCACAATCCGAAGAGAAGTCAAATTTAAAAAATAATTCAGGAACTTGGATAACTTGAATTTCAGATCAATAACACTTTATTCATTTGGCGTACATCTGCCCCAAATACTGCATGGGACAGATTTACAAAATTAAAAAAAAAAAGTTAACTGAGTACCTGATTTTCCTAGAATCCCAAATACTGTGAGTTAAAGGACACAGCACAAAGAGAGGAACTTAGATGCTCTACCTGGTTCTTGGAGAAGGCAGTTACTATTTTTGTAACATTGAGGCAAGAACTTCATCTTGAGCTGGCCTGCTTGTCATCTGTAGGCGTATGTGTGTATACATACCTATGCATGTATGTACTTATACTCTACATATGTGTGCATTGTCATCTATTTATCCTATGTTTCTGTGTACCTGTATGTGCATGTACCTGCTTATGTGTATATCTGTATATGTATGTGCCTGTGTATGGATGCATCCATTATCCAACTAATCTTCCTCCCTACTCTCCCCCCCCTTTTTTTTGCTCAGAATGAGACTGTCCTTTGTAAGACTGTCGTTATTACATTCATTATTACATCCTTATAAATGGTAATTGCACTCGTAAGAGCCATGATTACATGCATTGAACTCTGACTTTTGCCAGGGCTTGTACATTACACACAGCACCTCATCTAGCTCCATGACAATGCTCTCGGGTTGGTGTTTTGCTTTATAGAAAAGAAACCGGGGCTTGGAAGCCATAAGGGCTTTCCTTAGGTCTCCAGTCGTGGTAGAGCAGGCATGCACAGCAGAGCTGACTGTAGGCTTCAGGTTCTCACTCTTGATCTCTGTACTTCCTCTAACAAAATGATCCGTGAATTCAAGGTTTATAAGAGGTGAAGGAGGATGTGCACAAACCCTCCAGCCATCAGAACAGAGTACCAGGAAGCCGCCTGGCTCCGCTCTCTTTTGTTGGTTTAGTAACAAGTAGTTATTGTGAATCTCCTGGGTGCCAGGCTGCCTGGGTACCAGAGCCTGGTAGCTGACCTAATAGAGCTTGCTGTCTAGATTAGGTAGCAATGTCACACGAAAGTGAGATGTAGAAGATGGCATCTGGAGTGAACAAACATAACAAACCTGAAACCAAAACCAAGCAGGAAGGGGGAAGGAGTTCCAGGCCATGGGGGTGGGTTGAAGGAATTGAAATAGGATCAGGAAACGCTTCTCCCGATGGGTTGACATTTGAACAAAGTCCGAAGTTGGTGAAGGAGGTGTGTGTGTGTGTGTGTGCGCGTGCATGTGTGTGTTCAGGGCAGAAGGAATAGCACATGCAAAGACCCTCAGTTCCTGGTTGATCTGAAGGAGGATAGAGAACGCTGTGCCTGGAGACTGGAGGGGGATGGCCAAGGTCGGGACTACAGCTCACATCAGCAGGAAAATACAGATACAATGGACAAGGACTTGAGAAGAATCCTGATGTCTTTGCCACTTTAACTCTGAGCACAGACGGGAAATGACTGGGGCTTTGAGAAGAGGTGTGCCATGACTGACTTGTATTTTAAAAGGCTCACTTGTGTTGTAAACAGATTGTAGAGGAAAACGGTGGGAGAGGGGAGACCGGTTATTTGCTGGCTAAATATTTACCAAGTGCTTCCTGTGTTTCCTGGACTTCCGTGGAAACTCAGGCTATGGTAGTGAGCAAACAGGCTTCCAGCCTTCAGGAGTTTATTCGCGGTGGGAGAAGTCAGAGCAGAAGTAAACAACCAGTAGTGGATGGCTCTAAGAACAGGAAGCAGGATGCTGCATTCTAACGGGTTTCCTGTTTTCTACCTGCGGGGACAGAAACCCATCCTGGAACCGCCCTACATTGAAGCCCATCACCGAGTCTGTACCTACAACGAGACGAAGCAGGTGATTGTCAAGCTGCCTAACTGTGCTCCTGGCGTCGACCCCTTCTACACCTACCCGATGGCTGTCCGCTGTAACTGTGGGGCGTGTTCGACGGCCACCACTGAGTGTGAGACCATCTGAGGCCAGTATTGTCTTCAGAACACACTGGTGGCTCGAGTGAGCCTCACAGATGCCCTTGCCCAGGAATGTATTTGCTTTAGCTCCTGCCTTCAAGTACGGTTCAGTATGGGCCAGCCTGTCCCTGCCTGGCTCAGGTCTTCCTCTACCCAGTTTCCGTGGTGTGTGTCCAGATGCAGCACACTCAGGCTAAAAATGTCAAGCAATATTGACCCTTCCCCAGGATGGTGTCTCTGGTTCATGTGTCTGTAACTTAGGGTTTCTTTGCCTGACTTTTGGAGCATGATTTGTATATTACAACCCTCCCTCAGTTTTGATTGACATCGTGGTGTTTATTTAAAGGAATTGGATATCATTAAGCGATAGGAAGCCTCTAAGTTTCCACATTCTGCCATTGAACTCCAACTGGATTTATGATTAAAGGGCAAAGTATAATCAAAACCAATGTACTTTCTTCCTTGCTCAAAAGAAAACCCAACCGTGAGTGTTCTTAGAGAGACCGCTCTGCTTCCCTTCCAACTGAGTAATTACCTAGATAAGAGGCAAAGACAGTACTGCCTGCTACAAAAAAAGGTGTTTGGAAGTGGGTATTCCTCTCCTAAGGAAAATTCCCTCCGTTCCTTTAAGATCCTTATTGAAGTGTGCACTAGCCAGTTAAAACAAAACAAAACAAAAACAAAAACAAAACAAAACTAAACTCACAAAATGCATTTAGAAACTATCATTTATGTTTAAAAATACCAGAGACTAAATTCATGGCTCGAGTGTTTTCCCGCACCCACAGGGGAGTGACCAGTTACAACGACCCTACCTGTTTAGTGTATCTTAAACGCAAATGGCAATTTATTAGACTTGGAATCCAGAGTGTTTGTGAGGTGAGACTGCCCTGCCGGCTCCCAGGAGAGAGGCTGTGCTTGTCTGGCTCTCGCTTTTGCTAGAATCTCACAGCAGCTGATTCTGGGACCTTCTTTTTCAACTCAAATTCTATGCACACGATTTTAGTTTTGACATTTTGGGGCTTGAGTTTAACTGTTCTTTTTTAGACTATGCCAGGAGCATCTATACTGGTGTCAATAAAGTATCCTCCTGTCATCTGAATTCACGCAAACTTTTAGAAAAGTCTTTCTAGTTTTTATTTTGCTTGGTATAACAATAAAGGCACTTGGAACTTTGAAGTTCTTTGATTGACATTCATTTGGAATTTCATGTTTAGTAAGGGACACAGAAGACTTGTGGTAGCATGAGTCCTGGGGTCTTGTCATCTGCAGCCCCTGTCGGGCACAGCTGTGAGCCCTGAGTGCTCCGTTGATGGAGGAATCACTGAGTCCGTGAAAATCTACAGAGCAAAGGTCGAGACTGGTGCTCAAGCCCTGGGATGCTGGGGTGAAGGTCTGGGACAAAGGACTGGAGCAAAAAACCACTGCAAATTGTAGCAGCAGATGTGTTGGTAGAAGAGAAAGTCCTTGCACAGAAAGCCATTGGTTGGTTGTTGTCTCTCCTAGGAAGGGGTGCTGCTTACGGTCGGCTTAGGGGTTTCCTTACATTTCAAGGAGCCCTCCTCTGTTTTTTTTTTTCTGGGGCAAACCTCTTGCCAGAGTTTTGGAAAGATGGGCACAGCCTTAGTAACAACTCTGGCAGGAAATAAATAACACATTTGACCAGAGGAGAAAGGGTGACACACTTCACTTGTGCTTTGGAAGTAGTGGGCACCCTTAGGGTGCTGTGATGGGAAAGGGTGCCACCGTTAAACACCAAGGCAGACACAGGAGAAGAGCCAGTGCCCAATGGGAGCTGTGTTCATTGGTAGGAGGCACAGCTGTTTGTCAAAGTGAGGCATGGGGGAGGGGGATATCCCAGCCTACACCAAATGGGAATATTAATTGGTAGAGAACTGAGAGTACCATTGATTTGGTCCTCTATAAACTCTGGTCTTCTAGGAAGCAAGTTAAAGGAGGGTAAGAAATGGATCTAAGGATAATGGCCATAAGACTTCTTAGGTAGGGTTTTTATTGCGGTGAAGAGATCCCACGACCATGACAACTCCTATAAAGGAAACATTTAGTTGTGGTGGCTTGCTTATAGTTTCAGAGGTTCAGTCTATTATCACCACGATGAAGAGCCTGGTGCTGTGCAGGCAGAGGTGCTATGAAGAGCCTGGTGCTGTGCAGGCAGAGGTGCTGCCTACATCTTGACTTGCAGGCAGCAGGAAGTCAACTGAGACACTGGGTGGTATCCTCAGGACACTTCAAAGTCTGCCCCCATGGTGACATACTTCCTTCAACAAGACCATACCCACTCCCACAAAGCCATACCCCCCTCATTAGTGCCACTCCTTATGAGATTATGGGGACCAATTACATTCAAACTATCACAACTACGTTTGGGGAGTTTCAGCTACCAAGTGCAGCAGGCAGTAATGGTGGCTGTCAGGACAATACGTAGGCTGTAGTGTCATGATGGCTCATATTTCCCTGATGGGAACTGCTGTGGGATACACGGAAAGGTCTGTGCCCACTAATTTCGGAGAGATATGAAGGCAGGATGACGGTAGTTACAAGGACTCTGACATTGGTTGATTATTAAGTATAACCAAAGGCCTTTGGGCGCAGTATAGAAGCTGCATTGGAAGAGGCAAAGGGGAAAACCACATCCATGATCTAACTGGGAGAGCAGTCCAGTCATTTAAAAGACGGACTCTCCTAGCACGGTTCTTCTGTTTTCACTCATGGTCCTAATTGGAAGAAGAGAGACAGACACAGAGGCGGCCTAGAACGGCAATGAGTAGGGGGATGCACTTGATGACTGCCTGTAGAGGGGCCCACTGGCTCCTCCCTGCCAGAGGACAGCGGATTCTACTAGATGAAAGGTCACTTGGAGGACTTAAGGTGGGCAGGCGATGTTTTATTATAACTGTCTTCTCAACTAGTGTCCATGATTCCTATAGTTTGGTACTCCTGCCTCTGCCTCCTAAATGCCGGGGTTTTAGGCGTGTGCCATCACACCCATTTTTTTGTGGTTCTGGGATATTGAACCCGGGGCCTTGTGCCCACTAGTAAAGTACTTTATCAAATGAACTGTAGCCCCAGCCCCTACAAACCCATATATTCCCCATGATAATTGGAGACAAGACTTTAGACACAAGACTTGCTTTCTGTCGGCGAGGAATGGAGGTCTTTACTGAAGGAGCTACGGGATAATGCAAACCGGAGCAAGGGGGAGAAGGTACTGGGCACTGGGTGTGGAGCGGGATGATGAGAATACAGGCAAATGGGGGGGGGGTATTTAGGATGTGTAAGTGTAAGAACAGTCAGAGTTTGTCCTGGTGTGCTCTTGGGACGGCCCCTGCAAGCTTAAGGCAAATTGTGGCTTCTATCAATGAAGAGGAGAGGATTTAACTATGCTGACAGAGTACTGAGGAGCCAAAGATAAGTACAGGATGGGGTGTTATCCTATAGGACCGGAGGGCTCTCCAGATGTCTGTGTTCACCTGAGTGGTTCAGAAGACACTCTCTTTATCCAAGAATCAAGGGCTGCTTCAGCGAAGGGCACATCTACCACAGAAAAGTTCAATCCTGCCTGTCCTCTGTAGGCCAGGGGAAGCTGCCTAGGAACTCTGGGCTTCTAGGTGTCAGCAGAGGAGACAGGACTTTGCAGAGCAAGGATGACCTTGCTGCCATTTCAGACAACAGAGTTACAGTGGTGACTAGAGGCCGTGACCTGTAGGTTCTGTGGTCCTGCCCAATAGGCAGTGGAGTTGCTAGTCCATGGTATTTAAAAAAATTGCAATAGATATGTAGTATGATGAGGAAATTTACTAATGAAAAAGAGGAAAACATCGGTCAGGATCTATAATAGTGAGAAACCCAAATCTTTTTTTTTTTTAACTTTTCATTTCTCCTCTCTCCATTGCACAGCCTTCTTTTTCATAAATATTTATTAACTCTAATTTTGTAGGAAGCACTGTTTTGGAAATAAAGCTACAAATATTGTTGCCATTTATAGGACTCCCATGTTTATGAGTTCTCAGGTGTGTATGCACGTGCTTGCGTACGGGTGCATGCACCCACACACATCCCTATCCATATGCACGTGGAGGCCAGAGGTCAGCCTCTGGCATCATTTCTCAGGAGCTCTCTATCTTGCTTTGTGAGAGGGCTCTCTCCGATCCTGCAGCTCAACTGTTACGCTAGGCTGGCCAGCTGGTCCCTTCTTTTCTCTTGCCTCTCCAGAGCTGGGATCCCAAACATGTGCTAGCAAGCCCAGTTTGTTTTCTGGTGTGGGTTCTGGGTCTTGAACTCGGGTCTTCATGCTGGCAAAGTCCTTACTGGTTGAACCATCTCCCTAGGCTGCCTTCTTTAGTCTGTGTCAACCACACTACTAAATATTATTAGTATCATATTATCATTGCTGTTTTATGGATGATGAAGCCAGAAAGGCAACATATCAGTCACTTACCCATGCTAGCACAGCTAATAAGCCACATGTACCTGGGGTAGTGCTTTGAATAGTTATGGTCCCCATAGGTTCATGTGTTTGGATGCTTGACCATAGGGAGTGGCACTATCAGGAGGTGTGGCCTTGTTGGAGGAAGTGTGTCACTGTGGGAGTGGGCTTTGAAGTCTCCTATGCTGAAGCTATGCTCAGTGTGATACACAGTCTCCATGTGCTGCCTGTGGATCAAAATGTAGAACTCTCAGCTCCTTCCCCAGCACCACGTCTGCCTGCATACTGCCATACCACTTGCCATGATGATAATGGACTAAATCTCTGAAACTGTAAGCCAGCCCCAATGAAATGCCTTCCTTTCTAAGAGTTGCTGTGGTCATGGTGTCTTACAGCAATAGAAACCCTAACCAAGGCACTGTCTTCTCTTACTCAGCTCAACTGTGTTCTACTGAGGCATGATGCTTTTTGGGAAAGTTTCTCCTTGTTGTGTTAGGAGCGGCAGGCTACTTTCCCGGCACCCTGCCACCCACACGGCTAGCTTATGCCCAGAAATAATTACACGGAAACTGTATTTTTTTAAACACTGCCTGGCCCATTATATCTAGCCTCTTCTCGGCTAACTCTCGCACCTGGACTAGCCCATTTCTAATAATGTGTGTAGCCCACGAGGTGGCTTACCAGGGACTATCTTAACCTGCGTCTGTCTGGAGTGGGAGAATCATGGTGACTGCCTGACTCAGCTTTCTTTTTCCCAGCATTCTGTTCTGTTTACTCCACCCACCTAAGGGTTGGCCTATCAAATGGGCCTAGGTAGTTTCTTTATTAATAAGAAATCACTCCCACATCTTTTGGGTGCCAAGCGTAGCAGCGTAAAATGAATGCAGACAGATTGTAAAAAATATACACAGCTTTAATGTAGAAATAGACTTACAGTACCACGATTCCCGCGGAGAACAGGAAGCAGAAGGGGGGGCTGGGTGCACGCCCAGCAAATTTATAGGTAAATATTAGCCTGAGGCAAACACGCTCCCAATGGGCTGGACTTGGACTTATCCATAAATCTTCTGAGTCATTTCTGCTTGGTACAGTCTGAGTTGATGGATGTCAGACTGCTCATTAGCATTTTCTGTTTTTTTCTGGAGGCTGGGTCACTCTGTGGAGATTGGTGTGTTGTTACCTCAGGAAACGGCTGGTTCCTGTAGCACAGATTATATCTTATAGGAGAAGTGTCTGAGGGAGAAAAGCGACCATGCCACAGCAAAATATGAAAGAAACAAGAGGTGAGGGTTATGGCTTTGACTTGGTTTCCTAGGTGATATAGAAATGGATGCTGGGGATGGTGGTCCAGGGCCTCCCAGACCAGCTCTCAACAAATGGTTTCTCAGCAATTCCCTATTAAGAAATATATTGATTTTGTAGTTAACGAAAGGCAAGGAGTAGGGGGAGTTCTTTTCTACAGAGCAGTTTTGATTGGGGAAGGTAAATCCTCCCCGTTCCCTTCCCTGATCCCTCTCTGAGACAGACTCTTGAGTAGCCCAGGATGTCCTCCCTGTGTGGCCAATGATGGTCTTGATCCTCCTCTTTCTACTTTCTGAGTACTTGGATTCCAGGCACGTGCATCGTGCTGGGTTTGTATGAAATGGAACACTTCACGGCCCATTTCACTCCTGGCTTCTTGATGCTTCCTGGCTGAAGTGGTAATTCATGTTTCTCCTCTTCCATATAAGCAAGACATTAGCAACGTACTAAGTCCTTCTATGATGGCCCAGTTAGCTCAACAGATTGATTATGTTTTAAACCAATAAAATCATTTCATAAACAATGAGTTATGTACCCAATTAAAAAATAATGCACATGGATAATTTGCATTATATAAAGTTTTTTAATGAGGCCTACTTCTCTTTGTCATTCAAGGTATATTTATTCCAAAAGTGATGTGCCCCTTATCCCAGGATGGTGGCATTGCATATGCCTGTCATCTCAGCACTCAACAGACTGAGGCAGGAGGATTAAAAGTTTGAAGCTAGCCTGGCCTATGTGACTAAACTGTATTTTTGTTTAAAAAAAAAACAAACAAATCGAGAAACAAAATATTATGCTGCAATATTTCTTGGTTTTCTATTTTATAATTTTAAACAAACTACTAAAAGTAACTTTTAAATCTATTTTTAAATAAATTTTTAACTTTTATTTCCTAAAAAAATCATATTACATTTATTTTTTACACTTGTGTGTACAGGTGTGCGTGTGTGTGTGTGTGTGTGTGAGTGTGTGTGTGTGTGTGTGTGTGTGTGTCAGTGCCATGGAGTATGTATGGTCAGAGGACAACCCAAGGATGTTAGTCCTCTCCTTCTACCTTGTAGGGTGTCTAGGGACTGAACTCAGGCCAGCAGGCTTTGTGGCAAGCATCCCTACCTGCTGAGCTGCCTCCTGACCCTGCTGAGATTTTCTCCTAATGGAACATGCACTGGAGCCCAAGTCTGCTCCTAATGGAACATGTACTGGAGCCCAGTCTGCTCCTAATAGAACATGCACTGGAGCACAGTCTGCTCCTAATGGAACATGCACTGGAGCACAGTCTGCTCCTTATTTACACGACCGATCTTCAGGCGTTTCTGTCACAATCATCACCCTTTGGTTCTACAGGTGGAATAAACTGGAATGGTATGTTGGCCAGTCAGTCAGGAGGGCCTCGTGTCTGGGTGTTGTGATCCTGAAGTGTCTGCAGGGTGTGAGAAAGCTCTCCAGGTGGGTGACATCTAACAGAGCTAGGGAAGGAACGAAAGGATGAGGGAGCAGGGTCAGAGCTCAGTAATTGGCAATGGAAGGCAGTACTTCCCCAGCGGGAAGGGCTAAGAGGGCTTAGTCTAGCCGTCTTTCCAAGTCTTTACCACGAGCAGTGAAGCAAGCAACCCCTGAACTTGCTGACTTTGTACTTGACTCTGAGTTTCTTCAGCATAGAGGAGAAGTGGGCATGAAGTCCCACCCCCAAGCCAAGAAGCCATTTGCAATTGATGGGTGCTGGGAGAGGGAGAATCAGTTCTCTTCAAAAAAGTTGCGCTGGGTCTGTCAATCACACTCCAGGGTGGGTCTCATGCTCAGGGCAATACACATCAGTATATTTTTTTAGAAAGAGAAAGGACATGGAGTCGAATGGGGAGAGAGGAGGGATTAAATATATTGCATGGAATTATCACAGAAAAGCAAGACCTTCCCCAGCAATCCCTGAACCACTCAGATAAATGACAGACAGCCCTCGGAAGACAGCAAAAGCTGTCTGGCTTTAACAGGAATATTGACATTGTAGAGCGGAATCTGAACGCTGGCTTTTAGAGATGTTGACGATAGGGTTACAATCAAGGAAAACAGGTAAGGTCACAGATGCAAAGGGTTACCATTTGAGAGAATGTGTAGTGTCTGGAAGCAAACTCTGTGCATAAAAGATATTGGCATGCTCCAAAGTAATTGTCTTCAGGAAATCCACTTTTTTTTTTAAAAAAAAATTTACAATGGATTTTTATCATTGCTTCATTTGTGGCAAGATCTAGGAAAAGGGATTTACATAAACACTACAGTAGAACGGCTGAGTGTCTTCTAAACGAAGATGTCACACTTTCTCCAGTATCTGTACATGTCTTCTATGAATCTGCATACATTCAATACGACGATACACCAATAGAATTCGCTATAGATGGCAGCTGATCCAAACAACCAAAATAAAAGTCAATAAACAAATTACACAGATAAGGTAGTTTAGTTATTGAATTTAGCTGTTTTTCCTAAAGGTATCATCTTTTTCCACTTGAAAAATACATGCCACAGTGCCTCTTAGAATCATCAGCTTTCTACTGTGTTGGCCAAGAAACAGAAGTCTCTATGTCTACTCTCACTGGGATAACATAAGGGTAGCAGGAGAAAACTCTATGAGTGGTCCAGACAAGATGTTGTCTTACCTGGAAAAATACATGTTTTTTAATTGATGCCTTTATAGTCTAGGAAATCCACTTTTCGAAGCAAGCACTTGACTTAAGGTTCAGCTGTTCGTAGACATGTTCTTTCTACCTGAAGTGTGTGCTCTTTGTCTTTGCTGTCTACTGTGTGGAGAGGTGAGCCATCAAGTTAGGTGACCCAAGCTTACAGGCAGTTCCATTTCCTTTTGGAATATGCTTATCACTATTAAAATACGTGGTGGTGGTTTGGGAGCCTTAAAACATCTGGCATTTAAAAACACTTTGGAAATGTTTCAGGAAGATTTTTGCTCAGCTTTTGGGGCCTGCTTGAGCAAGCTCAAGAAAACTATCATGAAATGTCTCCCCACGGACACATTAACTACTCTAGACGAGAAACCAAGTCCAATAGAAGCAGCCTGCAAACTTCCGCATTACAAAACCAGAGCCAATTTCAGAGAAGAGCCAAAAGGACCAATGTTCCATGAATGTGTTCAGTTGGTTTTGAGGGTGCAAGCTTAGAACATGAGGAGGAGAGTTAGTAGGCTTAGACGAGGGGGGGGGGTTCTTCTTCAGCGTTTGATTATTTCTGCGAACCATTTCTATTGAAATGAAAACAGGATTGCAGAAAGCCTGGCCTGGGATTTGATTTTACTGTCCCAGACAAGAGATGAGCACCTACTGTGCAGGTGTAAGGCGTAAGTTCAGAACTCTAGCACCCATGGAAAGAGCCAAGTACACTGTACACCTGTAATCCTGGCGCTGGGAAGCACACCCAGTCCATTAGATGGCCCTCCAAGCATCTACGTGGGGCATTTTCTCCATCAATGATTGATGTGGGAGGGCCTAGCTCACCATTGGTGGTGCCACTCCTGGGTAGGGGATTCTAAGCAAGCCACGGAGAGCCAGCCCCTGTGCAGCACCCCTGCACAGCCTCTGCTTCAGTTCGCGCCTCCAGATTTCTGCTTGAGCTCCTGCCCTGGCTTTCCTTGTTGACTGGCTGGAACCTATAAGCCACATAAGTCCTCCCCTCCCCCCAACTGCTTTTGGTCAGCGTTTTAGCAAAACAACAGAGAAGCGAAGTAGGACACTTATAAATACCAGGATGGCTGTCAGAACGGAATGTTTTAGATTTAGCAGGTCTTTCAAGCCAGATGCTGCTCTTCTGCTTGCTTCCAAATAAGCTGTTCTTTCCCTGCAGCTGGGTGGCATATGACGAAATGAAAAGATGTTGATAACCCTTTACTCAGCTGGTAAATGAACGATTTAAATATTGACCTAAGGAGTACCTACATGGCAGCATCTGAGAAACCGTCTGCACTGACGGCTTCTTCATCATCCGCTTCTACGCTTGGCTATAAAGACTGATAATGAACCTGGATGTCTCACAGACTGGGTGCCCTCACTTTTAATGTATGTCTAAATCACTCGGGGTCTTGTTAAAATGCAAGTTCTGGTTCAGTTGGTCTCAGCTGGGCCCCCAAGATTCTACAGTCCTGACTAGCTACCAAGTGGTGCTGATGCAGCCAATCCTTGGATTGCATTCTGGGTAGTAAGGAGCTGGACAGTTTCCCATTGTAGAAAGATACCTTCAGAAGGCAGTTGTCATGAGTGGCTGATGGAAATCCCTAGCGACCCCACAAATGAGAGCGGGAGAGAAAAAAAAAGACCATTTAATGACACGTCAAAAAATGTGATACAGATGACCAGTGAGGCTAGAGTACATGAAATAATATTCCATTAATTATGAAACAAGTACAGAGAATAGTCAGTTACAGAGGAGACTATAGGAGCAGCAGCCTATGAATAAGTTGGTGGGAAGCAAGCTGGCTTGACTCTGTGCACCTTGTATGGGAGAAGCAGCTGTTGCAGTTGGCTGATGTCCCTCTGTGTATCATCGGTGCTTGCTGCTTACTCAGAGCACAGGCCACTCTCCCGAGCCATGAGAGTGCAGAATTCATTAAATTTCTTGCCTGAGGCTCCTTGAGGAGAAAATAATCTGATTGCTTAACAAATGTATCGAAGATGGCAGGGAAAGTTGATTTTAGATGCACATCGATTACCTGCTGAAGACGTATTTTCTACTTAGAAAGTGTTTCTGTTTTCCCTCCAGAGGTCTAAGGAACTCCCAATGCTGCCTTGTGGAGGCCCCTGAGAGGCCAGATCTGCTGGTTCCGGTTCCCTTTCTTCACAATGCAACAGATATCACATCGGCTGTGACACTGATTGGGTTTAGTTCAGCAAAGATACTTCGCATGCTGAACCCTCGGGGTTCATTGCTAAAGACCACGCTCCGCTCTGGCTTTGGTGTTATGAAGGTTCTGGACCATGCTTCTAACACACTTGCACCAAAGCCACCCTTGTCTCTGGCATCGTAGCCCCTTCGTAGTAAAGCACAGGCAGCAACCAAGAATCATTGCACAGCATTTATTCTAATTTCTTGGCATCGGGCCTCGAGGCCAAGGGTGAACTTACATTCCACTCTTTCGCACATGAGCCAGACCCCGGTTCACTCCTCCCTGGTCCCCTGAGAGACAGGCTAAGACCCTGGTGGCTGAGCAGAGAGCTTGGTGTTCTGGCTACTGTTCTGTTCATCACTGACCATGGAAGCACCATGAATTCTATTGTTTTATCTTACATTTTTGTACTTATAGCATCTGTGCATATTAATATAATCTTGGAACTGAGGGATAGCTTCGTGAACGTGAACCAATATCATCTGCATACCTAAGCCCAAGTATTCCGGAGTGAGCCTCATCGGGGCTTAGCTCGTGAGACTTTCGAGGTTATTTATTTATTCATTCCCATTTCTTGGTAAAATTCCCTTGACTTCTCCGCTACGCAGAGGCAGAGGAGGTGAAAGGTCTCTACACTAGCGTGCTGTTAAAGCTCCAAAGAGCACCCGCGGGCCTCCATTCAGAGCAGAATTCCTAGCATAGACACAGGGTTTGTCATGGCTGCCCATGACATGTTCTTGACATTCCCTGATCTCTGTCTTCCCTCGGCCTCTGGACGCTGGGCAGGAGTGAACTCTCCCGAGAGTGAGCAAGCCTGTGGTTTGCCCTGTCTTTAGTTGTAACTTCCTCTCTGTTCTCTAAACGTTTCATTTCTCAAGGTGCTTACCTTCCTTTGTGTGCCACTCAGTTTTCCTGACCTCTTTTTCTCTGTCTCTATTACACTGTTTCTGGGAATACAAGTACTTGGGAAGCCTTCCCAATGAAGTTAGAGACTACCAAGAGAATAAGTCAGGTATTCGAACTCTTTCGAGAGCAAACACACTTCATATCCAGGCATCTGAACAAGAAAATGGTTTTCAAAACACATAGACCTTCTTAGATAACAATGTCCAGCATGACATCAAATACGTCTTTAAAGCAAAAACACAACTCGAAGTTTCCATCACGCTGGTCTCAGGAATGTTGGCTCAGAGAATGCCAAGTGGCTTCTGTGAATTCTTTTTGAAGCCGAGTGTCACTGAATAGCTGAGGGTGAACTTAAATTCACAATCCTCCTGCCTCAGCTTTTTGAGTGCTGGGAGTATATGTGTGCGCCAGCATTCCTAGCTCTCTTATATGGTATTTTAAGAGGTTCGCCTCAATTTGGAGAATTCTCCTTGAAGACACTGAATTAATTCCCTTAGGCTTTTGCTCCTAGGAACGTGCACCTCAAATAAGGACATTTTTGTTGGATTCACATTCTGGATTTAGTATTTAGTTATTTGTTTATTTATGTGTTTGTTTATTTTGAGACAGGGTCTCCCTATGTAGCTTGGCTGAATGGGAACCTGCCCTGTAGACCAGGATGGCCTCAAACTGAGCGAAATCCTTGTGCCTCTGCCTCCTAAGAATAGGGATCACAGACATGCGCTACCATGCTTGGCTTAGTTCCCCCCCCCCCAATAGTTTTAGGTTTCGTTGTGATTGTTTTCCTTTATCTCCTTGTTGGTGGTGCACTGGGAACTGTGATGGCTATATTCACTTCATTTGATGGTGCTTCTACAGACCAGAAACCCCCCAAATAAATGTCTTTATATAATGTAACCATACCTATTATCCTCCAAGTCACTGGACCAAAACTCACTTCCCATTGGAAGTGCAGAGCTTAGGTTTTGACTTTGCACCTTCGTAAGTCCTGGTTTAGGTTGTGGTAGTTAATGACTTCTATAACTGTTCTTAGAGCAAAGCTTTTCTTGGAGGGAAGCATCCCAAGAAAAAAAATCATCTTTCTATGGACATGGCTTTGATTTGTGTTTAAGCTTAAGCTGTCCATCAACTCTACTGAGCGACAGTAAAAACAAAATCTGTCAAATTAGCGACTTAATTACATGGCGGTTTCTTCTGGATTGCAGGCATACTGGTGAGAAGATCAAGTTCTCATTACTTTACCACACCTTACCAGTGTGGTGGATTACTATTTGTTTATAGGAGCTTAACTACATGAAATTAAGCATTTAAAATATGGCTGAAAGCCGTAGGAGAAACAGACGCAGCTCTACTGATCTGCTTGCAGAACTCCATCTCGATGTGGGTGATGCAAGGGTTTGTCTGAGCTCTGCACAGCCCACCACTCTCAGTTGGTCCCAGCCACGTGTCTCATGTGCACACCGAAGGACTGTACTGTACTGCAGGTTATGAGGCCTTTCCTGTCCTCACATGGATGCCAGCTGCCATGTGTTGACTTGGAAAGATGGCATGGACTATCAGCAAATCTTTCTTTCGATGCCTGTGCATCCTTTTGTTTTCAATCCTCAGAACACTTGTTATTCAGTCTTGGGGCAGCAGACACTTTTGCGAAACAAACCAGGTCCTGCTAGAGAACTCTCATTGGTCTATTGGAGGTGATGGCGAGGTGAGCCATTTGCCTTTTAGCTGCACATATTTGGGAATTTCTCCCTGGCGGAGCCAATACATTGCTTTCAGTTTTTCCTCCACAACAGTAAGAAGTGAGGAGCAGCCCCCTAGCAAAGTGTAACTATGCCATAGTGTAGCAAAAGTGGCTCACAGCAATAATGTCATTACAGGGCATATACTCATCACTGAGCTGAAGGGGAATGGTGGCTTCCACAGCATTACGGCTCACGCATATTTGATTCCCATGTAGAAAGGCAGACAGTCCTTGCTACTGTAGGTGGCAAGCTTTGGATTACAGAACTCTTGTTTCCTTTTAGGTGGCTTATGTGTGTACATGCATGTATGCATGTTATGCATGTATATGTGTGCACGCATGTGTGTGTATTTCAGAAAATTCTTTGCCGTTATATGGGAGAGACGTGAAACAGTACTGACATGTAGAGAAAGCAAAAATACATTTCAGAAATTCTAAACAGCAAACCATTAAAACCTTCAAAGACTGAAGGAGTGTCATGAAAGGTCTTAAGAAGACTTATATCATACAATTATCTTCTGTGATTTCTCCATGAGCAGAAAAGACTAGAAAGATTGGGATGCTTTTCCCAACAGATGGAGTTTTAGTCTACAAAAAGTGAAATAATTTCATACTCTTAAGCTATGATTTGCTGATGCAATAAAGAAAATAAAAGGATAAATCAGCTTTCCTGGGTAATTCCAGGGCATCTGCAAGCAAATAAGACTAATTGGGGCCAATCGCAGCTTCTAAGTAAAACGCGGAATGTCCCTGGCTGTTTGGAATTGTCACATTGAAAGGTGCAGGATTTCTCACTAGGAGCTCTTTCTGCTCGGGGCCAAACTCCCCATCAGGTGCCGTTCCTCAGCCTAGAATGGGATCCACGTAAGCCCACCCTCCATGGACATTTGGGAGAGGAGTTAAGGAAAGAGGGAGAGAGACAGTGATTTCCATACTGGCTGCAACTGGGAACTGTCCTGAACGGAAGCGTCATATGATGAAGCAAGCAGAAAAGTTAAGGCACTTTGACCCTGCAGGATTCTGGAACACTCATTTTTCATGTCTGGTATCCACAGCTCCTCCTCCTCCTCTTCTTCTTTTTCCTTTAAGGTCAGGCTGTGACTGGGGAACACAGGGATCTGGACCCAGGAGGAAGAGTGACTGGTGTATGGAGGGAGAGCTCAGAGCTTCTGTGAGGGGTGGGGCAGGCCCACTCTGCTGGATCAGGAAGACGGCTTTCGCCATATTCTTGTCCTGACCAATTTAGATGAAAAGCCGAAGTCTGTTTCTTTTTTCAAAGACAGTCTGTCTTCAGTTTGAACGACAGTAGAAGTTTGCAAGAGCAGGCCCCCATCACCTGAAGCATTTGTAGGATGCATCTTTGGCAAAACTGGGGAAACTGTGGTAATTCATAGAATGTTTTCTTTTAAAAAGGCTAAAAAATTATAGGTCTGTTTTGAAAGTTTATGAAAGTTGTAAAGTGAGTTTTTTTTAGGTATTCAGAGGTACATGTTGGCTCTAAGAACATTGGCAGAGACCCACCGTCAATAAGAGTGCGTATCATCCAGATTGTCTTTTAACTATTTTGAGTTGGATTTGCGAGGCTCAAGGGATTGGCCATCAGGAAATGCAATAGTGAAGAGCATTAGGACCCTTGGCTCAAACAACAGTCTCAGGAAAAATGTTGGTGTTGTGTGTCTAAATTTGGCAAAGGCATGAAGTAAGGCCACCGGTGCAGGACAGAATGCTTGGCTTTCCCGCCATGCTTTCCTGTCGGTTCACATCTGTGGAAGGGAGATGTGAAACACAGGACGATGATGACTGCTTCCAACACCTCCCCGGCACTGTCTGAATGTGGCTCGGCATCCTCCGTGCGCAGTGTGGATGCTCTGGCCTGGGGATGTGGCAGTGGCTGACAGGATGCTGAACTGGGGAACTGGCAGGGCACAGAACAGGCCTCGGGACGCAGGAATTCTTTTCTGGTCTTGCCCTCCGTTTTTGGCTGGAGCTGGGTCACAGAGACTGCTGCTCTGCGTACCCTTGGATGGCGGGGAGACGGGCCTTGGGCAACTTCAGATAACTGTACAGCAGCGGTGGCACTCAGAACAGCCTTTCTTTTTTTTCTTGGGGTGGAAAATAGTGAGAATGGCTTCATCGAAGACCGCCTTGAGACCCTTCTGTGTCAGGGCAGAACATTCCAGGTAACACTGTGCTCCGATCTTAAACACAAAGAAAGAGTCGTAAGTGTCAACCCTCTGCCTTGCCGGGTCCCCACATCCAGCCTGTTTCTAGTGTCCTTTCGTTTGTGTATGGAGCAGAGCAGGGACAGTGACACGAGGAGGCCCTTCAGTGTGGAATAAAGCAGGGTCCCTGGGCCAAGGGCGTACATCAGAAGTGTGGGCGGTAGCCATCTTGGATTATTCTTGATTGCTGTGTATATCTTTCGCAATATCATACCTGTTTTCTATTATTATTCAGTATCAATATACTTTGAAAAACAAATTTTAAATTAAAACACTGAAACATGAACACAGAAAAATCATAGGAGATATTCATTGATAGAGATGCCTTTCTTCGCTGTACAGCCTTTATGTTAAGCGATATGCATTTTATACTGGGTTAATGTTTTATTTTGAATTATTATAAAAATTACTCATTAATTATTAATTAAAAACAAACAAAATATTAAGAAGTGTATGGGTATTTTGCGTGCATGGTATGCCTGCACACATGCAGTGCCAATAGAATCCAGAAGAGGGCATCAGATTCCCCTGGTACGAGAGTTACAGACAGCCGTGGGTTCTGAGAATCAAACCCAGGTCCTCTGGAAGAGTAGACAGTGCTGAGCCAACCCTCTAGCCTCTTAAAACTTAAAAAATTTTATTTCATACTATGGGGTATTTGAGAATCATAAACTCCTCATGAGAAACATAGACATTCAGGCCAGAAACTGTTGATTAAAGAAATTACTGGCCAGGAAGGGTGTGCTTGGCTGTTTCTTGGCTTCAGTAAGGGAGGAGGCCTGGGTATTCACATTTTATAAGCTCATATGAGCCAACAATGCGCTGAGGGGCCTCTGAATATTAAAAACATCCAGAGAAACACTTTTTTTTTGTGGTTTTCCACTATGAGACCAAGTAAATGCAGAAGAGGTCTGCTGGATATTGAACCTGGCAACTATAGCAGTGAACTGGGGGAGGGGGGAGACGAAGGGCAGCAAAAGCATCATTGTGTTATAGCTGGGTGCTTGTAGAGATGATAAACAGGGCTTCTGGGGGACCAGGAGGAAGGGACTGTGACTCATGTCCCCACTGTCATGAGATGGGTGACTTCCCCAGCTCCCATAAGGTCACTCTGGATCATGGTTGTTCATTTTTCTATTTTTCTAGAGAGGTGGAGATTTAGAGTTTCAGTTAAGGTACACAACTGAGAGATACATTCTGTGAGTCAGCCGGGATACAGATGTTGGATGCAGGAAGGTCATATAATGTGGAGAAGAGAAACTTGGGGTTTATCTTAGACAAGAGTGGGTGCAGCCCAAGCAAAGCAAAGTGAACATTTAAACAGAAAGACAGAGAATTATGTTTAAAATGTCTGTCTTTTGAGGTGTGTGTGTGTGTGTGTGTGTGTGTATGTGTGTATCTCTGTGTGTGTCTCTCTCTCTCTGTGTATGTATCTATAGTGGCATTTCATTTGTATTTTAATAAATACAGCTGTCTGAAGATCAGAGAATAAAACAGCTCCCCCGCCACTGGTCAACTTTACAGATCAGGTAGTATTGACACACACTTTAACCCCAGTAGCCACACTAGTTGCCATAGAAACTGGGCAGTACATGCCTTTAATCTCAGCCCTAGAGAGGATTATTAAGACGGGAGGAGACAGCTCAGTCACAGTCTCATTCTGAGATTCCTGGAGGCAGGATCGCCATTTTGGACCGAAGTAGAGGTAAGAGCCAGTGACTGGTTATTTTATTTTTCTGACTTTCAGATTGAACCCCAATTTCTCTCTCTGAGTTTTTATTAATCGTGCTTCATGTATCTGTGTATGTGTCTCTGTGTGTCTTTGTGTCTGTGTGTATCTGTGTATGTGTGTATATGTGTGCGTATCTCTCTGTGTGTATGTATCTGTGTGTGTCTCTGTGTTGTATGTGTATCTGTGCATGTGTATTTATGTCTGTGTGTCTCTGTGTATGTATCTGTATGTCTCTCTCTCTCTCTCTCTCTCTCTCTCTCTCTCTCTCTCTCTGTGTGTGTATGTATGTGTATCTCTCTGTGTGTACACACGTGTGTAGGCCTAGGAGGATATCAGGTGTCTTTCTCTGTCACTGTCTGTCCTGTGCCCTGGAAAAAGGGTCTTTCATTCAGCCTAGACCTGGATGGCCAGTGAACTGCTGGGATCTGCCAGTCTCTATCCAGTGCTAGGGTTACTGCACAAGGGGCCAAGCCTGGCTTCTATGTGGGTGCTGGGATTTAAACTCACGTGTAGCTCATATATTTGCATAGCAAGTGCTCTTACATGATGAGCCATCTTCTTGGCTCTTGGGCTGTGCTGTTTTTCTTATTCTCTGAGCTTCTGTGACCCCTATTACCCAGCCCAGGAACAAGCTGGCCAAGCTGACTGTCACTGAAACAGGATTGTTTGAAATGTCACAGATATGAAGTCTCGGTATGAAATAAAATTGCTTTGGTCAGGTCCTGAAATTTCTTTCAAAACTCTTCCTACAGACGGCATGTAAGTTTTTGGTATGTGTTCTTTTCTGATAAGAAGGGCTGTTTTATAAGCCAACGGGAAATGCCAAAAGCAGGGAGCTGAAACCATCAGTGGACACTGAACGTCTACTCTATGGATTTTGTTTTGGCAATGGCCTGGCCTTTAGATTCGGAAACAACTTCAAAAAATTCATTAAAAACAGGATATGAGACAGAGGGAAGGGGGATAGAGAATTTCTTTTCTAACAATTACACGAAATGTCATCTGCTGCCTTTGGGGCTTGTATCCTAGCTTGATCTGCACACATGCAAAAGGCACAACCAGGAATGGTTAACTGAACGGCTGCTTGCTTGTAGTGACTCTTGTCAGTCATGCAGAGGGAACAACAATATCAACAACAACAACAACACAACCCTGGAAAGTGCTAGAGGCTGTTGTAATTGGATGACCTTCCCACTGATGATTCCAAAACTCAAGAGTGAGTCCAAAAATTCCAGGAGTTTGACTGACTCTGTTCATCCATTCTGGGACCCCGAGAGATGAGTGGGGCTTGCTCTCTTCCTCCCCACAATGCTGCCAACTGACAGTGGATTAGAGTATTACCCTGTCCACCTGTGCCTCTGAATGACCAAGGAGGAGCCCAAACTTGTCTCTCCTGGTTCTGACATGTGGGGAGAGAACGGGACAGTCCATAAAGGCATTGCCATGTCAGGAGGTTAATGTAACATCACGGCGTGCTGATGGTTCCAGGAAAAGCAGCCAACAGATTTCGGGTGTGACCTGGGACGTACGTGTGAGGAACAGAACCCAGTTGTGAGGTGACTGCTTGCTGCCGTGTTCTACGTGCTCAGAGGGTCAGAGAGGAGTGTTTGTCCTGGTTCAGGGAAAGGGCACAGGCATGTTAGAAAGAATGCTTCAGGCTCGCTGAAGACGGAATGGAAAATCGTGTCAAGGAGACACAGCCCTCCTTGTTTGCATCGGCAGCCTTTCCTGGTTCTTGGAGAAAAATGACCCACGCTGCCAGGCATTTGGGACCCATCTGCGGAAGCCGAGACTCCTTGTTTTGACACACGTGTGAGCGATCTGAAGCAGGGTTTACCAAACTGGCACATTTCACGGGAACAAAACAAAACACAGGAGAGACTGAGGCTGCGAACAGAGCGCCTTTCTGATACCTTCCTTATAATACTGAAGATGCATTGTTCCCAGTGCCGGGCAACATGCCACAAAGACAGAACGCACACGATCTGATGGGAAGAAAAGAAAACAAACCAACTCCCAACGTGTCTAATCAAGTGAAACGGCAAGCGAGTCCTTTTTTCTTCCTCTGATGGGGTGGGACATGCTGAAGAGGCATAGAAATAACTAGAAGGGTGGGGAGGGGAGGGAGCCTAGCTGGCGGCATTCTTGCCCAGGATGTTCAGAGCCTGGATTTTGGTTCCCAGCTCTGCATAAAATTAAACCAGGTGTGATACCAGCCAAGAGAAAGGTAGAGGGCCAGGGTCATCCTCAGGTAGATATGAGCTCAGGGCCAGCCTGGGCTACGTGAGAGCTTCCTGAAATCAAAACCAAAAACTAGTAGCTAGAAGGAACAGAGGAAAGTATTGACAATAACACACACTGCAAGGAGGTGCTTTGACACACATGATCAACACTGTGTAAACTCTTGCTATTCTAGTAAACCATGTGGCAGAGGAATCAAAGACCGAAGAAAGTAAAAACATTTCTGTTATTCCATGAATTGTCACGAAACCAGTTAAGAATCTCACTTGGCTTTCTTTTAGCTAGGATGTCATAGACTCCACATGATTGTGAATCTGATAGCAGTTGCTAGGAGAGGCTGGCAAAAGGCAACCAAGTGGTGAACTCAGCCGCTGTTCTTTAAAGTAAATCTGAAACAAAATGGAAGGTTTTGGAGAGGGAAAAACCAAAAGCCAACTTCCCAAATGAGAAGTGAGGCTAGGAAGCCACCAAGACACATGAAGTTGAGGACAGCCCCAGGGAGAAGGGACAGAGAGAACAAACTCCTACAGAAACAGTGGGGTGCCTGCTAGGAGTCACAGGCGGTTCCATACATTAACATGTAGGTTAATGAGAGTATCTGGCTGAGTGTTGGAGTAGAACCTCAGACCCGCTCATTTTCCTAGGGAATGAACACACACACACACACACACACACACACACACACACACGGCCGGAGAAGAGACAATGGGCATGACACTCAGGTGCCCAGATGGTAGTGTGCACACAGCTGGATTCAAATGTGTCAGCCATTCGGACCTGCTTGTCTCCCTAGGGCTGTTTCCTCTCCCCTAAGAGGCTTAGCATCCCACCATCTTCTCGAATGCCCTGTTACTTGTTCTGGAAGAAGCAGAAAGAGTTCAAGTGTGTGTGTGTGTGTGTGTGTGTGTGTGTGTGTGTGTGTGTGTGTGAGAG
>NC_022009.1:13366786-13373834 GCF_000317375.1 Microtus ochrogaster | reverse complement strand
TGTGTGTGTGTGTGTGTGAGAGAGAGAGAGAGAGAGAGAGAGAGAGAGAGAGAGAGAGAGAGAGAGAGAGAGATGTCTTTGTACATCGTGCCCATAAGACATCAGAGTTAATCCACTTCTAGAGAAGCTGTCATATTACATCTGGAAGGTACCTCTAGACAAGTTTTAATAAGAGAAATGCCTCTTTCTTTTGGCTAAGGAGTAATTTGTAGTTAATGTCATTGTTGACTGGGTTTGAGAAGGTGAACAACTTCCTGGGGGCACACATTTTGCAGGGTTAGTTGCTGAGAAAGTAAAACATTAAAAATTTAAAGTCTCCTTGGGTTGAAGGATTGGCGACTACATCAGGGAGGAAGTGGCCTCAAACTGGGGAAGTGTGGTCCTTCAGTCCTCCGCAGAAAGAAGTCGCGTGCATATGTGTTCATTTTAGTGGCTGCTTTGCACGCGCCACGGTGGTGGCAGGGAGACAAAGGTCTGGTGTCTGGCAGATGCATTTTGAAGCACTTCTACAACAAGGTCACTGGTGATGGCTCCCTCTCAGAAGTGGAGAACAGCCAATGGAGGAGACTCCATTTCTTCTGAGCTAGCTGACTTCATCTGTCAAGTTGCCACTTCGCCACTTAGATGCCTCACCCCGTTACTCTTAGCTGTATGTTATTTTTCCATACGCCGTTTGTAAAAGTGTCCAGACTAAGTGAGTATTTACTACAGGAAGAGAAATATTGGACAACGATAACCCTGTCAGATGATTTTCATCCAAGTTTCTCCCTGAGGCAGGGTGTGTGTGTGGGAAATCCCAAAATGCCTCCTGTGAGGTCATCTAGGTGAGTTACCCTGGCCATACACAGGGAGGTTTGTAGATGTATGTCTAACGAATCCCCTTAATTCCTGCTTAATGGGGCAAGTGCGTTTTCTAGACAAAGCTGAAGCAAAATGGGAAGTGCTTAGCTGTTGAAACTCACGGAGTTTCTTAATGAAAAGCAGAAGGTGCCTGCTGACAGGAACACTCACCAACATGGCCCCTTCTAGCTCATCTAGAACAGAGGAAGAAAGAAAACACGAAGATTCGAAACACACGGCAGTTTAAGGCAAAACCCGTCACAGCTCCCCCATCCTTGAACACGCAATTCAAGTGTGGCCATACCGCTTTCGCCAACTTCACGCCATGCTCGTAGGTGAGGGGCTTCTCTTTCATGTACAGGAGACGGGCCAAGGTTTTGGGGTCATCCCGGAGATCAATCTGGGACAAAGATACATTCACTATTTTTAGGCCTTCTCAGTTATTTTAAGTGAAGATATAAGATAGTACCCTTCCCTGGCAAGGTTTTTGGTGCTGCTGAGTGTTCTCCAAGAAGTCAATATACTTACCCAAGCTATATCCGAGAGTGTGAAGTGGTTTATTTTTATATTTATTTATTGCACATGGATGTAGCAGGGTGGTCTTATACTTTCTTCTTCACAGCATTTACCCTGGCTGCTGTGCCATCTGAAGTTTTGAATTTTCTCTTTCTTTCTAGAATTCACAGATAGTGCACAGGTGCTAACCAGATGGCCTGGGGGCCTTGCAGTGATTAATTATTTGATTGTCACTTTGCAACTTATATCACTCGTTATATAATACTTTTCCGTGGCTTTGGATCCATTCTTTTTTTTTCCCTTTTCTGAATCAAATCTTGCCCTTCAAAGGGATGGGTATTTGCTCCCTGAGCCCTTTTCAACAAATAACAAATGGATTGGCAGTGCCTGCAGGGGAGTCCCAGTAATGAGAGGCCAAAGGGCTCTCACAGTCCAACAGCAGAAACCCTCAAGGGGGACCTGCTTTGAAGGCAGCGGGTAATAGACTGAACAGTTTACTAAACACTGTGCTTGCTTTCAAATGCCACTGTGTATGTGGGCACACAGGGTTTGCTTCTTAAGGGAAGTCACAAGGCCGCGCTACGACCCAACCGATTAAGATGATGCTTATGCAAAGTCTTGGTGTTTCCATTTGCTTTTCTAGTTTCCGTCATCATTTGACTGGGTGTCTGTCTGTGCAGTGACTGAAGGACTCAAGTCACCCCGAGGGGTGTGATGTCCAGTTGTGTATGCTGGCAGCAGGATCCGAGCTTCTCATTATGGACAAACACTAATATTTACAATTGAAGGTAAGTGACTTCACTTAAACAAACAAACAAACAACAGTCATTGTTTAGAGCAGAGATGTGAATTGTACCCAGCAGTGTGGATAAATGAGTTAGTTCTACATTGTCTGTTTTTAAGAGAAAATACATATCCCCATCTGCCCATGTTGTTTTTAGAAAGCATTTTTCTTTTATTTATGGCTTTAAATTTTTCTTTTTGTCAAGTAGGATTCAACATGAGGACTCAGAAACAGAAGCACAAGAAGGAGGTTCAAAGACCGGCAGCCATAACAAAGTCCTGACCTACGGGCACTCATGCCCCTAGAACCAGCAAAGAACCAAACCCACTTAAACTACAGATGGTTCAGATATCCTCAACCAACAAGAGGAAATTTTTCTTGATGGAAATTCAAGCTGTAGAATTTCATCAGCTTCCAAACCCTCCCAAGGTGTTGACAATTCATTCATGTTGCTCTTACTATGTGTGTTTTAATTTCCCCAAGATCTGGGTGGTCAGGGAGTTAAGGAAAAGCAGAACAGAGAGTTTATCTTCCTTCTCCAGCAGGGCCATCAAGGAGACCTGTCATGATTTGCCCTGTCTGAATGTAGGGTCATTTTGATCTGCACATCTAGTTTGCTCTATTAAAACTGGGATGTCCAGTTTACAAAATATCAGATAGTATATGCAGTTGATGCCCCTTCTTCATTCCTGCACTCAGGGCTGGAGAAGAGTGTCTGCTAAAAAAAAAATTGTTATCCAAAAAAACAAACTGTGAGGTTAATTTTAAATGCCAGCTCAAAACTTTCTGCTTCATATTAAATAGCTATATACCGTTTTCAACTAAATAACCACGTACCTTCAGGACTTTGGTTCAGGGATGCGATATCTCTGAGATTCTGTCCTGGTCTTTGGTGAAATACAGGTTTCACCTTTTGCCCATCTCCTCCCACCCCTCCATCACCCTCATTTTAACCTGGGTCCCGATGAGCACGTAAGGCACATGAGGCATGCAGTCCTTCAGTTCCGGGACCCACTCCTCCTGGACGTTGTGATAAGAGGCGGGGTTTACGACAGAGAAACAGATGAGAAACACATCGGTGTTGGGGTAGGAGAGTGGCCGCAGCTGGTTGTAGTCCTCCTGTGGGAAGAGCAGAGGAGGGTTGGTACAGGCTGAGCGCAGAGTCGGTGTGGTTCTTGGGACTCACACAGTGTCGGGGCCACTATAGCAGCTGGTAAGCCATGCCCTTGGTTGTGTGCAGAGATCTATTTCCCATTTCAGAGCAACTTAAAAGTAGTAAACAGCTTTATTGAGGTACAATTTACATATCATAATGTCTACCCACTCGTTTCTCCTTTAAATTGTGTGTTAGATAAAGTATAGCCATCATGTTTTGTTACACTGCAGTGAAGGGAGAGAGCCCATTGGTCTCCTCACTTGGTTACTGTTTTTACCAATGACAGCGCCTAAAATCTACCTCTGGCCATAGTTCTTGTGCTGCGACAGGTAGCTTCTAGAATTATTCATCCTCCCTAATGGTACCCTGTGCTTTGATCCCTATCTCCCCACTTCCTGCCCCTTCTTGCCCCAGGTACTTTCAGCTCTGCTTCCTGGCTTCAGAAACTCTCCCCTTTAAACAGTACAATTAGCAGGGATGCATGAGATTCTCCTGGGACACAAAAATTGCATCGTCTGGAACATGTATTTAAATGACGGCTAGGTCATTGACCCTTTCATCTTTTATTAAACAATTATAGATTGTTTTCAAATTTAACACGGAGTAGACTAACATACAAAGCAAAGCATCATTGCCAAATGAGATACATTTGTTGAAGAAATATGTTTGGGATTTGTTTGTAAATTGACCTGAGTGTGATGGTGTGGTTGTTCTCACCCCCCCTTTTATGCCAGTTGTTTAGTTGCTAAGGAGTTTTGATAACACTTAGCCAATAGTAATGTATGTTCAGACATGTTTTACTTATATATGTATCCACATACTATCATATGTATCTCATGCGTGTCAATACAGTGGTATCCCATATAGGCACATGTTCTATGTACACATGGCAGATGCCAGAAAGCCCTGTCCTTTGGGCATAGTGTGGTTGTTCCCATCTCCCCAGAGCAGCTGTGGCTACAGGGAGCTCCTTGTCCACAGCTTTCCTGTGTCCGTTTACTACAGTGACTTTCATCAGGGTCCCGGTGCAGGCTAAGACCTACAAGCGAAGAGACCCTGGGCCATCATCTGTCACTTCTCACAACATTTGATGTCCTTCTCAGACTGCCATAAATAGACCAGGAGCCAGGCTGATGAAATGTTCTCATTCTCTACCTATGCTCTGTCCACACATAGTTTTATGAAGAAGGGTGACTCATTGTAAAAAGCAGGGTTTAGGGGCTGGAAAGATAGCTCAGTGTTTAGGCTCTTCCAGAGGACCGGGGTTCAATGCCCAGATCCCACATGACAGCTCCCAACAGCTTGTAATTCCCGTTCTAGGTTATACAGCGCCCTCTTCTGGCCGCCCTGGGCACAGGCACATAAATGGAGCATTGGGCTGGGTATGGAAGCATCCTTTACGCTACAGGTGCTGGCCTGGAGTGGAGAAAGCCTTTCTGCATGTAGCACCAGCATCTTCATCATTAGACCGTGAGGCTTGGGACCCTCAACAAGGACCAGGCACCACTGCGAGAAGGATGTGCACAATCTCTTGGGGTTCTCCCAGAAGCAATAGACAGATGGCACAATCGTATGCATTTCACACAGGAGGAGATCAAGGACCAGGGCCACCAAGTCATCAAATACCCAAAGGAAGCATTTTGCGTGTTTTCAGACCTAGGTTTTGATTTGGACTGCTATTGCCTTATCTCAGGATTTTAGATGACAGATTACGCCTTTTTGGGGGGGGGGGCTCGGCTGTCTAGGAATGTGTATAGGTTAACTTCACTGTATAGGTTTATGTGTTCGTGCATTTTTTTGATAGCATTGGCTCCAAGTTGCCACAAGATGGCAGGAGACACTGTATATTTAAAATCTCAACTCTTCTGCCTGCTGCCAGCAACCAAACCCAAACAATTGGTTTAGCCTCAGACCCAGGCAAGAGAGGAGCGGATAACTGGTGGTCTGAAAGGGTAGAGTTTATTTAGTGCTTGATCTGCTAGCCATTGATTAAAATGCTGCTTAGTGATGGGAAAGCCGGGGAGGTGAGAGGTGTGTTCAGTTACTCTCCCGACAGAGAAGGATTTCGGGTGGTGTGAGATTCTGGGCTTCACAGGGCTCTGGGCTCTCGGTTTCTTTGCTGTTGGGACTTTAGTCCTGCTGTGTAAGTCCATGTAAAGGGTCTGATTACTCACTGGGTGTGTGGCACTGTCAAGGATGCCGTATGAGTGGATAAGGTGATTAAGATCTGGAAATCAAGTTGGGGAAAGAATGAAAAGACAAAAACAATTCCATGTAGGCGAATGGTGACAGAAGTTTCTCTGTCTCTCTTAGTTATTCTGAGAGGTAGAGCATTTATCTGACTGAACTGGAAAATTCCTGTGTTAAATCTGGAAGATCCTCTAGACCTGAGTTAATATAGTAATTTCCAAAGGCTGGTCCCCAGGCTGGCAGTACAGCTCCTTTAGACTATACACTCCCTGGCGTCCCAAGCTTAAACTCATGGGGCGCTGAGCCCCACATGGCTCTGCCAGCCTGGCACAGTTCTGATGCCGCTCATTTCCCAGGGCTCGGGTTCCCATTCTTTTCCCTGCCGCCAGCTGTACAGCTCTCAGACTGGAACATTCTATAGATTTCAACAGGACTGAGAGAAGCATCTCTCAACGTAGGTCTATGCCTGGTTGGGAGGAGCCTGCCACTGCTGGTTGTGGCTGTGGCTAGGAACTATGGCAGAAGTCCAGAATTAATAAAAAAGAACTCCGGGTTTGGTGATGTGAGGAGGTTGGGAGTTTGAATTCATACCCACTGATGACTTGAATGGGTTTTGTGATGAAACATACGTGGACTGTGTAGGTTATGGTCACATTCCTGAAGATGATGTCGCTCAGCCGTGAGGAAGGGCTAAATGGTCCTAATGGCATTGAGGCCTCTTCTAATACTGAAAATGACTCTCGGCAACAGGCGTTTGTGTGCTTCGTGAAGAGACAATGTGTTCATCTATAAAATCCACTTTGTGTGCTTTGGAGGGCTAAGCTGGATGCAAGGGGACTTGGACCAGGGCAGGGAAGGTACGGATTTGGGACTGTGTATGTTTTTGAGTACTTGTGACCCACTGCCCCGCAAGGCAAGCAAGGGTTCAGGTCAGAGGTGGATCTGGGGCTGTCAAGTGTGGGCACTGTGGATGGTTATTTCAAAGGTTCTGAGGAACACTCAGCACAGACTGGCTGATCATCTGGGCCTCAAATACATTCACGAGCAGCTGTGTCACGAAGGGACAGTGGTGGAACTACAAAGCCATTAGTTCTCCTTGCATTGGATCACTGGAAACTCAGATTTTGCACAGTGGATTTCTGCTCAGCACCAGGTCTGGAGTGAAGCCTAGAATGCGCATGTCTGGTGAGCACCCAGGGGCTGCTCTCTGTGTAGCAAGGAGAAGCATTGAGTTCTGCCACCTGCCTCAGACTCACAAGAGGCTGGGAATAAATTCTGCTTTTTTTTTTTTTCAAAGGACATGGTCAATAAGACAAAACGGCAGCCTACAGAATGGGAAAAGATCTTCACCAACCACACATCAGACAGAGGTCTGATCTCCAAAATACACAAAGAACTCAAGAAACTGGTCATCAAAAGAACAAATAAGCCAATAGAAAATGGAATACAGATCTAAACACAGAACTCCCAACAGAGGAATCTAAAATGGCTGAAAGACACTTAAGGAAATGTTCAACATCCTTAGTCATCAGAGAAATGCAAATCAAAACAACTCTGAGATT
>NC_022009.1:13362843-13366686 GCF_000317375.1 Microtus ochrogaster | reverse complement strand
GAAAGACACTTAAGGAAATGTTCAACATCCTTAGTCATCAGAGAAATGCAAATCAAAACAACTCTGAGATTCCATCTTACATCTGTAAGAATGGCCAAGATCAAAAACACTGATGACAATTCATGCTGGAGAGGTTGTAAGGAAAAGGGAACACTCCTCCATTGCTGGTGGGAATGCAAACTGGTGCAACCCTTTGGATGTCAGTGTGGCGACTTCTCAAAAAATTAGGAACCAACCTTCCTCAAGACCCAGTAATACCACTTTTGGGCATATATCCAAAGGATTCTCAATCGTGCTACAAGGACACGTGCTCAACTGTTCATAGCAGCACTGTTTGTCATAGCCAGAACCTGGAAACAACCTAAATGCCCCTGGACCCGAAGAATGGATAAGGAAAATGTGGTACATTTACACAATGGAGTACTACACAGCAGAGAAAAATAATGACATCTTGAAATTTGCAGGCAAATGAATGGATCTAGAAATCATAATATTGAGTGAGGAAACCCAGACCCAGAAAGGCAATTATCACATGTGTTCACTCATAAGTGGGTTTTAAACATCAAGCAAAGAAAACCAGCCTGCAAATCACAATCCCAGAGAACTTAGACAACAAGGACCTTAAAAGAGACTTACATAGATCTAATCTACATGGGAAGTAGAATAAGACAAGATCTCCTGAGTAGATTGGGAGCACTGGGAGCATGGGGACCATGGGAAAGGGTTGAAGGGGAAGGGAGATGCAGGGAGGGGAGCAGAGAAAAATGTAGAGCTCAATGAAATCAATAAATTCTGTTTTTTTTTCTGTGTGAGCTGCCTGACATTTAGCCCAGGGTTGTCAGCACCAGCCTTGCTTTCATATTCTCCCTATAAGTCGTCAAGCTTGACTTGGAAAGCCGAACAGGGTGGGAGCTCAGGATGTTGCCCAAGAGCATGACCAGTGGAGACAAACTCAATGGATTCAAGTCCTTACCTCGCTTGTTACTGCACTTTAGTGTAGTTTGGGCTGAGTTCACTTTGCCCGGCTTTCTTTCTCTGTGAAGTGTAAATGCGAGATTAGGATGCTGTGTGACTCCCTGGGACGGTGCTTTGGCTGCCGCGAGAACGTGAATGATGAGGGGAAAGGAATCCACCCCTCATCCAAAGCCAGCAGCAGCTGCAGTTCCTGGAACCCTAGTCCCTGCCCTCCTTGGACACCCGAGATGACTCTGAAATTCATTTTTCCCAACTATAAGCAGTAATGAAATCCAAATGTTTGGACCTTGATTGCATCTTGTAGTCAGTGTCCTTCATCTTCATTTTTCTTGATTAGGGGAAAGGTAAGCATGGATCCCGAAACTACTTTTCCCAATAGCCCATCACGTGGGCAGCAGTCTCCAGAGAGCGCACTCCTAGAAACCACTCTGAGATACATGGGGCGAGAAAGTTCGAGTTGCTCATGGAGAGGAAAACATTTACTCTGAGGTTTTAGGCAAACTTTCCATCCCGTGCTCCAGATGGTCCCGTTGGCTCAGCCAATAGCAAAGAGGAAGTCCCATGCGCTTCCAAGTGGTCCAGGGGTCGCTATTAATGAGCCCCAGCTGCATGTACCTCCTGCCTGCTCACGTGCTCCTCAAGACAAAGCCCTGAGGGGGAACAGGAGCTGCGGGTACCAGGTCATGGTGAAGATGTGTGGCTGCAGCCCCAGGCCAGTGTGGTCTTCCTGTTCCCACAGTCACTGGTGGCAGCTGAGCTGCTGTGGGCTGTGGTTTGGCAGTGAGAGATATCATCCTATGCTCGCGGTGCGCAGGCCGCCTCTGGTCTCGAGAGGACCCGGGCTCGCTCTCTGATGAGAAACTGGTGTCAACAGCAGAGAGGGTGGCCCCTGGCTCCTGACCGCAGGGTCCACTCATTTCTCCTGGCAGTGATGCTGACCACCACTTCCGCTAGTGCTTGCTGTCTTTGAGATGCAACCACGGGGAGTGAGGACTGAGAGCTGGCTTTGCTCATGTCACCACCGGGAAGACCGCGAGATGTCGCACCACCATGGCTGATCCTCTGGAGGGGCAGAGGACGCCTGGCTCTGAGCATTGGCCTGGGACAAGCCCCTCCCCCAAAGTTCCTCAGGCTATGAGTGCTCAGGCTTAGCAGACCCCCCCCCCCACTCTGGCATCACGCTTTCCTCTTTATTTCTCAGGGCACACGCCGAACAAGCCAGCTGGGCATGCTCTCCTTCTTAGTCTCTTCCTGTAGCTGAGCCAGAAATCTGAACACAGGAGGCACTTTCAGAGAAACTGTGAGCAATCCTTGACGAGGAGTCTGAGCTGCACAGGTGAGTTGGCTTGACCTGAAGAGACTAGGCCGAGGACTGGCCTTATTGCTTGCCTGGTGATCTGAGTGGTAAGCACTTTATTAACCTAATGTTTGAATTTTTTTTTTTTAAGACAGGATTTCTCTGACTGGCCTGGAGCTCATGCTGTAGATCAGGCTGGTCTTGACCTCAGAGATCTGCCTGCGTCTGCCTCCTGAGTGCTGGGATTAAAGGTGTGCGCCTTTAAATGCATGTGCCATCACTGCCTGGCCCTAGTTTTTGACATTTCATCTGCCTGAATTCTGAAGATTTTTTCTTCAAAGGGCTCTTCTCAAAGCCCAAATGATAGTTTGTCTCAGAGGTCTGGGAAGGAAGCCAGCTTCCATGTGCTGGCAGCATATACATGACGTCATTAGAAACCATCTTTATCTGTGAGTTCGAGGCCAAACTGGTCTACAGAGCTAGGTCTAGGGACAACCAAGGCTACCAAAGAGACTCTATCTCGAAAAACCAAAAAAGCAAAACCGAAACAAACTGTCTTCAACAGAAGCTTGACTGAGTTGTGAACCTGGAGGAGAGTCTTGAGCCTGCCTTTGACGCAGCCATAGTAGAGGGAAGCTGGATCAACATTTTTGCTCAGGGTTGCCTTCAAGGGTGGGGATAACAAATTCCTTTCACCCAACCTTTCAGAATGAGTTTGCTGCTTCTTCTTTTATTTCCTTTTTTTAAATTGATATTTATTGAGCTCTACATTTTTCTCTGGTCCCCTCCCTGACTCTCCTCTCCCTCTCCAACCCTCCCCCAAGGTCCCAATTTACTCAGGAGATCTTGTCTTTTTCTACTTCCCATGTATATTAGATCTATGTCTGCCTCTCTTAGAGTCTACGTTGCTGTCTAGGTTCTCTGGGGTTGTGATTTGTAGGCTGGTTTTCTTTGCTTTATGTTTAAAAATCACTTATGAGTGAGTACTTGTGATAATTGTCTTTCTGGGTCTGGGGTACCTCACTCAAAATAATGTTTTCTAGCTCCATCCCTTTGCCTGCAAAATTCAAAACGTCATTTTTTTTCTACTGTGTAGTACTCCATTGTGTAAATGTACCATATTTTCCTTATCCATTCTTCAGTCAAGGGGCATTTAGGTTGTTTCCGGGTTCTGGTTATGGCAAACAAAGCTGCTATGAACATAGTTGAGCACATGTCCTTGTGGCACAATTGAGCATTCTTTGGATATATGCCCAAAAGTGGTATTGCTAGGTCTTGAGGAAGGTTGTTTCCTAATTTTCTGAGAAATCACCACACTGACATCCAAAGGGCTGTACCAGCTTGCATTCCCACCAGCAATGGAGAAGTGTTCCCTTTTTCCCACAACCTCTCCAGCATAAGTTGTCATCAGTGATTTTGATCTTGGTCATTCTTACAGGTGTAAGATGGAATCTCAGAGTTGTTTTGATTTGCATTTCTCTGATGACTAAGAATGTTGAACATTTCCTTAAGTGTCTTTCAGCCATTTTAGATTCCTCTGTTGAGAGTTCTCTGTTTAGGTCTGTACTCCA
>NC_022009.1:13328763-13362683 GCF_000317375.1 Microtus ochrogaster | reverse complement strand
TTGTCTTGTTGACTGTGTCCTTTGCTTTACAGAAGCTTTTCAGTTTCAGGAGGTCCCATTTATTAATTGTTTCTCTCAGTGTCTGTGCTGCTGGGTTATTTTTAGGAAGTGGTTCCCTGTGCCAGTGTGTTCAAGTGTACTTCTCAGAGTTTGCTTTTTGAGTTGTTTCCATAACCACTATCTCCAATGCACAGTTAGCTCAGGACAAAGATTTATTTCCTTTTTGCACTTATGGTTCTGGGGTTATTGATATGCTCTGACGTCATTTCTCTTGCCTTATTTAGTAATAGACTCAAGAGGTAATTTTTAGTTAGTTGTCAGTGTTCTTCAGCCTTGAAACTTCAGGCACATTTGCTAGTATCACTGGAGGGGAGACGATCCTACTTACAATGGGGACTGGGACTTTTGGGACATGCCTTTTGGGATGGCTGTTCTTGTCAACTTGACTCCATTTGGAATTAACTAAAGCCTAAGTGACTGGGCACACCTGTGAGGGATTTTTCTTATCTAAACCATTGGAAATGGGAAGATCTACTTTTAACTTGGATCTTTTGAGGTGGGAAGATCCACCTTTAATCTGGGCCACTCCTTCTGCTGGCAGAACATAGAAAGACATGGGAGAAGGAAGCTTGCTCTCTGCCCGCTGTCTCTCACCCTAACTGGCAAGCCCATTCTTTCACTGGCATTAGAGCCTATGTCTTCAGGATTTCAGCACATAATGGAGACCAGTTGAGACATTTGAGCCTCATGGACTGAAAAAACTACTGGATTCTTGGACTTTCCATTGACAGACAGTCATTGTTGGATTAGCTGGACCACAGCCTGTAAGTCATACTATTAAATATCTCTCTCTCTCTCTCTCTCTCTCTCTCTCTCTCTCTCTCTCTCTCTCTCTCACACACACACACACACACACACACACACACTCACACACACAAGTATATATATTAGATCACACAAACATATATATATGTACATGTATATATGTGTGTGTATTACACATATTATACACAGGTGAGTTGGCCTGACCTGAAGAGACTAGTTTGGAGGACTGGCCTTATTGCTTGCCTGGTGATCTGAGGGGTAAAGCTTTTACTAACCCAATGTTTGATTTTTTTTTCATCCTATCAGCTCTGTTCCTCCAGAAAACCTGGACTAATACACCTTCTAAATTAAATTTGTTGTGAAGCTCTTTTGGCTAATTTGTAGAGGTAGAGGTAGTTATTTTGTTGGAAGCATTCTTCAGCCACTAAAGCCTTAAATCCCTTAACCTGGAGCCAGGATCTAAGGTCCTGCATTTGTTTCTGCTGTGTTCTGTAAGACAGGGTCTCAGGTAGCCCAGGATGGCCTTGTACTTCCTATGTAGCTGAGGATGACTTTGAACTTCTGACCCTGCCGCTTCAGTCTCCCCAAGCACCATCTGCATTTCTAAGTCAGCGGACAGTACTTTAATGACAGCCCCTAGAGCGGCAGCTCGGAAAGTGTGCTGTCCACAATGGCAGCAACAGAAACCTATCATACGTGCAAATTCTCGGGACCTACCCTGGACTTGAAGCATTGGAAGCTGTGGCGTGTGGCCCCATGGCTGGTTTTTAACAAGCCCTGGGTGGTTCTGGTGCATGCTCAAGTTTGGGAATCGCTGGTCCAGGAGGCGAACGACAGTCTATCCTCCACTGGAACACGTCCCTGTATTTCAAAATCTTCCATGGCTGAGCCTCAACTCAAACCTTTTTGATTAATTACCTCAAGTTCTTTCAGGGTTTCTTGAAATTACCTTATAAAGTTCTTACTCACAGAACCTGAGGCCCAGAAAGAACCTTCAGATGTGTTCTGATTTCCCATCTTCATGCTCCCCCTGTGATCCTTGTCTGCCCGGAGATTTCAAAATAAGTGGAGGAAAGCAATAAGGTGAAAATTAAGTGGAAGAAATAGCGTGAATCTACTTGTTACTATATTTTACAGCGCTCCTCACCCTGTGTCAGAGGTTTGGGTCACCCTTCTGCTTCAATTTGAAGTTTAATGGTATTTTCACAATATATTAAAGGTATTTTCACAACATATTAAAGGTATTTTCACAATATATTATCATTTCCAATTACCCTAGTGGTTTTTTTTTAAAGGATAAAGTAAGAAATAATAACTCAGCTCTACAAGGGCTTTTAAATGGTTTTATTGGGTGTGGATTGAAATAGAGATCGAGGAATATTGTTGTTGAGGCAATTATATATAGGAACCAACAGTTGCTGTGGATCACTACAGAAGTAGGGGGAGAGCCAAATGGGCAAGGGCTTCCAGAATTTTCTGAGAAGGCAAGGGGGACAGAGCAGTTTCCGAGTGTGAAAGAGCCCGTTCTGTACAGAGCTTTGCAAACTGGAGTCTATGGACCTTACACACTGGGGTTGTCATGCACAGACGAATAGAGACAGCCCACTGATCACGTGACTGAGTTAGAGTAGGCAGTTCCAGCCCCTGAATCTATGCGCCTCGTTGGCTGGGATGTTTTCTGCTAGGAGCTGTATTCTCTTGTATCAGAGGACACAGAGTGACTTTTCCCCTTGAATAGCTAGGGGCATATGTTTTCCCTTGTTATGTTTCTGTTTCTTGATATTGATGGGAGAGGTCACCCTACTCCCTAGTTCTGACAGTGGTTTTCCAAGTCACCTGGCTACGGTAGAATCCAGACGGTCCTGGAAAGTAGCCTTGTGTCTGATGCTAGACTACCCCGCCCCCTGCTCTGTCTGTAAAATGACAGCTTTTATGTCCCACATACACTTGGTGGTGGTCCTTGCACACGCACACTGAAAACCTTGAAGAGATCCCATTTATTTATTTTCTAATAGAGAGCTTTCAAGTTGACAAAATGACATATCTCCAGATAATTGTGAGAAAAGGCCTTGACAAATGCATAGCTATTAACAATTACCAAGAAACTCACAGTGGGAAAGATCACGGTCAAATATTCACTCCAAAGGACTTAAGCTGTATAAATTTGGACTGACTGAACAACCCGCTGGTTTTGACCTAAATAAATGATTCAAGACATATGGTAACAGGCTTTATCCAAGAAATTAGGCCACAGCCATCCATGGCTCCTTCACATCCCCTCCTCCACCGGGCAAACTTCTAACCCTGGATGTTTTCCACAGCTCTGTGTGAAGTGGGGAAAAGGCAGTTGCCCAGTGTTTTCACCCAAGGACAGCCATGTGCAGGTTCACTGTTGGGGTTCAAGTCCATGCTCTTCCAGTCTCAAGCCCAAAGAAACACTCGTGACAGAATCAGAGTATCTGGGGAATCATAGAAAACTCAGAGTCGCTTTCCAATGGTTCGGGATTGACCTTCATCTGTGGGATGCATTCATACCCTTGTTTTCCTTTCAGTCCTAACCCATCATATCCCCCCACCCCAATCTCTTTTTGAGACTTTTCATAGCTCATTAAGGTAAATCAAATAAAGGATAAGCAAAGAAACTAGCACGGGGAAAAAGGGTAAAGCTACAATTTATAAAATAAACCTGTACATCTTGGATGTGGAACAGGGTTGGGTTGGAGACAATTGAAAATCTTGGCTAGAAATATTACTTTGTTGTTTTGAGTATTTACGGTTTTGCAGTATTGGTCGTATCATCAGTATCTTGGACACAATTTAGGTTTTTATAGTTATATATATATATATCAATATTTTAAAGTTAAGAATGTGCATTTGGTTGTCGTTTGGGTAGAGTATATAGGGGCCCCAAATGATGAGAATGGGAGATGCCCATGCTGTTAGCTCCTGCATGATGAGCCAAATGAACCATGCTTTCTCCTACACCCCTTTCTTCCCCCAACCCTTAATGAATGGAGACAGTGAGCTCATACCTGTCCTGCGGTGTCGTACAGTCCAAGCAAGTGCTGCTTGCCTCCCACTGTCACGGTCACTAGGAGAGAAGAGAAGAGAATTCATAAACGAGGCTTTAATCGGTAGACTGTCTCATGCCAGCATCTCTCTAGGAAGGGAGGCTGAGCATATGTCTCATTGGTGTGTGTTCTAAACCAAATTGACAGCATAGTTTCCAAATGAAAGAGAACCTTGGGCTGCAGTGACAGCAGATGGTCTGAGCCAACTCCAAATCTCTCAATGGAGATGGATATTTTTGGTGTTACTTGAGTACTCTCTAGGTTGTTGGCCTTTACTGGGCTCTGCAATGCTAAGCTCCTGAAGAAAAAGGATGCTAAGTCCTTCTCTAGCTAGGTCATCGTCATCTTTACTGTGAGTTTCCCTTCAGGATAGAGTCAGGTAATTAGCCATTAGAAACCCCTGTGTTCTTTGGGCCGAGGAAATGGCTCAGTGGGTAAGGCGCCCACTGTGCAAACATGGAGACTTGACTTGGGGGTCTCCAGAACCCATGCAAAATGGCCAGGCATCTGTACCTGACCTCACAGGTACTTAAGTGAGCATCTGTACATGGGTACAGGGAAGGGACAGAGATAGGCACTGGACCTCACTGGCCAGTCAGTGAGCACTAACTTCAGTAAGAGACCTTGTCTCCAAAGAGACTGGAGAGAGTCACCAAGGAAGACGTCAGACACCAACCTCTGACCTCTGCTCCACACATGGGTACCTGCACACACATGTATGTGCATGTATATGCACCTGACCATATACTACACACACACACACACACACACACACACACACACACGAAATCTGTTGTTAATTCAACTTTGAGATATTAATAAAATCCAGGTGCTGCCTGGGCCTGCGCCTTTAGGTATGTGACTTCACATACCGACAGGGTTAGATTTGCCCAGCAGGCTTGAGGCCTTGCCAAGCAATTGTGCCCAAAGTGAGGAGTGATGTGGAAATACCAGCCGCTCCGCACATGTCTGGGAATGACATCAAGTCTCAAGTTGCTGCTCACCCGAGAGGGACCAGATTGCACGCAGGAGGGATATGGTTCTCTTGGCGAGTGGGAAGAGCAAGGTGAAACGTCCAGAAAATCTAAATCTCTGCTGGGAACTAGGGAAGCCTGCGTATAGCAACACCCCTCCCCCCAAGCAGATTAAAAAACGGGCAGTGACAAAGTAAAAGTGGGCTTGATCCCCTCTGCCATCAGCTGCACAGGAAATGAAGGGTGGCTAGATGGTGGCTAATGTGTCAGCCTCTTTCCCTAGCCAGCTGCTCAGGGTGACTGACTCGGTGCCGATTTTTACTTTGATTTATTTTCAGGTCGATGGGCCTCGTGTGTGTGAGAACATTTCCTAATGCCGCTCTCTGCAAAGCACTTGTTTGAAAAGGCAGAGTCTCCCCAGATACCGGGGACTGTTTTTCTAATCTACTCGCATTCACATGTGTTCAGTTTCATAACATGACCGCAGCCAGATGTGCTTCTAAGCGTGCGCTTTTCAACGCCAAAACCAGCTCTACGAAATCCTCATGGTTAACACTGACAGGCAGGGGTGGGGGCACTTAAATATTTTCACTTCTGTCCCTAAGTCAGGCTAGCAATGGAAATGGGGGTGCCCAGAGCCCTTTGTCCTGTTTTACTTCCTTCTTTGTGCCCATTAGCAGAAGGCAGCCTAGATGGAGGTCCCTAAATGGTTTCTTTAATGACCAATTGGTTACCTAGTCATGGATCAAGAATGAATGGAAGAAATCCAGCTATTACAACATGGAATTTCCTGCCACGGGTGAGCTGGGCACATGGAGGTCAGGGCTGCTGTTCATGAGATCCTGTGCACTGCTCCATGACCCACAGGCCCAGGGCTAATAGGGGGCAAGTCATAGGAGCTGAGCCATCTCAGAGGCCACACTGAACACTGCAAACACTCCTAAGCAGTGCCTGTGACCTTTGTCACTGGAGCCCTGCAGGCCCAGCTTTCATTGCCCCCCTTTTCTTAGAGAACAGCCCTCCCCTGTAGCCCCCTTTCCTTCAGAGGCCGCATCCTTTTCTCCTTGGCAGCTGGGACTCCAGGACGCTTCACCAGGCCCAAGACAATTGTGAGCAAGGAAGGCTGAGCCAGGAGCCGAGCGTCTACACAGGATATTCTCCCCTTTTCTTGCCTTTCTCTTCTCCAGTGATCTGCAGGCTTCCTGGACTGAGCTCAGAATTGGAAACAGACAGGCCAGATGCAGACCCACCTGCTCAGAGCAAGCGAAAGGCATAACCATGTTCAGTGTAGCGTACTTATGCCCGGGTAACACAGAGGGCTGGGAGCATGGCTTAGTGGGCATGCTTTTGTACAGTCTGCTGGATTTGGTCAGAGGAGATTTCCTGGGGGAGATGTCTAAGCCGAGTCTGCAATGATGGTGCTGAGTTTTCCCAGGCTGTTGTGGCTCTCTTACTCAGCCTTTATTCTGAAGGCTTTTTCACACTCTCAAAAGTCCTTTGGCTGAGGAAATGGAAAGAAAAAGGCTGAAGAGAATTTCCCTGGGTTAAAGCCAAATGGTGGTCCAGGATAGGGGAGGATACCGCTGTTGGCGTGGAAACTGGGTGAGTTTTCAGGTTGCTGTCAGTAGCTCTGCGAGCCCTGCTGGAGGGATGCTAAAAGCAGGACTTAGAGCTTGTGTTGTAGAGAGCTGCGTGGAGCGCACCTGAGGGTGCTGGCTCCCGCCCTCCGCAATCCCGAAAGCGAGTGTTCTCTATGATAATCAATGATCATGCAATGATTATCAGCTGCCTGCATATGTGTGAACCTATGGGCAGTGCCCACCTGGCAATCCGGGTTTGGCAGCCTGTGCCTTTTTTTTTTTGGTTTTTCGAGACAGGGTTTCTCTGTGGTTTTGGAGCCTGTCCTGGAACTAGCTCTTGTAGACCAGGCTGGTCTCGAACTCACAGAGATCCGCCTGCCTCTGCCTCCCGAGTGCTGGGATTAAAGGCATGCGCCACCACCGCCCGGCCTTTTTAAGGGCTGGGAGAGATTTGCCCAGAGAGAGAGAGAGAGAGAGAGAGAGAGAGAGAGAGAGAGAGAGAGAGAGAGATAGATTGCTGTGAATAAAGTCCTGAATAAAACCGCAGTGAGAAGAGCTCCAGGTGTGACATCATTCTTGCGGGTCGAGGGTGGCCGCGACATTGTGTCTCTGTCTTTGAGACTCACTTTTGCCCCTCTTCCCTGTTTCTGCTAGAGGACATTAAGGGACGCCAGAGACAAATACCAGCATCAGTTCTACAAGAGGTGGCTTTAAGAGTCCTAGACAGGCAGTGGTCGTCTTACTACTTGCCAGCCTGTGTCCTATGAGGCTCTACGATATGGCAGAGAATTAGTCACAACTCCATGGAAGGAAGGTGCTGCCACCCAGAGCTAATCATCCACGAAATGAGGTCACAGCATGGTTGCTCCCCAGACAACTCTGCCTTTGAGTCCTACCACTGCCTTTCATCATTGGGGTGATCCTGGGGACATCATCTAGCAGCCCTACGTCTCGTGTTCCTTTTCTGTTAAAAGTGGAGGTTCACATGGCAGAAGGAGAGATCTGACTACCATAGTTGTCTTCTGACTTCCATGTGTGCTGTGGCCTACGCCTCTTCTGCCATAAATGATTGTGACAAGAATATTTAAAAAATGGGATCAGAGAATATTTGTGAGAAGATTGTGTGATGGGAAAATATCTGACATACATCCTAGTTCACAGCAGGTGCTGAATAAATGTATCCAACAAGCGCATAATTAGTCCGTTCTGAAGACAGGTGTCAGTCTCTCTACCGAGTACCCAATGCATATGAACTGTCGCATAATGAGAATCTTAATTATGGACCACGAGTTACTTTCTACCCTAAATGGTAGGTGTTTAAATCTGTCTTATGTTCTCACTGAGGACAGAGTCCCCATGCCCAGCACAAATTCTGCCATCTGAAGTAGATACTGAATACTCAGGATGGAAACTCTGGCCAGGGTCCACTCCTTGTCATGGGGACAAGGGTCCTTGGGACTGTGGCTAGATCTTCCCTGGCTAAATGCTGACTATAAAGCTACCAGGAAGGCCATACCAAGGTTGTCTTCCCAGCGTGCCTTCTGTTCTGGATGCTTTGAAAGTTGTTTTCTGGGCGTTGAGGGGTTTTAAAGAGAGCAGACAAAATGACATGAATGGATGGTTTTCTCAAGAAAGTGTGGAAAGCTGGCCAGGACCTGTTGTTAAACAGGTAAAACAAAGACTTTCTTCCGACTCCATCAAACTCTTTGCTTCCTTGTGTCGGTTCTGGAGTGAATTGGAGTGGTTCATTTCTTGAGGCGTGTCAGCCAGGATACAAGTTTGCTCCCTTGAGGATCATTAACTTAACCCAGAGAAAAAATAGCCCAGCCAGGATTTACGCCTCTTTCCCTCAGCGTTTCAACATCTTAAAGTGGTGTGATTTGCAAATGCATAAGTCCACTGGCCATCAGTCCAGTCAGGAGTGGTGGCATGAGGCATAGGGTTCAAAACCTCTTCCTTGTTGGGTGGTAGCTGTCTCAGAGGCTCCAAGTAGTCTTCTGAAGTTCAGCGTGATAGAGCAAGGTAAGATCCATGATTCCAACAGTAAAAATGTCAGCTCAGTTAGGGGGAGCCCCTTTGCCCTTCAGTTCTCTGGGGGTACAGCTGACTAGCCATGCCACTAATGTACGCTTTCAGTGGCTGGATAAAGCCTGACTGTGTGGTGTGGGTTGCAGCACAGGAGTGCCATTTTGGAGGAAGAAACACTAACTTTTAGATCCAGCAAGAAACAGAATTTTAAGAACGTTTAAACACGCAGCACCTCTCTGTTCATGTCAAAGATGGATGAACTGAGGAGTGAGTGGGCCAGCAAGATGGTAACTTGTGTCCAAAGGCCACTTTGAGGAGCTAGGCAGTGGGCAGGCTGAGGCAGGAGCATCAAGAGTTCAAGGCAAGACCTTGCCTCACAAACAAAACAAACAAAAAACCAAAACCAAAACAACGTTTCCCTTCCGAAGGCTGCTTGAACATGTTTGACACCTATCCCAAGCCTCCGAAATGTGGGTGCCCATTTTTTAAGGGGGCAAATTTGGGGGCATTAGTTATGAAATCTTCCCATAGAACCATTAGAAAGCAGTTAGTATGAAGCTAGACACAAACACTGCTTCCTAAATATAAGTGGTGGGAGATTCCTTTGTGCGTGTGCACATGTGTTTGTGTGTGCACATGTGCATGTGTGTGTGTGCTCATCTTTCCAATGCCTGTCTGACTCTTAGCACTGCTTGGCCCCTTCCTGCAGGCCGGCATCAGCCCATCCACACCAGTTTGTCTCAGCGGCTCATTTCCTTCCTTGCCAGGGTCCCTTTTGTTACTGGAGCATCAGACTGTATGCATGTGTGACACAAAGGTCCGTGGGGGACGTCTCTGCTTTCAAAGATGTGTCAGCATAGGGGAAAACCCTAGAGGCTTCCTGAGCATTCCCTGGGATTCTGAACAGAAGGCTTTCTCTCCCCTCTCTTTTCTCCTCCCCCGTATTTATTGAGACCGTGTGTCCATAGTTCAAGCTGCTCTTAATTCAGTAGAGCCAAGGATGGACTTACAGTCCTGATTTTCCTGCTCCTTCTGGAAGTAAAGATTTGTGTCACCATCCTTCCCCCTTCTTTTTTTCTTTTCTTCTTTTGAGACAGGGATTGTCTGTCCTGGAACTTGCTGTACAGACCAGGTTGGCTTTGAACTCACAGAGATCCTCCTGCTTTTGCCTCCTGAGTGCTGGGATTAAAAGTGTGCACCACCACCACCGGGCTCTGCCTCCTCGTTTTAAAGGTCTACTCTCAGATAACTAGAACAGTATTTGGGGCTTCCTGGAAAGATTTGTCACCACGGTTCTGGGTGTGGGATGGATGCTCAGGGAAAATATCTCCTTGTCAGGATTTATTTGATGAAGAAGGAAGGGGGGGGGGGTAGGAGGAGAGGACGCCTGGGAAGAACTCTAGACTCAGCTGACTGAGGTCTGGGGATGAGGCCAAGCCAAAGAAAGAGCCAGACAGCCGCACCCTGGCATGTCAGTCCTGCTTGGCCCCACCCTTCCTTCTTCAGTGTTGTTTTGGAGTCCATCTCTGCCCGTTTCTGGCCCCTAGATATCTGTAGACTCTCCTTTAAAAATTATTATTATTATTATAAATTATTATTATTATTTTTATTATTATCCATTCTTACAACTGTCTCCATGCAGGTCCCATTCCCTAATTGGTATCCTGGTCTCCAAGCTTCACTTTCTATGCTTCCTCAGTACCGCTAGAGTAAACGTAAACTGAGATCCAACCACCTTGTAAGAGCACAGAAAATCCAGGTCACCAGGCCTGGCTCCCCACTCCATTATCCTTTGTTCCTTTCCGACCCAGAACTGATCAAAAGCTTCGGCAATCTGTTGTGCTCATGATGCCTTTGCTGGAGCTCTTTGGGATCCTGGGAAGGAAGTTCTGGAATACTGTCTCCACACTTAGCCTGGAAAAATCTGCTTTCCTAACCAACCCTTCCTATCTTCCAGGAATCTAAAGCTTTCTCTGTGCTTGTCTTCCTTTTGGGTCAGAAAAGAATTGACATTATTAAATCAGTTTTTTTTCTTTCTTTTTTCTTCCTTCCTTCCTTCTTTATTTTCTTTCTTTATTTTTTTGGTTTCTGTGTGTTTTTACATCTGTGCTGGTGCACTCATGTGTTTTGGTGTGTGCATGGAGGCCAGAGGAAACAGCAAAGACTGTTTCTTAAGAAATGTCTATCGGCTTTTTTTCTGAGAGGGTGTCTCTTGGATATCACCACATAGGCTTGGCAGATTGGCTAAAGAGCTTGAGGGATTTGCCTGTCTCTGCCTCCCCAGCGTTTGGGTTATAAACATGCACCAACATGTACAGCTTTTTAAGGGAGGTTCTGGGCGTCCAACTTAGGTCTTTGTGCTTGCGAGGCCGACACTTTATTGACGGAGCCATCTTCTCAGCCCCGGCCAGATATCATTTATTCTCACGTCCAGATGCCAGCAAAGCTTGGGTATGTTGCTACATTCACATTGCCTGAGTGGCTGAAACGTACATTAAACTCCAACCAAAGTGAAGTTTTTCTCTGAGGCATCTTTGGTATTTTCCAAAAGGTCACCGTGAACTTTGCTGGACACTGAATGGCAGGATGGGGTCACTAGTCTGATGTCCCACACTGCGGCTGGTCCAAGGTTGTGAGGGATGCCATGGAAACCTGGCCTTTCTGGGTGGCATCTGTGCCCATGGTGGTCCCCCAATTAGATAATCAACAGTGGCAGATGCGTCTCTGTCAGGAGGGACAGGACCACTGACCGTGTGTTTTGAGGTTCCCATAGAGCCAGATAAGTCTGACTTTAGCCACAAAATACAGGAGACCTACGATTTTAGAAAGAAGTGACCAGTTTACAGGCGAAATCTTTTCATGGGGGCCGGGGCCCACAAACCAGAGTGTACTTACTGTAAGGTCCCCTGCACAGAAAAGCTCTTTAAAAAGAGCCACTTGCCTTTTTAATCAGAGTGATAAAGTGCCGGAAACTCATCATAGTTAAGTTGTTATAGAAACACAATGGAGTAAACACCTGCTCTCTAGGTCTGCACTGCCCAGTTGAGCCTTGACTTCGATTCCATGATCTATTTTTTTGTAGCAGTCTCCAGGGGGAGTGGTTAAAAGCACAGATTCCCTTGGTTTTTAGAATATTCTGAGGAGGTAAGTCTGCATCATTATCTGGGTCTCCTGGGAAGTGATTTCCCTCTGACCCCAGTTCCCTCATCATTAGGAGTGGTATTGTAATAACTTAAATACTCTAGTACCCTGCCCACTTGGCAGGTGGTCAGAAGGCTAGTTGAATCCCATGCAAGGGAACCTTAAGATGCATAATGTGCCACCACGGGACTGCGTCTTTCTATCCTGCCCAGCACACAGTGCAGAAACAGTGCCCTCGAGGGAACAGCCTTTTGTCTTTGTCAAGCAACAGCACTCAGGACATCCAAGCGCCTTGGTGGTGATGGCGGGGTGCTAGCATGCGCCTTTGAAGAGTTTTGTAAGAATTACTAGGCTCACAAAAATTCTGTCGGGTAGTGGTTAGAACAAGTTAGGAAATATGTTGGAAAATAGCCTTTCACAACACACACACACACACACACACACACACACACAATTATAATGTCCTGTAGTGTAGAAGACATTCACAGTGAAAAAAAATAGCACAATACTTGTTGACATCCCTAAATGAAGAGAAATTCTGACATAGCCCGTGTTCTGGGTAAGAATTTCCACACCGGGAAGGCTTCGGAGCTCTCCAATTTAATTTGTTTAAAGTAACTTCAGGAATTTTTGAGTTGTGGGTATGATAAGCGACTATGTAACTATACTGGGTATGAAAACCTAACTCAGAGACAACAGCTAATAATGAAAATATATATATTATGAGATGCCTGTTAGTGTATATTGCAAAATTCTCCTGAAGAAGGGTTATTCCAGTGCAAGGATTAATAAGGCAGAATAAAAATGTCAGACTCAGTGTAACATATGTAAAATTTCAGTCTTTAATAAATGACATTTTAGATCAGTAGGAAAAGGTGAGCTGTCCAAATACTCAGTTTAGATAGTTGATTACCATTTGGAAATAAAAGAACTTAAAAATTATAAAAGGGAGGGAAGAAACCTGGAAGGAAATGACTGATATATTTGATTAAAAAATGAAAAGTATTGACTCTACCAAATGCTCTTAATGTAAAAAAGCCTTCTTTTTCGTATATGAGCACACTTTCTTCTTATAAATTTATTGTATTTGCATGTGTGCATGTTTGTGTGTGCACACGCGTTTGTGTGAGGGTTCTCGAGGGGTCCAGAAGAGGCCATCGGGTCTCTTGGAGCTGCTGTTTCAGGTGGTTGTGGATTGCCCAGGATAAACGCTGAGAGCTGAATTCCTGTCCTCATGACTGAGCAGCAAGCTCTTCTAATCACCGAGAAATTTCTAGCCCCAAGCATGCTTCAAAATATTTATTTTTATTTTCTGTGTATGAGTGTTTTACCTGCATGTATATATGTGCACTGTGTGTGTGTGTGTGTGTGTGTGTGTGTGTGTGTGTGTGTGTGTTATCCATGGAGGCTAGAAGGAAGCATAGGATCCCCGGAAACTGGAATTACAGATGGTTGTGAGCCCCCTTGTGGGTGCTTGGAACTGAACTCAGGTCCTTTGCAAGAGCAGCAAGTGCCCTTAACTGCTGAGCACATCTTTCTAGCTCCCAAACCATGCTTTCTAATCAATAACAATGACCGCTAAAGGAAATAAGAACATAGCTATTTGACAAAAATACAAAGGAATAATGAATATTCAAGTCAAAAATTTCAAATTAAAGATACACCTTTGGACCCATTAATTGGCAAATATAAATAAAATGGTAAAGGCAGACTGAGTGGTAGATGTCTGTAATTTCAGTTACTCAGGAGACTGCACCAGAAGGTTTCTAAGTTCAAAGCCAGCCTGGCAGAGTTCAGTGATAGCGGGCTTTTGTAGGCCCAGCATGTTGAGGCCCTGGGTACCATCCCTAGTAACACACACACACACACTTGCACTAGAGAGAGTACTTGCAAATGCTTAAATATGTGGGTGCTCACACACTACTGAAGAAAATGTAAATTTGCTCAGGATTTTCTGGAAAGCAGTTTGGCGATATATGAAGAGCCTGAACATGTAATCTAATTTTTTCCTCCTTCGTGCTCAATACTCTTTTCAGGAATGTGTTTCAAGGAATAAGCACACAAGTGCATAGTAATGTATACATAAGAATATTCATCACCGGTGTGTTAATAGCAGCAACTGGCTGGAAGGGGGCTACAGTGGTCAACAGTCAAGACCAGGTTCTCATCAGTTGCAGAGCGCCCTCAGAAAGGAACCTGGTAAGAGCAATGGCGAGCGTGGTGAGAGACTGAGGACATCACACTTAGAGAAGCAGAAGATGCCGCATTGCAGACGGAAAATACGCATGCAACAGTCTTACGTTCTCATGCTTGCTATTGTGGGCGTGTGAAAGGGTCTTAAAACAACTGAGTGCTCTGGAATTGTGGGAATGTTCTGCTGTTGTAACGGCTGCCTACAGCCTGGCTTACATGTCACCTAAGTCCCCTCTTGTCAAACTGTGTGCCTTCTGAGTTCCCTCTGAAGCTTTCATGTCAGGCGTACCTGCATTCATTTTAGCTTGTAGATGGACCCTGCATTTTTACAAGGAGTGTTTGAGGGTAGGTCTATCATGGTGCGCTCTAGGCTGCAGAACAGGCTTTCTTTCTCAGAGGACCATGAGAAGCCCTAAATCTCTACCCGCACTTGCTTTTGAAGAGACCCAGGAAATCTTGTGCATTTGAGAATGCTGGGATCTCCTGATGTGTGCTGATGCAAAAACTGAAAGAAGCATATGAGCCGTAGGGAACCAAGCACAGCCCTTCGTTACCATCCGGGCACAGCGGCAAGGGAACGAACCAGGTGAGAGAGGACTCACTGTTTCTCTCTTCTCTTCACCGTATTCTCTGCAGTGTTGCAAGATAATCTGGAGAACAGGAAGCCATTCTTTAGATTATATGTATTCACCCTCCTCTTTGGTGTGCAGAGTTTGGGGATTTATGTACTTGTGCTTTTTGTTCTTTGTTTTATTTATCACCATCTAATATTCCCAAGTGAATAGAGCTTCCTGTCAGATAACCAATAAAGGACTTCTTTTCAGGTTAAAAAAAAGAACCTTATGATATTCTTCTTAATATATGTCAAGAAATAGAAATACTAAGTAGCTATATATATATATATATATATTATAATATATATATATTCCTCAGTGCTACTGCATGCTATATTCTCTATGTGAAATAAAGCATATTAGAGATGCTAAAAAAATAAGAGGAAATACAAATATTTGCTGATTAATATTTGATGGGTAATTACAGTGTGTATAAATGTATGTGTGTATATATATCTATATGTCTAGAACGTGTGACAATTGAATGTGTGTATATATGTATGTGCACATATATCTACATATCTAGACAGACATGTGACAATTGTATGTGTGTATATATGTATATATATATGTCTATATATTTAGACAGACATATGACAATTGTATGTGTGTATATATGTCTATATATTTAGACAGACATGTGACAGTTGTATACGTATATCTGTATATCAAGACATACATATGGCAATATGTGTATGTATTTGTATATCTAGGCAAACATGTGACAACTGTGTGTATATATCTACAAATCTAGACATACATGTGAAAATTGGAGCTGGAAAAGTGTTTTCAGATGCTTTCTGTGACAAATACACGGGAGGTCATCAGCCTTTGTAACTTAATTATTAAGTATATTGTGAGAGTTTGCATTAGGCAAACACCACTTTTATGTCCTTGCCCAGATATTTTTTTAAAATTGTTTTCCCCAATACCACCTGAAGCTAAACATGCAGTTTTATCTAAGGCCATTTCTCGGTAACACAGGATGCCCTGCTAGACATCATATAAGGAGAGGAGCAGAGCCAGTGAGCGAAGCCCTGACAGCTGAGAGTACTTTCTTTCCTCCGCAGGACACAGAGAGGAAAGAAGATAAACTCCTTAATTTTGTAGCTCTTCTTGCATCCCTGACATATTTGTAACACAGGCATGCACTCCCCAGGCCAACTGGTCATTTTCTAAATCCTCTCATTGTACTGATACCTTGTTTCTCTTTTGGAGCCCAAACAGTTTTAACGTTTCTAGAAGATCCCCTTCTGCAGATCATGTGATCTATCCTTCTCACACTCCTCCATATCGCCCTGTGGAGAGCCTCAGGTGATTGACAGGTGATCCATTATGAGAAGGAGCTGTGTGTTCCACGGAGACCATGCAGAAGGGAGACTGGGTCTGGGCTGCTAGTTCATACCTGCCCATTCCCAGGAGTTAGGGAGGTTGGGACAAACTCCTAGCCCCAGGCCTGTAGAGAGTGGCAGGGCTCTGTGTTTGGGGAAGCTCCCCAGGGGTTTTTCTTCCATGTCCCCAGTGATGATTTGAGATGTGAAGGGACTCTGGCCAAAAAAGGATGAAGATGAAAATCTAAACAAGTCATCTTGGGGTTTGGAATGTCTCTGTCCCTTGGGCCATCACTCGGATATGACTCTTGAAATCTGAGAGCCCTAATGGAGGGGAGGCAATGGTAGACACCCTGGGAAGGGCGACTTTCTTACTTATCTACCTCAGTGTTTCAGTAGATTGTACCAATGGCTTGGTCGACCATAAGCACCCGGTGTGGCTTATTCTATATGAGGACTTAGGCCTTTCTTTGAAGTTCTATAACCCACTTTTTTTTTAAAATGTGCTTCTGGACCCACAGAAACCCTTACTGTGCCTATCTGTCCATTTGTTCTCTGGGACAGCCTATATGGATATGGCGTTATGGGGACACAAATGCTGAAGCCACAGCGCTTATCTTCTGTGGGTGAGCTCCGTTCAGTCTGTTTCCTCCGCTGAGGTCTGGTAATCGGCACTATCTCTTTATCTCTTTTCAAAGTCTATTCTGTTTCCCTATCCCCGCCCCCCCCCCCCAGGCGTTATAGATGTGATTAATAGCTGGCTGGACTGTGCACTTTCAGGCAAAGACGAAGCCAGAAGGCTTTGCTAGTGACGCGATTTTAAGCAGTGGGCATATATTGGATGAATGACTAGATTAAATGTCCCTGCAGCCTTCAGGAGAGCATCTGTTTCAAGGAGATCTGCAGCCAATGGGTGGAGCTCTGTTAGGGATCTGAGGAGCGTCTGGCGGGTGGGAGGGGAATGTGTCAAATCACGCAGCTTTCCCAGCGTGCAGGAAATGGCAGCAGAAGGTGCTTGTGATAGTTTCTGGTGTGGATGCCAGGAGACACAGTTGTTGAATTGGAACTGATCAATTCTAGAAAACAAGGAAGGCCATTGAGCATGGGGTTGGGCACACTCCAAGACAGAGAGCGATGGACTGTTTGGTCAGCTGCCAGCGCTGCCAGCGGGACCACGCGGATGCAGCCTCGCAGGACCTAAGGCAGCTGCTGAAGTTGTCAATCCCAGGGCCTGGGGTACAGCCCAAGCTCTTAACCCCAGTGTCTGCAAGGGGCTGGGAGCACCTGCGATCTAATTACCATGCCTGGAGCACCAGAGCAGAATGGTGCTGGAATTACAATGGCTCTGCTTCCAAATCTGACTCCAGCCAAACGGCAGAGAGAAAAAGAAACAGTGGAAGGCTGGCTCATTCCGTCCCAGATCCTAAAGAAGCAAAAGCAAGTCAAGTAGAGAATGCAAGGGACCGCTGCCTGTATCTCTTGAGACAAATCTGAACCGTGTCAATTTTTTTTAAAAGCTGTCCCATTGGTTGACACTTCAGATGTCAGCAACAGGTTTCTCTATTCCTCTGTGGTGTCTAATCAGATGTCCCAGCTAACCAGGAAGTAGAGTATTTACAGCTTCCTGTCTTCCCAGTGGGATCTCACAAGCATGGAGAAGGGAGTAGCCTTACACATCAGCGGTGCTGACCCATCTAAAAATAGAAAGGATCGGAGGAACGTGGAGGGTGCATGGAAGAAGAAAGCAACGCAAAGCAAGCTACTGAAGAAAGGGCTTTCAATATTATCAAACCTGCCTGCTCTTGGGGTATTCAGGGAGGGGCTCTTCCAGTGGATGAGAGGGTTATGGATTGGTGCCTCTGTGGACGACAGTACCAAGCTCAGGACTAATAAAGAACACACATTTATAAAGTGACCATTGATGGACATAGATTCAGCCTCTGAAGGGCATTCACATGGAGAATGATCAAAGCCTGGCCCTGATAGAGTTTTATATGAAAATGAAAGAAAGGTCATAAGGGCTAAATAATACATTGAAAAATCAAGAGCTAGTGCCAAAGCTAGAAGAAAATGCCTGTACACTAAGCCAGATCTGTTCTGAGCAAGCTATGGAGAAGTTCTTGACTTCGGTGATACTCATCCACACCATGTGCCTGTTCTAATCTCATCTTCGCATCCCTGCAGAGGATGGGGAATGGAAGAGAGGGCTTAAGGGGCAACACAGAGGAGGCAGGAGGAACAGCAAAGTGGCCATCCTAACCGCTGGGCCCTTGGCAAACAGTTAAACAGGAATCCATGGTGACTTTTAAAATTTATTTATTTATTATTTTTACTATTGAAATCAGTGTTTGAAAATATTCCTGGTCTACTTTTCCAGAGAAGCCTCTGTAGCCAATGCTGGGCGTTAATCAAACACTCCATAGTTGTCTGTGTTGGAGTGTGTCTGAGCCAACAGTCCAGGTAGGATATTTTATATCACATCTTCAGGCTGAACTGTTCGAATGCATCAATGATTCAACTTCATGAAATGAACGGATGAATGGTAGTGCCGGATAGTTCTTTATGCTGATTTTAACCTCATCTCAGATTTGAACCCCAGGATATCTGCAGGTGATGACTAACTTAGAAGATAATGGTGCCCAAAGACCTGCACACCTTAATTCCACTAAATGGACTCGACAGGTGTGATTGCATAAAAGCCTTTGAGTTGAGGTAATTATTCTGGGTCCCCAGGAGGGCTCTGGATGACCAGAAGCATCCTTACAAGGGAAAGATGGATGTAGGAGAGTCTGTGTTCAAGGAGGTATAAGATCAGGAGCAGAGGCTGGGATGCTACAAAGGAAGCCATGAGCCGAGGTGTGCAGGCAGCTTCTAGGAAGGCCAGCTGGAGTGTCTCCTCTGGAGTCTATAGGAATGTTATTTGCTGGCCCTTTGCTTTTAGCCTGTTGAGGCACAGTGTGGACTTGTGACCACCAGAATGGAAAGATAATGGATTTTTTTTTTTTATAGCAACCATTAACAACTGGAGTGAGTTTGTGTTGGAATGCTGGCTAGCTGCAGTGAGGTGGTGTCTGAACGTTTCCTGGAGAAGGAAAATGTCATTTAGTCAGTTATGTTTCAGAGGGAAGACAGTTTCTCTCTTGTCTTAGGCATCCTTGTGAAGGGAATCGCTGAGTGTTAAGACCCTTGGCCCCACTGCCTCCAGGGCAGTTGAGAGAAAAGCTTGGCCGCATGACTTAGACGCAGCTGTGGTGCTCAGCACAGTCCGGCTGTTCCGCGTCTCTCCTTTCCCTCGGGGGCTCTGTCTGCAGAGCTTCCTGAAGCTCACTGCTAACCACAGCCCTCTAGACCCCCCTCCCCAATACACACGGGGCCTCTGCTGGACAGTGCTGCCTGTGAGGAGTGGATCTGGACGCTCACTGCTGGGTGCCAGGGCTTTCTCCAACCTTTCTCTGTTCGAATCTGCATTTACTCTCAAGTAGGAGAAAGAAAGAAGTGTTTTTCAGAGAATCTCGAACCTAAGACCCTGCCACATAGATATTTTCTCTTTTCCTTGAATAGGTTATTATTTTAACTACCTATCTGATTAATTAATTGTGTGCATTGTGTATTTGTATTTGAATGTGTGCCTGCCATGACTGGAATGTGGGGGTCTGAGGATAATAGGTGGAATCAGCTCTCTCCTTTCACCACGTAAGTGCCTTAACCGACAAACCACCTGGCTGCCTGAATAAGTTGCCCCCTCCCCCCCTTTTTTTTTATTCTTTTTGAGACAGGGTTTTTCTGAGTAGTTCTGGCTGTCCTGGAACTCACCTTGAAGACCAGGCTGGCCTCAAACTCAGAGATTCACCTGCCTCTGATTCCCAAGGGCTGGGATTAAAGGTGTGTACCACCACCCCCTTCAGTGGAATAAGTAGGTTTTTAATGTTTAATTATTTTCCAAGTCTTATATAGCTCCAGATAGTAAATGAAATTATCTTTAAGCTATATTAGAATTACCAATAAGGAGCGTAGGGGAAGTAAAGGGATGGCTGATTGGGGACGCTTGAGCGAGGTGAGGATACAGACTCTCTCCTGATGCCCTGGTGCTGGGCTGGGCAAGTTCTACATGCCTGGCTCTGGGCATCACCATCCAGAGAAAAGTGAGAAACATAATTGGCGAATAATTTTCAAGTCATTACGAAATCAAAGTCTCATGATTGATGAAACATGGAGCAAAATGCCAGCTGGACAGCCAAGAAAAATGTAACCATTCCTGGGACCCAGACCAGCTGTTTTCTAAGGGCTTCCTAAACAGACCACTTACGTCTTATAGCAAACATTGTTCTAAACATTGTCTTGAGTTTGTACAACCTTTGGATTTTTACCATGCCCCTCCGAGTAAGCAAACAGAACATATTTAGTTCATGCACAGTAGATAATTATTGAGCATATGCTATGAGTCAGGGAAGGACGGGTTCCGGGGCATGTAGAAATGAGCAAAACCAGCATCATTATATTTAGGGTTCTTCTAGCTTCAAGGGCGGGGCCAGATACAGCACAAATAAACCCCCACTAGGAACACAGATGGCAGAGGGAGTGTAGCAGGGATAACTCTGCAGTAGGCACCAGGGACAAAGTCTTTAAAGAAGTGACATTTAAGCCGACCTTTGAGCAATGAAGAAAGTTTGTAAGTCAAAATGCATGTGTGTACTTGATGGGAAGAGGTCAAGTGCACATGGCCCACGTTCCAGGCGGAGGGAGCTGCAGAGAGTCCTGGAAACAGGAAAGATGGGGAAATCCGGAAGGGCCAGTGTGGCTGGAGTGTACAGGATGAAGCTGAGTTTGTGTGTGTGCTGCTTGCTTATCGCAATAAAATAGGAGGTATCACGAACCCAGCGGTAACCATGGAGAGGTGGAAGCTGTGTCTACGGTGGGGGCAAAAGCACATACAGGTAGCTTGCTTTTGTACCCTTCTCCAGGCCCCACCTCATTTGCTGGGAGGGTAAGAAGACTTCCACTCTCAAAATTAGTTGCCTGTGCCAAGCAGGGGTAGGTTTGCTGGGAGACACATTTCCATTTCCCATAAGGGTCTACTGAGAGCAACAGTCCTTGGCCTCGGCTGCACCCATTACAAGCAAATCCGTTAGACCCAGGCCTTGCTGTTTGCTCAAGCTCCCCAAGTGAGTCCATCGTACGGCCACGGTTGAGAACCGCAGTGTTAGAGCAATGGCTGGGTGAGAGAGCATTAAACGTGAGATTCAAGTTAAATCCAGCGTTCAAGGTAGGAAACAAGACGGGAAAGACCATTTCTATTAGCATGAAGTTGGGACACAGCTCTTGGCAATTTTCTCTAGTAAGATTTACATGGTGGCGGGATGGGGATTATTCCTGTTTACACAAAGCCTGAATGGAGCTGAGCAAGTGCCATTTTCTTTAGCCAGTTCTACATGGGGACAATTAATTTGTGACAAATTGAGGAAACTGCCATCCTTGCTAACACTTTAACTTCCAGGGCTTCTTGTCCAATATATCTGAAACCCCGAGCCTTATAAATAAAGATGAATTCTTGAGTATGGCATGAATCAAAGGGCAGGCTAATTGGATAGGGAAGATTTCACCTCTAAATCTCTGCCCCAGGCCAGCGGCTTTGAGTGTGTGGCGCTTGCTCAGTGGTAGCTCTTTGCGGGACTCGTGGTCTCCATCCTGTGGCTGTGGGAGAAGTCCCAGGGCGCCGCACTTGGCAGTCTCACTTCACTGAAATGAATGGAGCATGTGTGGGCTTGGTGAATTCCCATCATCTTGGCCACTCTTTGGAAGCTATGGTCCGGGTAAAACCAGGGACATTTGGGTTGGCTGCTGGCTCCGTGGTGAAAGTGCTTGAGCAAGCGTGAAGGTCAGAGTTCCAATCCCCAGAAACATGCAGACATGCTGGGTGGGTGAGGTGGCCTGCCTGTAATTCACACCTCAGAGGGCAGAGGAAGGAGTCTTGGGACGTGCTAGCCGTTGTTGCCAGGCTCTAGGTTTGGTTGAGAGGCCCTTCCTCAACAAATAAGGTAGAAATGGAGGCTGTTTCCTGATATGAGCCCTGGGCCTGCACATGCATGGATATGTGCATGCTGCTTCTCACCCCACACAGAAATTAAAAAAGAAGAATAGAACAGGGGCCTCTGTGGCCCCGTCTCCCTCTTTTCTATTCTCCTTTCCTTCCTGAAAGCGCGAAGGCTCTCAGCCTCATCCACTGGGCTCTTACTGGCTGCAAATGTGAACTGGGGTTGGCTTAGTCTCACCATCTGGCCACACGCCTTTGTTAAGAGGCAGTGCGTAATCCAAGCCATATCACTAGAGAGAATTAATTCTATGCCCTTTAATTGAGACCTGGGAAAATAGGTCCTTTTCGGATTGGAAGTGAGGAAGGAGGGAGCCTTGGGACTGGCAGACATCATGGAGCTGCACAAAGGGACCCGAGAATGGAGCCAGCTCAACAAGGCAGGTCTAGACCATGTCATGGGAGCAGCAAGTCAGGCTTCATCTGCAGGTAGAACTTTGCGTGTAGCTGGCCTTGACACAAGGATTGTCTGCCATGTTTCCTCTGTGGCTCCAGTACACGACAGCACATGCTTCTCAGATGGAGGGAGGGGAGAGGATGATGTTGGGAACTAGAAACCAGTATTGAGTTTATCATCCAAGAGGAAAAAAAACACATGGTTATATCAAGAGCCAAACTCTCTTCCCTTTTACGTCTTTGAAATCTCAAAATAACAAATGTGGAATTCCCTTTTGATTACCTTAGAAAGACAAACAGCTAAAATGGAAAAGTGCAGTAATAAGTCCGGTGCTAGTGTGGATGGGAGGGACAGATTCTTTTCCCATAACACTGACATTCAGGGAAGTCTGACTCAGAGGGAAGGCATGTAAGCCAATGGAGTCCCAAACAAGTATTGTTTCCTCTGCTTTATAAACCTGTCATCTTATTTAATCACATCTATCTTGACTTAAGTTATCCAAATTTGCCCATATTTGAATCTGTACAATTGCAGAGCCATGAAAGAAGCCATGTGTGCTCTGAGATGCACTGCCCAGTACTGACATACTCAGCTGAAGATCCAGCACTATCTATTAAAATGACCCTTTATTGGAGACGAAGAAGAGACGCTTTGTACAGAGTCTAACTTATTTCTCCCTTAAGAAACAGGCAAGAAGAAGGCAAAACAGGAAGGTCCTACTAGAAGTCCAGGAGGTGATGCGTTTGTAGGCATTCAAAGAAGAAAAACGAGACCACTTGCTTCCCTGAGCCAGAAGCACAGTTTACATAGGCTTATACAAATGTGTCCACTTCTTCCAAGACATTTACAATGAAACATTTCATCATTTCTTCCCTTAAGCTGATTGTTTCTTGATTTCTTTCTTCATTAAACAAACAAACAATCACTCACCAGAGCATACTAGTTTCTAGGGCTACAAGAACGAGAAAGAGAAGGCAAGGGCAGAGGCTTAGACTTCCAATTTTGTGTTGTGAAACACACTTTGGAAGGGCAAACACCCTTCATTGGAGGCGCTGCTTCAGACCTGAACCTACAAATACCCGGTGCAGGACACTTGTTGACGGCCCCAGAGCCCACCTCACACAGGCGTCTACTCTGAGAGAACCCGTGCACAGTTTTAGCACTGTGCAGACATTCATGCAGCCTCGGACCTGGTGGCTCTTTGTCATTTAATTCTTTCCTTCCCCCAGGATCCGAATGTCTCCTGGAAGCCTCCCACATAGTCCCGGTTCTCTGGTTCCCACACTGGCTCTACATTGCCTCCCAATTTTATTTCTAAAGTTGTAAGTCGGAGCTGGGTTGGAACCCTGGAACAGTAGAAGTGGACAAACGGGCCTCTGTTGATGAAGGGCCGACTCTGAAGCCTTCTCATAAAAACCTGTGCAAAGGCTGCCATCTAGTTTATCTGCCAACGTTTGAAATTAGGATGTATTTACCCACCCCACCTCTTCCCAGTGTTTATCTTCCAAGGGTGGCTTTCAGCACTACACGCTAAAGCGGACTATAAACACACATGAACACCAGAGAGAGGTTTCTTGCTCCATATTCTATCACAAATTGTAACGTGGACTCTAGTGGTCAATGAAGAGCGATCAGTGTTTGGGGGGCTATGAGAAGGGAGCTGGGATTTGTAATCGTGAGTTCACAGATACGCTTTACCTGGAGATACTGAGTGTCCCATGCGAATGATCTCATCTAGTTCCTTGCTCTCACAGTGAAGGAGAGCGAAATCTCAGGCTTTTGGATATTTTCCCACGAGTATACTAGGAGTGAGAGGCGGGGCTGAGAGGAGAGCCGGTCATGTCTGTTTGCGAAGCCCAGGCCTTACTCCTCTAGGGCGTCTATAGAGACTATGAAGACTCCACAGGACAATTGCAGGCCCTCAGCACCACTGCTTAGGAAATTAATCCTGATTTCCTCAAATGCTCAGGACTTAATATTTTTCATATTTCATTATCGCAGTTTATGCTTCTCAGGTATGCATGAAAGCAGAGAGGAATGAAGTCGCCTGAGATGAAAAGAAAAGTGTTTTGAAGACCAAGGGGAAAGGGGGTGTGGTGAGGACAGAGGACAGACAGAAAGGAGGAGGGACAAAGCTCTTCAGCAGGTGATGGGAAACAGAGCAGGGCTCCGCCCTTCCCTGGAGCCTGGCCCAGCTCCCTCAGCTCTTCGCCAGGAAAGAGCTAGGGGTGGGGAAGGAAGCCGAATCTTTTAAACTGGCTCTTGGAAACATGACGGACCCTTGTGCAAGAGAGCATCTTTGGTTTACAAGACGATCGTCAATCATCTAAGCAGAACTCTTGCTGCCCAGGGAGTGGACGAAGAGCTAGGATTAGAATTCAAGTCTGTTTGAACGTAAAACCTGGGCTCTCAGCCCCCTCTTCTTTTGATCTCTGTCATTATTGCAGTGTCTATGATGTCTGTCCCAAGGGTGGCTATGAATTTTCCAAATCCTTCCACTTGTGTTTACCCATAAAAAGATCAGAGTTCCAGACTCCTTTGCTGGTCTAGATTTAGGTTAGCTCTGTACAGTTAAAAAGAAAAGAAAAGAAAACAACCCTTGTTTTCCTAAATGACTGGTGGAGACAGTTGTCATTTTTGAGACTCTTTCTGATGAAGGAAGCCAGCCCTGGACTTTGTCCATGATGGAGTCTGTATTAGGAAGCGTCAAAGGTAACACAGGGACACTTTGAAACAAAAACACTGAGCCGGTTTAAGAGGACACACACACAGCTCTCCAGAGCAAGATGGGAATGCTTAGGGCTTAGTGTTTCCAAGGCATCCTTGAGCTGGCTGGAAGGCAGGACTTTGGACCTCAGCATCTCTCACAAGCACAGAGGTCACGCACAGGGCACTGTTCATGTTTGCATGACTCAAAATTCAGGCTGTTTTTGTATACATGATGCTGTTTTCAGAGTGTGTGAGCATGTGTGTACATACAAATAGCCACACGATCATGTATCTAATAAGAGAGGGGGAAAATGAATTCGTAGCTCTATCGCCTAGTGGAAAACTTCTTTATGTGTTAAAAATGAACTTTTATGTAGTTCCACGGCCTTGGGCAGGTTATTTCAGTTTCAGTTTCCTTAATTTTGAAAATGAGATCTGTGGGTATGGATGTGTGTGTGTGTGTGTGTGTGTGTGTGTGTGTGTGTGACAGAGAGAGAGAGAGAGAGAGAGAGAGAGAGAGAGAGAGAGAGAATGTGTGTGGGGACCAGAGGCATTGTCTTTTTATCACGCTTCACCCTAGTTTCTGAGACAGTGTCCCCATGAATCACTGTGAATTCACCCCAAACTGGAGCTCACTGGTTTGTCTAGGGTGGCAGGTCAGTGAGTCCCAGGGTCCTCCTGTCTCTGCCTTCCCAGTGCTGGGATTATAGGTCTGTACTACCGGGTCCTTTTGTGTGTGTTCTAGAGTCTGGATCCAGGCACTCATGATTTTGAGATGAGCATTTTACAGACCAGGCCATCTGCCTAGTTTAAAAATATAATCTCAATCCATTTGTGGTATTGTGTAAGGATTGAAGACAGTGTTAATAGATATGCCCGATGTCTTCAGATTACATAGATGTTAAAAAATGGAGACATTATTACTTTCCCAAACAGTCACTTTTCAAACAACCATTCCTTTGATTTGGTAACATCTCGAATGGTCTCACAAGAAGTGACCCTGAGAGTAGTGATGGCCATGATAATCCCTAAAATGGGGAGGGGTCAGAGGTCACACCTTCCTCACTCACTGTTGTTTCAAGGAACTTCTTATTAAGATACCCTTGTCATTTAGAAAAAAAAAGTCATGTGGGTCAGTCTGGTACATTAGACTTCTTGTTCGATGTCATTATGCCACTCCAGAGGGCAGAGCATCGGGAGGGAGGAGCTTTGGTCCTTGCCTGTGGCCCATCCCTCCAGCATGGAAGGCAGTTACTAACAATACCAGCTGAGAGCAGAAAGATTTTCCCTTGGCTTTGAGAAGGTCTTGTTCAGATTGAGTATGGGAGGGCTTGGAGGTTTATTAATCTCCCCTTTCCCTTGGGCATTTTTGTCATTTCAATTTAAAAAATTATAAGAGGGCCGGGCGGTGGTGGCGCACGCCTTTAATCCCAGCACTCGGGAGGCAGAGGTAGGTGGATCTCTGTGAGTTCGAGACCAGCCTGGTCTACAAGAGCTAGTTCCAGGACAGGCTCCAAAACCACAGAGAAACCCTGTCTCGAAAAACCAAAAAAAAAAAAAAAAATTATAAGAGGCTATGATTGCTGTTCTCTCTCTGGCGACCTTCCCATTTCCAGGGGCCCTAGAACCCAGCAGTTTCTTTTCATTTGGTCATGAAGGTGCTAGAGTGTATAGATTTGAACTGTGAAGCTCAACAGAAAATGCACCGTTAGTGTTAATTGTTTGCTGGAGTTTTGTACTTATACAAAAGCCCCGTGTAGTGCAAAATATTGTCACCACTTCAGGCTCCGTCCTCGAGTTATTACTCTCAGCACAATTAAGAGTACTGGTCCATTGGCTGTGGTCTTTAGCTTGCACGAGAACTTATGAATGTGGCTTATATAAGGAGATTTCTGGAAAGGAGACCTCTGGTGATTGCCAGTGTATTCCTCTGGCCAAGGCTTCTGGCATAGGTGACAGATGCCCCTTTGAACCATATCAGTGTCAAGCAAAACATGGAGACAGGGTATTTCACCCTCACCCCAGAGTGAAGAAGAGTTCCTTGAAGACTGTTAAGATAAAACCGAGGATTTCAAGAAACCTTTTGAATTGCATTGGCGCCCTGGGTACACTCGCGTGTAGTGTGCCCGTCCACTTCCCAGCGAAGCCTCCTCCTCCTCTCATGTACCCCTAAAGGATTTGCTTTGTTGGTTATTATTTTTCACCAGAGGAGAATGGCGTGGTCTTTAAAGATGGTGCCCTCATGCCACCCATTCTTCAGTCTTCAGTCGGCGGACTCTCCTGAATATAAAAAGCAGCTTGACATTTAGCTGCTGGTCCCACCATCCCTGGCTCCTTCAGATCCCTTGCAGCTCTCTGGCTGATGTTCCAATGGCTCTGCTGGTAGTTGGCCCTTTTCCTCTTAGCAGCATCACTGATGGCTCAGCAGAGATAACTGGCTAGTGATGCCCCTGTCACCTCTAAAGCTGCAAAAAGCGCAGACCAAGTGGTTCATGTGCCAGTCCTTTGGCTATAGTTGCTTTCCTTTATGTCAGTAAATCCCACCCCACCCCCAGTCCCCAAAGCTGCAAAAAACCGACCGGCAAGTCATTCTTCTGAATGTGAGCCCAGAGACAGGCAATGAGCATTTGTTTAAAACAGAAAAATAAGACCAGCATGTTCGATGGGATTAGAAGCCTTCAGCTCTCCCTGCTGGGGCCTCTGAGAATTTATGGCTCTTTCAGAGACTTTGGAAGATGCCAATGAGTTTTGGTTCTTGGTTTTCCGGAAAGCTTGAGGATAGATGAACATTTTTAAGTTGCTGGTTTTAAATGGAGACTCCCAGTGGCCACAGAGTAGGTGATGACCACGGAATGAGCGACAGCAGACATCTAGGAATGGTTACTGCACTTGACTGTTCCAAGAGGAGCATTTCACGAGCCCCTGTAGGTATCACGAGCCCCTCATAATAATGTCACCGTTGTTTCCATGGCCCTTCGTTACCTAGCATTTATTTATATCAGTCATTAATTCTCACGAGCTCTCCGAAGGAGGAGTGGGGGCAGGTGAAATACTGGAAGAGGAATTTTTTTTATGTATTGAATTTGACATCAAAGGCTTTATATACTTATTCTACTCTTTTTTTTAATTTATTTATTTATTAAGGATTTCTGTCTCCTCCCCACCACCGCCTCCCATTTCCCTCCCCCTCCCCCGATCAAGTCCCTCTCCCTCATCAGCTTGAAGAGCCATCAGGGTTCCCTGACCTGTGGGAAGTCCAAGGACCGCCCACCTCCATCCAGGTTTAGTAAGTTGAGCATCCAAACTGCCTAGGCTCCCCCAAAGCCAGTATGTGCAGTAGGATCAAAAACCCATTGCCATTGTTCTTGAGTTCTACTCTTAAAAGCATTTGTAGCAAATACAGACACCCCTTGTATAAGGAATCATATAAAAATGAGACCATAAACACAGTGGAATCCTATCATAAATGCCTTATATTAATTTTTTTTTGAGACAAGGTTTCTCTGTAGCTTTGGAGCCTGTCCTGGAACTAGCTTTTGTAGACCAGGATGGCCTTGAACTCTCAGAGATTTGCCTGCCTCTGCCCCCCACGTGCTGGGATTAAAGGTGTGTGCCACCACCGACCGACCTTATATTAATTTAACTAAATGATTTTCCTTGAAAACATAGTTTCTTGGGGGACAATTCTCATATAACTAGATTTCTCCTCCTCCTCCACCTCTTCTTCCTCTTCAACTTTCCAGGTTGTCCAAGTTGGCTTTGAGCTCACAATCCTCCTGCTTCAGCCTCTAGGATGCTGAGATTACAGTCATTTAATAATTTGCTTGACAGTTCCAGTATTTTTTTAAAACTTGTTTTGAAAAAGCCAGTTGGTATTGATGAAGGAATCTCCATGTAACCAAACGACAATATAAAAGAAATAGCCCCGCAGTTTATGGGCTTGGTGTAGGGACTGTTTTCCTTAGCGCTGGCTGGGCACTAATCACCTACCCTCCTTCCTGTTTGTCCCACACACTCAGCGTTACACTATTCTTGTTTCACACTGTCTCCGGAGCACTCCACACCCTCTGTCGTCTTTTCTGGATCCTCTCTGAGATCAGTGGGCTAGCATGCGTCTGCTACATTACACCATATATTGCAGGGCTTAAGAATTAGCCTCTAACTTTGGAAAAATGAGAAGATCTCAGTCCAAACCTCTTTGCACACTGATGAAGAAATCCCCCACCCAAAGCACTTAGCCGTATGATTACTATATGGTATATGTATCTCAGGAAAAGGGGAATTATTTTCTTCTTTTTAAAAACACCACCACACACTTAGTACATTCATGTGCCATTACTATTAAACTTTCCATTTTTTAAAAGCCATAAGTTACCCCTCAGCCTACAGTTCTTCCTCTTCGCCAGATGGAAATTGTTTAGTGTTTTCTCCAAGTTCCCATTTTCAGTGTTGTAAATTATTCATTTTATCATTAAGCCATATTTACAGAGCACCTGTCATGTGGAATAAAACCTACGATGCTTTGACACACTGTGAAGGCAGCGTGAGGCAGGGCCGAGGCTCCTGAGGATTGAAGTGGTGAGGACCACATACCCATAGGGTTTCTACTCCTGTCCTTCAGAAAGTCACCCACAGTCCTCGAGTAGAACTAACTAACTTGCTTCAGAACGGTAGCTTCCTCCTGTCCTTTGTCATAGAAAGTATCACATACAGACGGGTAAAGAACCTTGTCTCCCCATCCTCCAGCTTTCTTGCAAAACCTGATTTCCAATGTCCTGTTCTAAAAACAGACAGCGGTGTCTACTGTAATTATGACTCCAGCAGGGTGCCCAGCCCCGACTTCTGTAACCCCTGAAACAGAGAGGGGCCCTCACATAGGTCAGCCGAGTCCACTTCTGATGACTAGATAGATCACTTTAGAAACAAGTTGAAACATTTAAATTCCCTTAGTGCCAGTAAAAGCGTTAGCATTCCTGATTTGTAGTGTATAGTATATCTCAGTAGAAGTCAATGGCCCTGACTTACTGTGTGTTTGTGCATATATTGTATGTGTGCGCATGTGTTATATGTATGTGCGTGTGTGTTATGCATGCATGTATGCGTTGTGTATGTGGCATGTGTGAGTGTGTGTTGTTTATGCTGTGTGTGTTGTCTATGTGTTGTGTATGTGGTATGTATGTGTTGTGTGTGTGTGCACATGCCGTTCATGCATGAATGTGGAGGTGAAAGGAATTGTCTTCAGGCGTCTTCCTCAATTGCTCTTCACTTCATCATCATCATTATTCTTTTAAATAAGCAAGTCTCCTTCTTGAACTTAGAGTTCACCAGTTCACCTAGGCTGACTAACCAGAACACTCCTAATTTTGCCTCCCCAGAAGGCTGCCACACCTGGCTTTATTTTTTTCGTTTTTACGTGGGTACTGGGAATCAAACTCAGGTCCTCGAGCTTGTATGAGAAGCATCTTACCTGCCCCCATCTTCCCAGGCCCTGAGTCTTTTTAAAAATGATGTGAGGACCATAAACTGTCACCCCTATGTGTGCATATATGCACATGTGTACACCACTTGGAACACTAGGAGAAGAATAATCTTTGGAGCCTTCAGTTGAAGGGAAGCTACGCCAGCTGGGGCTGAGCTCTGACAGTGGACAGTGGGGTCATACCACACCCCCACCTGCTGTTGGCCCAAGAAGGATTTCAGAAACGATAAGGACTCTGACGAGCAGACACTTCTCAATGCTTACAATTCAAAAATTCCCAGGGACTGCTGTTAATCAGATGTTTAGATTATTCCAAGTATTTTGTAAGGTATTTTGAACACAAAAGAAAAATGGTTCTTTTTTTTCTTTCAAAGAACACTTTTCTTTGTTTATTGTTTGAGAATTTCATACACGCATATAATGTCTTTGATCAAATTCTTTTTAAGTTTCAAAGTCTTTCCTCATGAAATAAACTTGAGTTGATGAATGTGTTACTGGCTCGCGCTTTCCAGGTTACATCATCTTGTTTCCTACTGAGGCAGAGCTCTGTTGTAAAACATAGGCAAACTCATTGTTCTTCCTCTTGCCCATATTGCCTTTTATACTTACGGGCAAATTATATCTGATGAAGCATCTTTCGTTTACTAAGGTCCTTTGGAATAGAGTTTGCTAGAATGTCAGTATAAGTGCCTTTACACGCATATATATGTGTGTGTTTGTATATGTGGACATAGGTTTATGTGTGGCTTCACATGCATGCACCTATGTTTACATGTGTGTATGTGTATATCTTTACATCTGTATTTATGTGTGCTTATGCACACATCTTTATATGAGCACACATGCATTTTACACCCCTGCACATGTGTTTACAAGTGTGTATGTGTTTACACACAAATTTATGTTTACTCACATTTCTATGTTTGTATGTGTGCTTGCATGTGTACACCTGCATGCTGGTTTTGAACCTCTCCTCAAGAAGAGAGAACACTGGAGCTCTCATTGACTCTTGGCCCCTACCACACAGTCTATGTCACACCCTGCCTTTGGGAAGCCTGTTTTACAAGGCTGTCTGCCACCCAAGCTGGCCTTGTTCAACAGAGGCAGTAACCGTGACAGGTGATTTGGAAAGCCTGCAGTGTCTCTCAGGATCTGATAGCTCTCTTGTCACAAGCTGATTGCACAGGAAGATTGTGGGTCCGTGTGGGAAGAGCGGGCGAAGAGAGGAAGTTTTGACATATGTGGACAGAGAAACAGGACTAGCTGCTTGTGCATGCCCTGCTTAGCTTTCAGAATGCTGAAATAATGAAGACATATGTTTATGAAGGAGAGCCTCTCCTGTGTTATTCCATGTGTGTGTGTGTGTGTGTGTGTGTGTGTGTGTGTGTATGTAATTTTCTGGGGAATACTCATTCGAGCACAACAACATTTATTACCCCAAACTGCATTTTGAGTCTAGGCAAGCTTTCCTTGGTATGAATCTCATTCTCAGGAGTTTGGATTATGTTTTTTTTAAATAATTTAAAATCACAAAGAAAGACCCCTCATAACTTAGTATGCTATGTTAATAAACAACGAAGTAGGAGAGGATATGAACACAGAAGCCCAGGAGAGTTAGATAGTTACGAGGCATTTGGCAGGAAGTGTAATAGTATCTTGGGATCCCAATGTTTCCACATTTACTGGATTTTAGATATTCCAAAATCAAGCAAAAGAGATCAGATTATTTTTAACTAGGTCACCATCCCTCAATGGACACGCTAACCAATGACCGAGCACGCTGTTTCAGCGCTCACATGGGAATTTCCTACAAAGAAAACAATTCTCTGTGTCATACCGCACACACAGACCTGTGGAGTGGGACACTCAGCCTTCCTTTCTGTGCGTGAAAGTTTAGTTTTTACAACTAATAACTGCAAAGCTTCTGAAATGGGACAGACCCTTGACAGTTAAGGCTTTATGTTGTCTGTTTGAAATGCCTCATGCACAACACAAACACGGATGGAAGAAAAAGCAGTGAAAACACGTGAAGATATTTGTCTAGGGGTTGGGAAGATGACTCTCTTGGTGAAATGTCTGCCATGTAGGTGGGGGCACCTGAGTTTGGATCACCTGTCCTCTCGAGAAAAGCAAGGCGTGCTGACTCATGCCTGCATCCTAAAAGTGAAGGTGGAGGCCAGTGGATCTCTATAGCTCGCTGGCCAGCCGATCCAGCTCAGTCACAAGCTGCAGGTTCACGGAGAGACCCTGCCTCAAAAAATAAGATGGAGAGCAGTTGGGGAAGACACCTGATGTCCAACCCCTAGCCTCCACATGTATAGGCACATATGTGCTCACATGCTCACATACACACACACATTATCGTCATAGGCACTTTCTCAGAAAAACACTGGTTGTTCAGGAAATAGTACCAATAAATGGGACCTCATGAAAATGAGGGTGCTGCTGTCTAGCAAAAGAAACAGTTGAGTAAAAAATTAGAGAAAGTCTTTGATATATTTGAGGATTTACTAAATACTAACGCAAACAAAAGACTCAAAAAATTAAGCATCCAAAATTCAAACAACCCAGTCAACAAATGGATCAATGAAGTAAGCAGCAGGTTTTCAATGATGAAACACAAATGGCCAATAAACATGAGAAAGTGTTCAACATCACTAGTCACCAGAGAAATACAAATCCAAACTACATTGGGATTTTGTTTTGCCCCAGCCAGAATGGTAGTCATCAACAGAACAATGACTCCAAACACTGGACAGTGTTGATGTGGACAATGGGGCTCCCTTACAGCCTGATAATAGGATGTAAGCCAGTCCAGCCACTGTGGAGATCAGCGTGGACATTCCGCACAAAGCTAACCAGATCGACCCTGGGACACTGCCAAGTGTTTACCAGAGGATGGCAAGTCACCACAGCACAGAGATACGTGCACATCAGTGTTTATGTTTGCACTCCTGGCAACCAACTAGGACTCCAACACCAGAGGGATGGACAAAGAAGATGTGGATTTTGTACACAATGGCTTTTTCAGCTATATGAAAGACAGGATATCATTTGCAGAAAATGGTTGCAACTGGAGATAATCATGCGAAATGAATCCAGCCAGTCTCAGAAAGGGAAATAACATGTTTCCTCTCATCTGTGGGTCCTAGATTCTACACATATGTAAAATTATACATGTACTTACGGCACTGAGAAAACGGGAAACTGGGAAATAGAAAGATGGAGAGTTAGCAAGAGGAGGGCCTGGGGGAAGGGCAGAACACATTCAAATTCATTTTGTACTTAAACATGCAAATGGCCTTAAGTATAACCATAATAAAATATATGACTTCATGTCCAGATGTGAGAAGTATATACAATTAAATATGTGTATATTTATATGTATGCATATGCTTTAGATTCGAAGAGTCACATAGTTAGCTTTATTCATTGTTAATACCATAAAATATCCTCTTTTGTATTAGTTTATTCTTTTTTTTTTTTTTTT
>NC_022009.1:13326699-13328663 GCF_000317375.1 Microtus ochrogaster | reverse complement strand
GAGACAGGGTTTCTCTGTGGCTTTGGAGCCTGTCCTGGAACTCCCTTGGTAGACCAGGCTGGCCTCGAACTCACAGAGATCCGCCTGTCTCTGCCTCCCGAGTGCTGGGATTATAGGCGTGCGCCACCACCGCCCGGCTCTTATTTATTTTTTGATGTAGAGTCTTACTCTTCAGCTGAGGCTCCCCTGGAACTCACTATGCAGCCCAGTCTTACTCTGGGTCAATTCTATCTCAGCCTACTTCTGCCATCTCAGCCTTCTTCCTGCCATATGGATGTGGGGAATGAAAGTCAGGCTTAGTGGCAAGTGGCTTTACCTCCTGAGCCACTTCACTGGCCCTCTTCTTATTTTTTTTTTTTTTAAGGCAGGATCTCTTACAGTACTTGAAGCTCACTGATTGGCTAGACTGGCTGGGCAGTGAGGGCATGGATCCTACTGCCTCTGCCTCCCCAGTGCTGGAATTACAAGCCTGCACCAAACCTGTCTTTTTCTGGGATTTGAAATCACCCTCTACTGCTGGAGTAGCAAGCATCTCACTAGAGCCCCCTCCGCACTGCATTTGGAAATAGACTGTGTCTCTTCAAGGGCTCAGCTGTGTTTGTGTTTATGTTCTGGAATGCCTCTTAGGTGGGCAGGAAAGCTGCGCTAGGAAACCAGGCTGGTTGTGTTTCCTTTGTTGCTGGCTTCCCAAGCATCTCATCCCTCCTTTGCTGTCTAAATCCTGAGGTTATTTTGGATTAACAGAGCAAAATAAAACAAAAGCCAGCACTTGTGAAAAATAGCCTTTTCAAGTGTTCAGGATGGAAGGGAGGACACCTGAATGCCCAAGACGGGGAAGCTTCAGTTGAGAATAGCTGGCATGCCCCTTAGCCGGGAATGATTTGTGACTCCCATAAGCTTTCCTAAGAGAAATAAAAGGCAGGATGGAAGGCATGGAGGAAGTCTGCTTGCCTCATTCCCTGCCTCAGGCATGTCAGCATCCTCACCACGCAACTGCTACCTCTGTTCTCTTTTCATAGCTTCACGTCTCTCAACAGCATCCAAGGACTCACGAGCTGTCTAACAGATCAATACACAGTCATTCAGCGCCGGGTGTTTTGTGCCATTTGTTCCTTCCTGAATATGGAAAACTGACCACAGTTGGGGGAAACACAGTTTACAAGAGGAGCTATTTCAGAAGGACAAACAAGTTGGATTGAGTACATCTAGCTTATGGATAGAATAGCAGTAGCAGAAGTTTGGTCCACATGGGTGGCTGACTGGCTTGCTCTGTCCTCGGAAGTTCATGAAAAAGTTCAGTGTCTTCTGCATTTTATAGAGGGAGAGACCAGAGCTTAGAAAGCAAATCACTAGACTAGGATCTAACCATCCTGAATTATAGTGCTGAGTATGGCATTGGAGTGCACTTGATGCCCTGTCCCGTCTTCCTGACTGTATGCATCTGTTCCTAATATGGCTAATTAACATAATCATAAGAAGCAGATTTTGCAAAAACATCACGTCTCCCTCTCTATGTCTCCAGGGAAAACCGTGGCTCAAGCATAATGTGCTGTAAAGACAGCGATTTTGATTTATTTGCTTAGCTGTTAAGGCCACGTAGCAAGGTGCTGCGGTTCATTAGTGACTTATGGAACTGGTAAATTTGTCAGTATTAATTCATATTTTTGCTCTAATATTCCTTCTAAAGGACTCCAATGATCAGAGGGGAAAGACAGGAATGGAGACAAATAATTTTTGGTGCAAAGTATATAAAAATAACTAGGGAACAAAAGTATTTTATTTCTTATGAATTTTCATTCATGCATCTTAAAAATATTTGTCAAGTTTCAGACATTTTTCATGTCGATGATATGGGGCCTGGTTACACAGATGATGAAGGAGCATGTGTGTGTGTGTATGTGTGCTATGTCTTTGTGTGTGTGTGTGTGTATGTGTGCTATGTCTTTGTGTCTGTGTGTGTGTGT
>NC_022009.1:13292666-13326315 GCF_000317375.1 Microtus ochrogaster | reverse complement strand
GCTGGTCTCGAACTCACAGAGATCCGCCTGCCTCTGCCTCCCGAGTGCTGGGATTAAAGGCGTGCACCACCACCGCCCGGCTAGTTGTTCCTTCTTATGTAGCAAATTCTTTAATGATGGAGCCATCTCCACATCCCCTAGCAAAAAAGGTTTTTGGAGGATGGTGAAACAAGGCAAGAATACTTTTTTAAAACAACAAAACACAATATTCAATCAATGGGAAATGAAAAATTATGGTATAGGTGACAAAAATAAGACAGAAAAAAAACCATTTAAAAGGAATTATGGGGAAATGCCCTAAAAATCCCAGAAGTCCACTGAGTGATGGTGGAACTTCTACAGCTTTATATGAACCATGACATCTGCTTTTATGTGGACTCCATTTATTATTTAATTATCTCCCAGGGAAGGTGGGGACGGACATGTGAAGGGCCACCATGGGAATGCAAGAATAAAACAGCCTCATGATCTTAATCCCCAGCAATGGCTCCTATGCTTATGTTATTGTTACTGGTAAGGGAAAATTTGCAGGTATAATTTTGCAGATATGCAGGTATACTTTTGTAATAGAGAGAACATGCAAGATGTTCCTGACCCAATCACCCCACCCTTATAAAAGCAGAGCATTTCCTGCAGCAACCAGTAGGAGAGGAAGAAAGAGATTTGAAGCATGAAAAGTATTTAATAGGCAGGAAATATCCATTGCTGGTTTGGAAGACGGAGGGAACCATGCGTCATAGACTGTGGGTGGTCCTGCAAAGCCAAGGCCAGACCTTGGCTACAAGTCAGTAAGAAAATGTGTTCCTTACTGACTTGTAGCTACAACTGCAAAGAACTGGAACCTAGGGAAAAGGAGAATGAGTTGAGTGGCTTCTTCAGTCCCCACATAGGAGACAAGGTGACCAGCAGCTTGATTTCGGCTCTGGTACTTCTGGTACTTCTGATGATGCTACATTTAAATGAACATTCCTCTATTTCCTTTTTGTTCAAAATAATTGTTTGGACTCAAATAAAAGTTGGAATAAGTTTGCAGATTTAATTATCTATACAAATATTGTGGAACGTTTTCCTTTTTCCTTCCTTCTTTCTTCCCTTCCTTCCTTCCTTCCTTCCTTGCTTCTTTTCCTTCCTTCCTTTCTTGTTGTTTGAAATAGTCTCTGTGTAACTGTACTGGCTGTCCTGGAACTTGCTTCGTAGACCAGGATGGCCTCCAAAGGAATTAAAGGCATGTGCCACCATGGCCCAGCTAGCATTTTGCTTTTCAATGGAAACAAGTCATTTCCTACTGACTTTTCTTTTTCGTACAAACATTTTGTGCATCAGTAAACACTGGGTCAGATGTTGGTTGATAATTCCTTTTCTCATGGAGTTTCTATTAATATTTGAGTGTACAGGATGGCTCAGCAAGCAGGCCATTAGAGCTGTGTGGTAGGCTTTCTGATAGTTGAGAAGGCACATGAGCATGTAAGAAGCAAGGACAACCCTCAGTGAATGCATTGGAGAGATTCTGGGAAAAATGCAGACGATAAAGATAACGTGAAGATTTTCAAAATTATGCAATTTGAATCCCTACATAGTAAGAGTCATGAGTTAGGCTGTAAGCATGTTGAGTTAGTATTCATGCAATGGATCCGCCTTTGAATCCCTGTACTGTAAGAGCAATGAGTTAGAATGTAAGCATGTTGAGTTAGCATTCATGCAATGGACATGCTTCTTCTGTACAATGGTCCTCACACATCCTGTGTGTAACTTCTAACTGGCATTGGAGCTTTCTCTAATTTTTCAGATTTTAAAGTATGGATGTACTGCATTATGTTTATATTTTGTGTTAATTTCCTCTTTTACATACATGACAGCTACTACTTAGTTTTTTTTTCCTGTAGCTTGATTTTTTTTCACATAGCCTTTTATCCTAAGATACACAAATACGGGAGGTGCTTGCTTGTGCACGCTTTCTCTTTCTCTCTCTCTCCCTCTCTCCCTCCCTCCTTCTCTCTGTGTGTGTGTGTGTGCGCGCACACACGTGCACATACATTCATGCACACACATGCATGGTGCTTAGGGTCATAGTTTTCTTGTTATTTTGACAACTGTCTAGTGTATAATTTTAACTCTTTAAAAATGCCAGACTTTGGTCCTACTTCCATCAAAATACAGGTGGCACTAAGTGGACTCAGTGGTTTAAAAAAGAATACATGAAGTCGGGAAGAAAAGTAGTGTGTTGGGGAAGAGGGGATGAATTGGAGGGGAGGGAATGGGTGAGTAGCTATGATCAAAATACATTATACATGTATTTAGACTTTCAATGATAAATAAGCAAAGTTTAAAAATGCCGTCATCTTGTACCTCTCATAGAATACTAAGCAATGATGACAGTGATCAGTCCCACTTTCAGTAGAAATGCTTCCATTGAGCCTGACCCTGACTTTTTGATGGAAATGACAACAAGAAAATGCCCACACTTTCAAGTTGTCTGTTGCTGTATGACAAGCCACACCCCAAATTAACAATTTAATGCAACTATTTCTGCTATTTCTGTACATTACTAGGTTACTCTGGGCAGTTCTTTTGCCTCTCAATGAGTCCGCATGAAGCTGGGGCAGAGGCCAAGGACTGGTGCATCCATGATAGTTCACTCGAGGGCAGTGGTTCTCAACCTTCTTAATGTTGCGACCCTTTAATACAGTTCCTCATGTTGTGGTGACCCCAAACAGAAAATTATTTTGTTGCTACTTCAAAATTGTAATTTTGCTACTGTTATGAATCTTAATGTAAATATCTGATTGCAGGATATCTGATATGCGACCCTAAAGGGGTTGCGACCTGCAGGTTGAGAACTGCTCTGAGCATGGTGGGAATGGATTATTGTTTGGTAGCTCAGCTGAGATTATTGACTATGGAGTCTTAGTTCCCAATTTCATCTATATGGCACAGGATTGACAGCTGAGTTATAAGAAGGTGGAAAGCCTGGGGTCCGAAGTATGAGAAAATCTATTTCTCTTCGTGATTGTCATCCTCATTCAAAGGCTTACAGAGCTGGCTCAGAATGCGATGGCTTCCCCTCCTTGGTTATTTTTGCATGATACTCCACTATCTCCAGCACTGGGGAGAAATCTCAGGACACAGTCTCTCCTCCTTACTAAGTGTTACTAAGTGATTGGTCCTTTTGGTCTGCTTATTCAAGACATGGAATAAGCCTTTCTTGCACATGGCCACTGAGTGATGCTTTCCAGGTCTTCATCGTATTTTGCCATTAGTATTACGCTTATTACACAAAACTTATATACCATTTTTAAATGATGCTCTAGAACACTTTGCATATCATGGGAATAACTTGATTAGATTTCCCTAGAATGTACTAAGGAACTTTGAAAAAAAAATTTTTTTTTGAGGGTTAGCTCTTTAACAAATTCCTTTCATTCCTGCTGAAATACTTAGGTTTAGATTTTTTTAAATGGCCCCTGCTTTTTCTACCATAAATAGTCAACTAAATTAGCAGTAGAATTGGAAGCTCCTTGACTGTTGAGTTCAGGTCTAGTTATCTCGTTCTGTCCTCTAGATTTTTACTTTTGACAGTTAATACCGGGTTAGATTGTGAACTAAGAGCCCTAACTAATTTCTCATTGTGACTTGAACCCTTCGGTGTTGTAAGTGTTCTTTCCTCCCCTCGGTGCATTTTGAGATGACTTTGCTGTATTTGACACTGCAGCGCTCATGTAGCCTCCCCTCTGTCACTGTGAAATAGCCCGGTGAGTTTGCTTTGTGTATGTCTTATGTATACATAATGGAGCTGGGTTTTACATTGTTCCTCAATAGGACATTCTTTTTGAAATAGTCAATTTAAATGATTTATATTTATTAATAAGACAATTGTGGTTGGTCTTTATTCCATCACGGTGCCTTGCATGCTTGCCACCCTCACTCCAAGGCTCAGTGAGTTGACTTGAAACATGTTGGCTCACACTCCCTCTTCTTGGTTACCTTTGGATGTTACCTGCAGCACCATGGAGAAATCTTAGGACCTATCTCCCCAACCCCCAAGCCCTCATTAAGTGATCAGTGAGCGGTCTGCTCACTGAACACTGTCACTCTTTAAAATTTCAGGAATCATGTCAGGGTTAATAGTTTCTGGTCAGCTATCTTTAAAAAAATGTAGGCTCAGCAGGGTGGTGGTGGTACACACCTTTAATTCCAACACTATCTATCTATCTATCTATCTGTCTGTCTGTCTATCTATCTATCTATCTATCTATCTATCTATCTATCTTCTATCTTCTATCTATGTATCTATGTATCTATGTATCTATCTATCTATCTATCTATCTATCTATCTATCTATCTATGTATCTATGTATCTATCTATGTATCTATCATCTATCTATTTATATGTATGTATGTATGTATGTATGTATGTATGTATGTATGTATGTATGTATCTATCTATCTATCTATCTATCTATCTATCTATCTATCTATCTATCTATCTTTTTGAGACAGGGTCTCACTATACTGCCCAGCCCAGAGTGGGCTGTGACTTACTATGTAGGCCAGGTTGGCTCCAACTCTTGATCCTCCTGCCTCTGCTTTCTAAGTGCAGGGAGTATGGGTGTGTGACACTAATACCTGGCTCACTATATGACTTCGGAAGTTAGTGTTCAGTATTATCCCATGCCTCATTCTGAGATCCTCATGCTGACCCCAGCCTCTGAACCCCATCACAGTTTTGGGTACGGGGGTGATCAGTCTTCAAGAAACACATGTCGATGTTGTATGCACTAGTCTCTCATAAATTTCTCAGTAGTCATTTCAGCTGAGATCGACTCTCATGATAGTTCAGTACCTTGTAACCCTTAAACCGTGGTCTAACCCTGTCCTGATGCCTGTGCCACTCATTTCATCTCACCTGTCACAAAGGTACTTTGTGTCGTCGCCAGGATGAGAACCACCTGATAGGATAGTTGCAGAAAGAGAAGAGAGACCATAGCATGTAGCTTTACTTGTAGTTATTGTTACTATTGTTCCATTATTACCCCCTCACTGTGCCTAGTTTACGCAGTAAACTTTACCATAGGTGAATATTTATAGAAAGAGACATAGATTTTTTTGTGTTTTGTACTATCTGCAGTTTTAGGTATCCACTGAGTCTTTGAGTGTGCCCTTCACAGATGAGGGGTGGGGACACTACTCTGCAAACACTGTGGGTTTGAAAGAAAGTCAGCCTCGAGTTTCGTTTTTTCTTTTTCCTCTTTGAGGTGCAGGGGCTCTCACTCAGGGCCTTGCCTGTGCTAGGCAGGCACTGTGCTGCTGAGCTACTTACCCAGTCCCCGAATTCGCCACCAGGAGGTAAAATGCTCCTGGGATAGTATCAGCAGTAAACAGCACAATTACATTCGTGTATTTAGAATAGAGTGCTTTAATATCCAAACGCTCTTATTGTGAGTCTTTGTAAGGTCATAAAAACGGATTTACATGATTAGAAACGTCTCTTAGTGCTGAGGCTGGGTGACATTTGCTCTGGAGATCCCTCCTCCCCTGCTCCTGAGATAATGCCAACAGCTCAGAGGTATTTCTACCCATAAAAGGAGCAAGAAGACTCTTGTCTAAGTGGCGGCACTGTAGCAGTGACCTTCTGGTCTATGTCCACATGGCTCTGGCCTTTATGAAAGAGCACATAAGATGAACTATGGTCTTAGACATGACATGCAGTTCTGGGAAGAGGGTGCCTTCAGGTTCATGATTTGACTGTAGATTGTAGTTAATTGCATATCATGCCACACCATGCTTCTGGCACATTTAATAACTAAAGCGATTCAGTGCTGATAAGAAGCAATAACATTCTGTGGAGCTTTGCAAACACTTTGATGCACATTATATAATTTGTGATTTCTCGGGGGGCAGTTGGCTGATGCCGGTAAGTTGTCTGCTGGCTCTTGTGGCCCCGTGTTGTCAAGGGAGATAGGTGGCTTCTTAGATACCCAATCTCAGAGCGGAACTGTGCTGGAGAGAATTATGGTAATAAACAAGCTCAACAGAATATTTCTAGAGGATCTAGGGGTTGAGGGAAATCGGGCTATCCAAACTTTTGAAGATCTTTTCTGAGCAATATTCTTTCTTAAAAAATTAAAACACATGACTCTCTTTTTAAGGAGAGTCCTAGTCTGGAAAAGCAGAGCTTGTAGGGTTACTGTCCCTGACTGAAGAATATGCTAATATAATTCATTGTTTGACCAAGAGAGTTGCAGCCCCTTTGTCTGTATCTCTTCAGGTCTCAGTCTCTCTGTCCGTGTCTCTGATCCCTTATTCCTTCTCTTTCTCCTTCCCCTGTCCCGCATCCTCCCCTGCCCTTCCCACTCAGTGAGGAACAACAATGGATTGAATTACATTTACTTTGGTGTTCTAAAAGTTCATGGTTAGGGTATTCATATTAACTACAATGAGTTGTAAGACAGTTTTATTTCTTTCATAACTTTTTTATGTAACTTTTCATGTAGTCATCTCTTTGTAAAGAAAAGATAGGAGACATTGGATTTTTTTTTTTTGAGAGAGACTAGCAATAATCAATTTACTAAATGTAGCTCCTTCCCTGGGTACTTTTGTGGCCCATTTGAGACTATGGAAGAGTAGGTTATCTCTAAACACAAAACACACAAATGCAGAGGTTGGATGGAGAGGAGAGAAACTCCAAAGATCGGCTGTCTGTCAATGATGGAGGTTCATTGGATGGGTGGGGTCCCAAGGATGACAGGAAGGTCAGTAGATCCTGCCAGAACCAGCGGTCCAGGTGGCTGACCTGACGAAGAGTCCCCCAGTGGAAGAATGCTGAGGATTGGTGTCTGAAATAGCAGGAAGAGAACCCTCAGGTGAACTCAGGGATCGGAGTGCTTTCTTCTGACTTTGGTCTCTGGAGACTCGTAGTCAACAGAACAGGTTGTTCACTCACATCTGTGTCAGATGCTCCCAATGGAGACTCCACTGCTATTTTAGATACTATATACCAGCGCCAGTTTCAAACCTGTTAATTCTTCCAATCTCCAGCTTGATATCAAGACTTATTTTTGAACTATATTGGCCAGACTGATTTAAAACTTGAGGGATTAAGATATTCTCCTTCCTCTGCCTGCAGAACAGCTGGGCCTGCAGTTAGGTGCATGCTGCCTCACTCGGCCCCATCATTTCTGAGAAACAGATGACCCTCCTGGGTGTGTGTATGGAGCTGCACAACACAAGTCCCCACAGGACATTTGCTACATTCCTGACACTAGAAAAGGGGCTGTATTCTTTATTGCTACTCTTTTGGTGTCAGAAATATAACCAACAGAGAAGGACCCCATTTACCTCTGAAAAGACGCTAACACAGCAACAGCAAAGATGTTGCCAAGTGCCTAAGACAAGATCTTGTATGGCTGGGGAAAGAGCTTTGCCTCATAGGAGGGGCAGCCTTCAGAAGGGATAAAAGCCACGACGTGAAGGGAGTACCGTGTAGCCGAGAGGCAGCCGAGAAGGAGGCATAGGAAACGGGGGAAACCTTGCTGTACATTGACACAGATATTTAGACACAGTTTGGGAGTAGGCATTTGCTTTACTTTTGAAACTACGTTTAGTCACTGAAGGAGAACGAGTATGAAGGAGGAAGGAATTTGGAGTTGAGTTGAAACGGTAATCTGTCATGTTCCAGAGAACCCTTGGATGTTTTAGAACAGCTGGCTCTATCACCCTCAGTTCCCACGGTTATAACAGACTGGGGGCCTCCAGCCAGCTCCTTTTTCTGAGTCCTTCTCTTGGGCAGGGAGATTGGGATTCCAACAACCCTAATCGCTTTCTTCAGAGAACACACAGAATCTTGCTGGTTCTTAGATGGGATATTAAAATAAGACAAGAACAGATTTGGGGAGCAACGGATGAAGGAGGCTCTAAGTACCAAGGCAAGAATTCTAAATGATTTTGTTGTTCTTTTAAGTCTGGTTCTTCCTATGTAGCCCAGGCAGGCCTTGAAGATCCTCCCACCTCTAGCTCCAGAGTGCTGGCATCTCAGTGTGAGTGCCACCTAAGGGATTTAGTGGACGAAGTGCCATGGGCACGGGGCTGGAGGAACTCTGTCCTTGAAAAGTCATGGAGAGCATTTTTACTTCATTTTCTCTTCCCATACATTTAAGAGACGTTGCTCCAGCATAGAGTCATGCTATTTCTCCTGAATCACTGATTAATTCATATAAGGAAAGAATCTGCTTCTCATTCCCCTCTCATCATGGTGTAATTTCCATAACAGAATTTCTGTATCCTCACATGTACCATTAAAATATATCTTGAATCCCCTTTTCCTTGATAAAGGATAAAATTTAAATAGTATTAGCATGAAATTCGGCTTATCTGGGGCTGCTCTCCAAGTGGCTATAGCTATATATATGCCTTTGTATATCTGTTTCTTGGCAGAGGAATTCCTCTTTGTGTGAGCTCTCCGGAGAGGCATGGCAGAGCAGGAGGAAAAGTCTTCACGCACAAATTAGAAAATCCAGAAAATTTCAGGGAAGGAGTGGAAGAGCTCCCTTCTGAAGATGGAGTAAGGCCAAGTGGCGGTGGTGCATGCCTGGGAAGCATAGGCAGGCAGATCTGAGTGAGTTTCAGGCCAGCCTGGTCTACAAAGTTCCAGAACAACCAGAACTACACAGAGAAGCCCTGTCTGGAAAAGCAGAACAAAGTGAAAAACAAAAACAAGCAAGCAAACAAACAAAAAGATGGAGTAAGAACAAACTGAAAGACTCAACGAGAACAAACAAATACAATTTTTTTTTTATGGTAAGCAGATTATTGGTTTCAGGGACCACGGAAAACTAAGTCTGATGATGCGTACCTACAGCCCTAACACAGGGCTGAGGCAGGAGGATCATTAGTTCAAGACCAACCCAGGCATGCCAGGGTATGTTTGTAATCCTAGCACTCTGAAAGCCCAGGACTGAGGACTGCAGGTCACAGCCGTAACAGAAGAGCCAGTCTCAAAACCAAAGCAAACTGCGAGGATTTTTTTTTATGGTAAGCAGATTATTGGTTTCAGGGACCACGGAAAACTAAGTCTGATGATGCGTACCTACAGCCCTAACACAGGGCTGAGGCAGGAGGATCATTAGTTCAAGACCAACCCAGGCATGCCAGGGTATGTTTGTAATCCTAGCACTCTGAAAGCCCAGGACTGAGGACTGCAGGTCACAGCCGTAACAGAAGAGCCAGTCTCAAAACCAAAGCAAACTGCGAGGAGAAAACCATATATATTGAATCCGTTGACTCAGAGACTTTATTTGGAAGTTAAGGTGACGATCTGGAAAGAAAATGAAAAATGGCAACATCTTTGTTGCCGTTCTGTCAGCTCTTTTCGGGGATAAGTGGGGTCATTCTGTGGGCAGCTCCTTCCCGTCTGCAGGCGGTCTTATTTCGTGCTCCTCTGGGCCCTGAGTTATTGCAGCGCTTGTGTGGGAGTACCCAGATCCGGGCTTTCAAACTGGAGCCAAGCTCAGCAGAATTCTTTTGCTCATTTCTCAGGAAACAGGTTTCTACAGTGTTCATGAGATGGTAAGAGCTAGGGAGACCGAGGCAGTGACGAGATCATAAAGGAAAACTCTGGCCAGTCTGTCAGCTCCTTGTGGTGAGGAAAGCAGATAAAATAGGTTTCCTCCAATGGTGTAGCTGCAGCAATAGCCATGCAGCTATAGGTCTGTGCTCAGCTTCCTCGCTTATTTTAAGAGCTAACACTTGAACATCCATTTGCAATTTGGCAATCATTCAAGAACTCATCTCTGGAAACGAGTCCAATACTAATGAATTTCTTTTACTATGGGTATTACTTCACCTAAAGTTAGTTGATGCTGTAGGAGGGTCCAAAATGACTCACGGTCTTTTGTGGATGCCCCAGGTTTTGTTGATATTGTTGAGACGAAGGAGCGTACTTATACTAGGGGAGGAGATGGTTTGCCCAGCCAGGAACTTTCCCACAGCCAGGCATGGTGGATGAAGAGGCAAAAGCAGTTACAGGCACAGTACTAATCCAGGGCCACTCTGACCCATGGAACCATCAGGTGCACGGGTGGAGGGTGGGAGCAGGGCCATGTTCTCCCTTTGTGCTCAGTAGATCTGAATGTGTTAAGTCAGATCCACTGAATTTATCAGCTGTGCAGAAAAGTAGCGAGGCCCCATGGGAGGGCTCCGGGGTATGGAAAGTTAAGGTCTCAGAGAACGGCCGAAGAGTACGGGGAACTAATTAGATGAACACCTCTTATCCAAGCCTTGTACCTAACTGTGGGGGAAGCGATTGATACAAATGGACGGAACCTTTCCATGCTGTGTTAGACCTTGCTTATGTCTGGCTTTAGTATCTTCTTAGCTGTGAGCCTATGGGGGCACCGGACACTTGCTGAGACCTGATCATGGCAGACTTTCAGGCGTTTCACCAAGTTTGTCTTGGTAACCCCACTATTTGTTACGGGATGGTGGCTAGGGATGTTGACTGGGGATGTTGACCTGACCTTCCCATCCTCTGGAGAAGGTTTTGTTATATAGTCGACATCACGGTGAGCTCTGGTTGTTTTGCAGATTTGGAAAGCCATTGGACAGACAACCAGGAACCATGCTACTTCCATCTACCTTACAACTCTACCAAGTCTGGGTTAACTGAAAGGAAAAAAATTCTTAAAGGTATCCTACATGGGTGGAAGTGGACACTCCCAAAGGCCATACGGTTATTGAATGAGAACTTCAGTGCCAAGAGTGGTCTACCTCCCTGTGAGACGGTGGCCAGGGAAGCCCCTGAGGCCACAAACCTTAAAGGCTTTTGCTGCTGCTGTTGGTTGTATGCAAGCCCCTGCTGCTGGAGAACATGTGCTTTTACTACAGGACGTGGGGAAATTAAGCTGGCACTCCCTCTCTCCTGGCTGGCTTTCATAGTGCCAGAGGGGACGGTGTAGACTGCTGGTGGAGAGCTGCCACCAACATTCCGCCTTAGTTATGGACCCGGAGTGCTAACGCACTGATAGGATGCGCCAGGCAGGATGTGTCTGCTTGTGCAATAGGGGTTCAGCTCTCATAGAGGAAGGTGCCCTAGCCCACTCAAACAGGACTTTGGCAGGCCTTGCCCTTTTCTCCCATTCCATTTGTCTTGCTAAAAGCTTTTAGGTTACATTCCTAAAGCTAGCCACCAAGGTCTATTCCCTTATTTGGTCGTTTCCTCCTCCCAAGGCTGATTACCAAGGTCCAGCTATCAAAGTATTGAAGTCCCACAATCAAAAACCCCCTTTGACTTTCCTAATTAACATGTCCAATTAAAATTAAACACCTTTTCCTAACACGGGGTTTTCCCTTTTCCCTTTATATATATATGCCATTTGCCTATGTGCTATGTCTATCTCCTCTCTATCCAGAGGCTGTTCTCTGTTCTTATGGGGCAAATAAGTCTCCTTTGTGCTAAGAACTTGGTCTGCTAAGTTGGGGTCTGAGCCAACTTTGAGGTTCCCCACAATAGGTAAGACCAACAACCTTTGGATTGGATTTAAGGTCCACTCCTCAAGGGGGAATTAATACATGGTACTATAAGCACGAACCAAAACCTGTGGCTGGGGAGTCATATGTTCCAGTGGGGAAGCAAGTTCTATGGTTCTACTCGATGGATATGATGTGCCTGCTCAAGATGCTTTCTGAATGTTTGTTTATACTTAGAGATCACCATCGTTGTCATCCTCCGCTCATAATCACTGCTGATGCTCTGGAGACTAAGTGACTGCTGAGGCACAGAGATGCTGTGACCTAGTGGCCTAATTCTTTGCCATAGTGGACATCTATAATCCCCTCCTCCAAAGCTCAGGGATCATTGCTGAAGAAGGGGTGGAAAGAATGTAAGAACAGGAAGAAGGGGCCAGAGAATTGAGAAAGTTTCCTCCAAGACCTGTACAGTTCAACCTTCAGTTAGGTAAACAGCTCAAAATAGCTTCAGGAAGTTCCTCGAACTGATCAGATTCACTAGGCTCCTCTGGCCGAGTAAGCAATAAAGACTGCTGCGAGTCATTCTCCAGTTAGCCGAGTTGCCAAGAAGACTCGGAGACCAGATCAGCTTCCCGGAAGAAACAGAAACCATCCAAGTTGCCGGGGAGACATTTAAAGCCACTTGGAAAGTACTCTCTCCGAGTTGTTGAGATGCCTGCAGGCTGTGCAGTGTGCTTCAGGCTCCCAGCTTTTGTGAACTATCTCTGGTGCCAGGGTGGGCTTTGGGGATGCAGCTGTCTTTGAGTCATTTCTGCTCCTGTAAGTGACCCCAATAAAACTCATTGGTTCAGAAAGTTGGACTTCCGGTGGTTTCTGTACTTTGGTCTGTTATGGGCTCCCTATCTGAAGTGAGTAGATGTGTGTTGCATCTCCGCAGGAAAAGTCTTCACACAACACACATGGGTACAAAATGCCTTTTGTGAAACTGGAATTTCATTGGGAGTAAATGTTGAAACTCCTGAGTAGGATGTTTGCCTAATGTGTACTTCCCTTAAAAAGATTTTTGGGTATTGATTTAGATACGGAGCATATGAGATGAGAGACTGACTTACTTGTGATTTGCCAGTACTATGTATTTAGATATGTTTTGTTACTTTTTCTGTCTCTGTGCTAAAATGCCCTGGTGAAAATAAGGAGCACAGAGTTTACATTGGCTCGTAGTTGGGGAGTGCAGTCTGTCATGGTGGGGAGTCACAGAGGCAGGAGCCTAAAGCAGCAGGTCGCACGAATCCACATTCGGGAAGCAAGAGTAGTAAGTGTTAGTCCCCAGCATTCTTTCTCCCTTTAATTCATTCTGGGAGCCTGGCCGGGACAGTGTATTCACAGTTAACATGGGTCTTCCTACGTCAGAGGACATGAACTAGATAATCCTGCACGGGCATGTTCGGAGACTGTCTCCTCAGCGAGTTTAGATCCTATCAAATTGGCAATCAGTATCAGTCACCACAGTCTACATGGTATACTGAGTCCTAGTAAAATCTGTTAAAATGAGCTTTGTGAGGTGCACGGCAACCAGAGCAGCCAAGATGTCTCCTTTGACACTGACCTAGGGCACCGCGATCAAGCTTTGCTTTAGCTTGACTGCTTGAATTGCTAGCGGGACTCAAAATTACATGAATTTTAAGATCTGAATAAATCTTGTCTTCTGAGAGCCTTAACATGACCTTATAATGTAGATAGATAGGGGCAATATCATGGATATTTGTTAGCATATTGGGAAAGAAACAGTGCTCTCTCTCATGTTGACGGCTTCAGCTGTCTGCGTTTGTCAACTTGACTGATCAACCTGAGTGGCAAGGGATAAAAAGCAAATGACAAGTGTCATCTAAAAGATTCTTTAGGGGTGTGGAGAGATGGTAAGAGCACTGTTCTTTCAGAGGACTTGGGTTACACTCACAGTTGTAACTCCAGTTCCAGGGGATGTCCTTATGCACTAGGTACACACATGGCACATAGACATAAGTTCAGGCAAAACACCCGTATACGTACGATGATGATGATGGTGATGATAATGATGATGTTGATGATAGTGGTGATGGTGATAATGATAATGAGGATGATGGTGATTTGGTTAAGGTTTATCCATCCTATTAGGGCTGTGCCTAACCATGTGGCAAGATACTTATTGAAGGGACTCTAGTTGGCTTGAGCGTGACAGATGTGGCTCTGGTAGGCCTTGCCCTTCCCCTCTTCCCTCTTCTTTGCTAAAAACCATTAGATTACATTCCTAAAGCTAGCCAACAAGGTCCATTCCCTTATTTGGCCACTTCCTTCTCCTGAGACTGCCTACCAAGTCTCAGCTTTCAAAGTATTGAGGCATAGCAATCAAAGGCCCCCTTTGGCTCACCTAATTAACAAGCCCAATCAAAACTAAACATCTCATCCTAACACGTGTTTTCCCCCATTTACCTTCATAAACTGCCATTTTCTAAGTACCATGTCCATCTATCTCCTCTCTATCCAGAGGCAGTGCCTTGTCCTTCTGGGACAAATATCCTTTCCCCTCCCCCTTGACCCTTCCCCTTATCCCTTGTCCTCTATCTCCTGTCTTTGTCCCTTATCCTTGCCCTTTGCCCTCTGGGGCAAACAAATCTTTTTTGTGCTGAGAACTTGGTCTTAGGGGGCCTTCACTTACTCCTGCGAAAAATACAGTAAAGCTATTCTGTACTGGCCGTGTGTCTGAAGTGCTTGCATGTTGTTGTGAGTGACCTGAGTAAACTCATGTTTCTCATCAAAAAAGGGGGAAAGAATAATAGGTCAGATATGAAGGGAACTGGAAAAAACTGGCTGAAGTGTTTCATGTTAACAAGGATGAAATTTTCCTGGTCTTCGAGTACATGAGGAGTCATTATTGTGAGGGTGATAATGAGGTTTTTCTCAATTGTCACTGACCTCACGGGAGAGGAGGGAACTCTGATGTCGTGGATCCAAAGAATGTGCCTGCTATGAGCATCGTGAGGGCAAGGAACAGAGTCTCTGCAGCAAAGCCCAACGCGGACACTCAACAAGCTAGCACCCACTCTCCATCTCTTTTGAAAAGTAAAACATGTTCACTCTTGAAAATGCCTAGGGCTCTTATTTACCAGCTTGAACTGTGGCAAATATCACACAGAATTCATTTTACTTGAGCAAAGAAGCATTTAGGGCTTTTACTGTGAGCTTAGCCAGGATAAGCAGAGGGAGGGAGTCTTGAGGTCAGAGCACAGTCTCTTTTCTCTCCATAGCTCTTGCTTTGACAAGTGCAAAGTGCCCCGTATTTAGCACAGACGGACGAATGCATCGCGTGTCTTGCCAGCACCCCCGCTGAAAATCGCTATACTCTTACCAAATGAGTAGCTGCCTTTTGTAAGTGTCCCTCATAATTCCTAGGAAGTTTATCTGTGCTGCACATTCAGAGCTGACTTATTTTTTTTCCCTCTTAATTAGTCTTGTGATTCAAAAGAAAAGGTATACACTACATTCTTTAACAAATTGAGTTGCCTTTTTTTTTTCTTCTAGGACACAAAGTCAAAAAATCAGAGCTAAAAGCAAACCCTTAATACAGCTAGGAAAACCACTATATGCCTGGTTAAAGCACGCAGAACTCACAGCTTTGAAATCCGACCAGACCAAAACAGTTTCCACCCCCACCCCCATCCCGCACCCCTCCTCCGAACTAATTTAAAAACAGAAAGTTTTAAACAAGGCCATTCTTTGTGTGTTCATGATACTTAGGGTATATCCTGGCAGGGTGTGGGGTGGTAGGATAAGTTCAAAATGGAAAACTTTCCTAATTGTTCACACAGGATAGTACATTCAGTGAAGTACAATGGTTAAGACCACCGTGGAACTTTCGGATGTCGCTCACTCAGTGACTCAAGGTCTGTGTCTAGGGAGCTGCTGTGGTTTCATTACAGGGGCTGGGAACACAAGAGTAAATGAAGCAGAAAGAACCTGGCCTTCTGCAGGTTTAGCTTCTAGGAAGAGAGCATCTTTATTTTATTTATTTATTTATTTATTTATTTATTTATTTATTTATTTATTTACTTATTTATTTACTTTTTTTGGTTTTTCGAGACAGGGTTTCTCTGTGGCTTTGGAGCCTGTCCTGGAACTAGCTCTGTAGACCAGGCTGGCCTCGAACTCACAGAGATCCGCCTGCCTCTGCCTCCCGAGTGCTGGGAAGAGAGCATCTTAATAGCATTAAAGGAATAAATAATATAAAAGTGCAGGGGCAGACAAGCAGGTTAGCTCAGCCTAACCCACCTGCTGTGACCTTGCTGAGGAGGCAACCATGGGAAAGATCCGACCTCAATTCTGCCACTTCCTAGCCACACAGAGGGAGGAATGACTTCTCTGGGAGCCTCCGTTTCCATGCCCACAGACTAAGGACACTTACCACCTAAAATGACATTCAAACAATACAGCAAGGGGCAACGCAGGGCTTGGCCCACGGGAAATACTGTTACTCAACATTCCCAAATTATTATTTGATTAATGAGCTGTGGCCATAACTGCCTGTTTTGTCCATGGAGTTTTTTTGCTTGGGCCACACACTGTTCTTTAGCCAGAAGATCACACGTTGAGAGCCAGCAGGAGGTGGCACGTGCCTTTAATCCCAGGGGAGGCAGCCTGGTCTACAAAGTGAGTTCCAGGATAGCCAGGATTGTGACACAGAGAAACTGTGTCTCAAAAAACAAAGATGAAAACAAAAGCAAAACAGCAGCAGCAGCAGCAGCAGCAACAACAACAACAATAGATCACACATCTTATACTGAGAAAGCCTGAGAGACTGTAGAGGAAGGTTTGGTTGCCTCTGAAGGATTGCCTGTCAACTGGGCTGTCCTGATAAGAGAATTCCTGCCTCTCCCACAATTTACAGACTCTCTCTCTCTCTCTCTCTCTCTCTCTCTCTCTCTCCCTCTCTCTCTTTCAGGCAAATACTAACTTATTGGGAGGACTTTTGGACTCTGAAAAATAGTTCTGGAGGAGGTTATCCACCCACCCTCCTTCCCCCCAATGTTAGGTCAAAGCGTGAAGCAGAACAGCAGGGTTTGCAGCGGGGAAACAGATGTTTATTGCTCATTTCATAATCACAGGGCTGCATGAATATGGAGCAACAATAATCCCTTCCAAGACAGAACTGCACCCGAATCACCCCGGGACCCGGGCACTTTCCCTTCCTTCTTCCCACGGGAGGAGGAGTCCTCCAGCTCCCCTTGGTGTTCCCCCACGGCCCCACAGTCCTCCCACTGACTTGGTCTACAGGCAGCAGCCTCAGGGAAAAAAATCCATGGCTGGGCAGCTTTGTAGATCATGCCCCAGTGCCAGGATTCCCAGAAGCTGGCACGTAGTATGCCCAGTTGGCCCGGTTCTGACCTCCCAAGTCTCTCCTCCCAGTCACAGAGCCCTCTATGCCTCCTTTCACAGGGCCGCTCCAGCACTGCTGTGAGCTTTCTTCTTCAGGGTCTCTCTCTGCCTCAGTCTTGGGTATAGTTCTCTCTTTCAAGATCATAACTTAGAGGAGTTTTATGGCTGTTTCTGAGAGACTCTAAAAGTCCCGTCTATTTCTACCCAATTTGATAGAAACTCCCAAGTCAGGAAATTATATGTATATCTCTTTGTAAATTGCCTTATTGATTGATGGTTGATAATAAAATTTCTCCTTCTGGCTTGATTTATAGGCATCTCCATTAGTATAAAGAAAGGCTTACTGAACTTGATGAATTGTATAAGCATGAGGGGCCAGGGAGGGGCCTGCTGATTATGGGCCTGCCGTGCAAGCATGAGGACCTGGGTTCAGGTCTCCAGAACCCACATAAAAAGCAGGTATGGTGGTGCGTGCCTGTAACCTTAGCCCTGGGTGGGCTGAGATCCCTAAGCCAGGCAGACCCTTGGAGCCAGTCTAGCCCGGTTGATAAGCCTCAGTTTCAGTGAGAAGCCATGTCTCAAAAAATAAGATGGAAAGTGACTGAAGAAGCTATCTGCCATCGACCTTTGGCTCCCGCACACATGGGCGCACACACACATAAACAGATGCATACACCCATAAACACACATGCAAATGCCATTAGTTGAACATAGAGTCCAACTCTATGAGTTTGCAATATTCTCATGGTTTTGAAGTAGCACATAAAAGTTTCACATGTATTGTCTAATGCCTGAAATGCTTATAGAAATTTGTATTCACAGTTCCAGCTCCTAGCTTTTAGCAACCTTGATTTGGATCCATATTTTAATTTTTACAAGAATCTCATGTGCATGCATGCATGATGTTTGTGTGCACATATGGTGTGTGGAGGTATATGTAGAGATCTGGGGATAGCCTTGGGTATCTGTCCCTGTTTAGTTTTGAGGCAGGGTCTCTTGCTGTTTGTTGCCTGCTCAAGCTAGCTGGTCATTGAGTTCCCATGCATCTCCTGTGTCCTTTACACAGCAAGATGTTTCAAGAGAAGGAACACCAGTAGGCTGGGGAGAGAGTCCAGATGGTAGGTGCTAGCTGAGCAAACATAGGGACCTGAGTTCCTTCATCAGCACCCACCTGAAAAGACAGGAGTGCTGTCATGCTCTTGGAGTCCAGTGCTGAGGAGGAAGGGGCAAGAGGGACTTCAGAGCTTAGTGTCCAGCCAGGCTAGCCTGTTCAGTGAGCCCCAGGACCCAGAGAGAGACTGTCTCAATAAACAAGGTGAATGTGCCTGAGGATGACAGAGGAGTTTGCCCTTTGACCTCCAAATGCATATGCATGCACATACATGTGTGCATCTGCGCACACACACACACATACAGACACAGACACAGACACACACACACACAGAGACAGAGAGAGAGAGACACAGAGAGAGAGAGAGACAGAGACAGAGACAGAGAGGACCTTAATACATATGGTTTAAGATCATATACTTACAGAAAATGTGTTAATGACCTTGTAAAAAGTTTCATAATTTTTGGGCACCACAGATAGAAGATACAGTTTTTAAAAAATGTTGAGCTGGAAGATAGCTCACCCCCAGGCTGTCAGATCTGATGTTTTATATCTTGGGATCCTCTTGGTGGAAGGAGAGAACTGATTACACAAGTTGTCTTCTGACCTCCACGCGGACACCCTGCCATGTGTGCCTCGATCAGCGAGGAAGTATTAAAGGAAAAGAAATCCGAGCAGCGGATGTTGCTGGAGCTTTTTCTAAACCAGAATTCTCTCTGAGCTGTAGACAGGGTCTGAGGGTCACCCTCAGGTCTAAGCTACAACACATGGCCTGAGAGCAACGATACAACAGACTTAACGAGTGTGTCCAGTGGACACACCCTTTGGTCCTGACGGGGTGACCGGCTCAGGACCTAAGCAGAAACCTTGGTATTTAACATGCTCATGCTTATAGAATCACAACTGGGCATTCCAGATCACACAGTCTAGAAGTCAGCTGAGAAAGTTTTGCAAAGCTCCAAGAAAGTAACATTCCACAAAGGCTCAGTGTAGATCTGGGTTATGAGGGACGATAGACAAGGAAGAAGAACCTTCTGGAACCCCAGGTCTGTAAAGTTCAGAATAATATCCAAAGGTTTTCTTAGCCAGCAGTATCAGGGTCATCCTGAGGTCCTTCTCACAGCTGGTGATGTAAGGACCTTAAGTGGGTGCAGGGAGACTTCCTTGTGCTTTTCACTAGTGTCCCATTATTCTATGTTTTATCTCCTCTTTCTCCTCTTTCTGAAAAGGGGTTGAATATTTGGGATGGCCTATTTCTGTTCCACCACGGTAGCAGAGGTGGTTAGAGAACCAGGTGAGAGAACTGGCTATTCATGGACCATGAAGAACCATATTTAAGTCATACTGAGAGGGCGATGAGCCACCTCTTGATGCTGGACCTTGGCGTGGTGGTGTGACACACGGAACTCTGAGTGAACTATCTGGGGAAAGGTTAAGTTTGTTTATATATGAGGAAAAGTGTGTTAAAATATTTGGTGACTGGAGAGGAGCAGAAAGAGGTTGCTCATTTCAACCAAAATATGTTCTTTGTTCTGGGCACGCAGGGGGGCTTTGCCCAAGCCTTCCTTTGACCAAGAGTGGCGTGTGACTAAACCGTCTTCTGTGGAGAATGACAGAAAATGACATCTGTCACTTCCAGGATGTGTCTCTAAATATTTCCATTCAAACCGCCTCGTTCTCTTTCTCACTGAGTTGTCAACAGGTAAGGGATCCTACAGTGTGTCAAGGTCACAGATTGGAAGCATTTTGAGTAATAGCATGGAGGAAAGAATCTCTCCTGACTTTAATACTGGACCAGGAACATAATAGCACCAAAGGATACCCTGCCACAAGTTAACATTTGTGTCTGTTTGTTACTGCAGCTTAGCAGAGCACACCCTAACTAACAGCGGCTTTTGGTTAATGTCACTAGCCTATCTGTTGATTAATACTGCTTCCTAGTCCATTGTCTTTCCTTACTCCTTTATAAGTAATTTAACCTTGGGAAAGTGGTTAATTTTCTTTTTCAGAACTGAGAAAACAATATCATCTCATAGGAAGACTGTGAAGAGGTAAATCAATGTATGAAGAGATACTGAATATGCCTGAATCACACTACTGATGCTATTAGAATGTGCCTCTCACTGTGTGGTCACGCAGCCCAGTGTCATTTCAGCTTTGTTACTAATGCTACCATTCTGCCTGGAGGGGCGTAAACGAAACTGAGCGTGACGGGGAATGAATACCATGTCTGCCTTGGGAGCCAGGACAAATCCTAAGTGAGAACACGCGAATCGCATCCTTTCCTTTTGTCAAATCTGGGTGCAGATAAGAAGCTGGTGGACTTCAGGGTATTCTGGGCAGTACCAGGATACTCTGGGACTTGGAGTTGGACCACATTGAAGTAATGGTGGGATCTGTCCTGACTGTGTTATATAGAAAAGTGCTTTGTCCCTATTAATCTAAAAGGTGTCATGGATGTGTATGTGGGAAAGCAAATTTTAGGCCAGATGAGAGTCTGCCTCATTGCAGAGAGACTGGGATTTCCACAACCTGGAGCTTGGGCTCAAGATTGGCACACAAGTCAGATCTCTGTGGTTTTGTTCCCATCATCCCTTGGGGTTTTGTGTCTGCTTCCCATCATCACCACAGCTTTGTGGAAGAAGGCAACTGTAGTCAGAAACAGAAACATCCAATGCCTAGAGCTGCCTTGGAGATGTTTGCTGTTGACCCCTCAAGAAGGAGAGGGGAATGGTGTTGCAGAGTCTCCCCGGGTGGCTTACCCGAAACCCAGCTTCAGTGGTCTGCCGGTAACCCAGCAAACAGACCATAGCAATTGGTTTGTACTAGCCTTTCGAACTGTGTTATAAGCCCACTGAAAGCAGCAGGGACCATGTCAGGTGGATTTGTACTGCGTGTGAAGGGCCTCGTTTGCTGCTTGAGAAATCAGTACACTTTTGCTGAATGACGTAATGGCCGCTCCTGTGCAGCCTGAGGTTGCTGTTAGTCCCCATCCTAGATGGCGTTTTCTGGCAGCTGATAACCGTTGAGAGGGGCCTATGTGTCCTTGCCTTAATAAGGAAGGGTGTTCAAGGAAATCAGTAAGTAATTTGGGGGTGAAGTCAAAGATGTATTTGATTTGTGCCCCGTTGTTGCTGTAGAGATTTTTAAAACGTTTGTAGTGACAGGAGCATACTTTGTTGTTTGTAGTGACCTCTTCCAACCTTACCTGAGTGTATGCTGAGGGGGGACTCTTGGCAGAGTCCCTAGAGAGTTTTAGGAGAGAGCTGGACACCAGAAGAACTAAAGGCAGGATAGAAGGCTAAAGTGGGAGGATCGCTTCCTTTTGTCAAATAAATCTCAGCTGTTTATCTAAAAGAAAATGTACCTGTTGATTTATTCCATAATCTCATGAAGCTGCTTTAGATTTGGTTTGGTTTTTTGTAGTTTTCAAAAAAAATGAACCATTCTTTCTTTAGGGTGCCTGTAAGGGTTTTCATAAAGAGCAAAAGAGATACTGCTGAATGAATTTTCATCTATAGACAGAACTAAGTTACAAGTCTTTACTTCATAGTGCCTGGATGAAACTCAGAGCCTTATTTCTGCCAGACAAGTGCTCTACCATGGAGCTACATCTCTAGCCCCTGGAGAAGTTCTCTGTGGGCTCAGCACTCTGGTTTTTTACTCAGTTTATTATTCCTGTCTATTTGACATCATTTCCATCTACTGTCCTAGCTGTGAGGGCTGCTTCTGACTCGACCTTGTCACTCTGCCATTCAATTGGGTGGAAAAAATTAGAACCAGCGTTCAGTTCTCTGTGAAAACAACTTCCTTTTATATCTCACATGGCTGACAGAGTAACTGGTTTTTCCTCTTTTCCATGAATTGTGTTAGCTTCCTGCACAGGCGGCCTGGGTTTGTGAGCGCTGGTTTAGAGTGACTTCCCTGACGGAAGTCGCTTCTCCCAACTTCAGATGAGCGAGCCCTAGGTGGAATGAGTGTTAGGAGAGAGGCCCTTTGGACAGGACGCATTTCAGTACAGGGCATGATGCAAAGGGTGAGGCGATGGTGTGTGGAGATGGGCTTCAACTGCAGTCGACTTAGTTTATACAACCAGATGATGCCTCATCATACACACCACATACACCACCTAACTTAGCGCAGAATCCAACCGAACCCAGATGGAGTCTTATTCTGATGTCATATGCCGTTTGAGATGCCAATGGATGGGAATATTTTATCAGTAAGGGGTTGGTCCCAAAACTGAAGAGTAGGAAGATGTGTTCTTGTCGTATGCTAAACTCAACAACCCAGCGGCTGTGAGGGCATTCTAAGGTCTCATATAGGCTCGAGGTACCGCCCAGTATCTGAGACCACTTCCTGGCACCTGTATAAGATGTAGAACTCTCAGCGACTTCTCCAGCACCATGTCTGCCTGCATGTCATCATGTCCCACCATGATGAGAGTGGATTAAACCTCTGAGAATGCAAGCCAACCCAACTAAATGTTTTCCCTCATAAGAGTTGCTGTGGTCATGCTGTCTCTCCACAGCAATAGAAACCATAACTAAGACAATAGCCAATAAACACACAATGTCATGTAGTGTTAAATATGACAAAGGAAGATATAACAGAATAAGAGGGAGGCCAGAGTCATGTGTTGTGTGTGTGTGTGTGTGTGTGTGTGTGTGTGTGTCTGAATATGTGCATGAGCAAGTGTGGGTTTTTGTGAGAACACAAGCACAGACACATGGGTTAAATTGTATGGCAATCAATGCTAGGCCAGATTTGGGAGGGGGTGTGGCGTCAGGCCAGGGTAAGAGCAAATGCCAAGTATTCAGGACTCTTCCATGAGAAACAGCAAGAAGGCTACCGTGGCTATAGCAGAAATACCGAGAACAGTGCTAGGAGATGGGAGGAGGGAAAATAGACAAAGTCACTGGGTACCTAGTACACCACAGCAAAGGAAGAGCGTGAGTGTGGAGGGAAGGGACCTAGGAGCTGAGGTTGTGGATGTCCCCTCCCCTCCCCCTGCCAGCCGGGTGGAGACACACAGAGGAACAGGTTTTGAAGCAGGGAGTTGGGAAAGCCGCTATAGCAGCGTGGGTGAGAGATGATGGTGCTGTGGATAGGAGAAAAGGCATTAGGGTGGTGGCAAGCGGCCAGGCTTGGTGGTTGGTGCATTGTGAAGGGGCAAGTGATAATAACTGATGGTTGAATGGAGAGCGAGGAGGACGGCGACGAAGGAAGAAAGGAGTCACAGGTAAGACTGGTGTCTGTTCTCAGTCACTGGGCAGAAGAAACCTGTGACAATCTGATGTGGAGAAGGAGGGGGCGGGAGAGCAGATGGGAAAATTCAAACAAACATTGGCTGGAGACGCCTAATAGATTGATAAATACAGTGAGGCAGTAGCATAGATGAGTGTTGGGGTGCAGACATAAATATGAAATTGATAGTGTATCAATGATACTTTAAGCTGTGACCTTAGATACCAACACCCGCGTTCTGAGGCTAACTAGAGAAGGGAACCAAGGGACTGACCACTGAACTCTGTTGTGACTGAGCCCCTGGGAGACGGGGGAGGCACAGAGGGGGCAGAGAGAATTGCTGAGGTGTGGAACAGAAACAGGAGGAGGTGTTCCAGAAAGCAAGCTAAGAATGTGCTTTAAGGGGAGTCAGGAACCATCAAAGCCACAGAGCAAGAGGCCGGCTGGATGTGGGAAGGGTTGACCTTCCTTTAAGGAGAGTCACAGCACAGGAGGGGGTGGAGGCGGCAGTAAGGAAACTCTTAAATCATGACAGGATGGTGCCGGCTGTGCCCTAGCAATGTAAACACATTTTGAGAGGTGCACCCGACACAGATCAAGGGGACCCTCCTCAGAAAGTTTGGGAATACCACACGGAGTTGGTGTCCTTTGGGATTCTGGTAGTTAGGAAGGACAGGTAAATAAATTTGGAGTAATAAAACTTCAACTTTTCCCCCAGCTTTTTTTTCTTCTGCGATTACTTATGTGAAACTAGTATTTTACCTCTTATGCTAACACCCCATTTACTACTATTGCCGGGGCTGTCAGGTCTCAGCTCCACGGTAGCTACTGTATAAGGGTAATAATACACACTCTCCCTCCCTGTCCTTGTATTACAGCGTATGCTTGCAATTACATTCTTCCTTGTTGTAGTTCTTATCTTTCGATAACATTTTCATTCGATTTCATCATCGTGTGCACAGCAGACCTTGATATGATACCTGACCCCACATTGTGTGTTGGGCATTGAGATCTTTACACACATGAGTTCATTTTGCTTTTAAAAAGGATTCAAATACCTTTATTGTCCCTGTTATTATCACTATGAACAGAGGCGCAGAGAGGTTAAGTAACTTTCTCAAGGCCACAGAGTAAATGAAAAAGGCAATATTAGAAGTAGATCATGCGGTATTGTTGTATGCTGTCCTTATTACTACATACTTAGTCTCCTGGATGGGCCATCTCCAAGAGACAGGCTGCTTTTGACTTCAAGGACACTTTTCTAAAGACACAGCAGCTGTGTTTCCTGTTGTCATATCAGAGTGGGTCAGTAGGACCCAGGGAATGAAAACTGGATCCAGATGGGGAAGGGGGGCCTTTGCTTATTTTAGCACTGATTTGCTCCCTGGTGGCCACCTACAGGCTCAGCCTGAGCAAGAAGAGCTGGGTGAGGTCTTTGGGATTGAAATCAGCACTTTCCGAGTCTCTGATGTGAACTGTGGCTCATGCCTTTCTTTTCCCTTTAAACACACGGACAGCACATGAGATGATCACATATGAAAGCGTGTGTAGCATAAACCCAAGTGACCGTGTTCAGGAATGCCTACTGTGTGCAAAGAACTGCTCTGTGTCTAGGGGCCGTGAGTCTTTGGGAGAATACAGTTTGGTTCATGAAAACCCAGATATTAAAACTTCTTTGAGAGGTTTTGGGTGCTCAAACACTAGTCATTGTGCTTATAATTGAAAAATAAAATAGCTCGATGCTAGCAAAGTCTAGTTGTTTTGACCTCTATTTTTTTTTTTTTAATAGGCTAACTTCATTTCCAAAGATGGTTTTGTCTTTCTTGCCAACACGACTGTAATTGGCTCACCCGAGGGATGGGTATCTGGAGACATAATTTCCCAGGCATTAGAAGCCTTTCCTTTTAGGAGATTTTCAGTTCCATCTTTGATCAGGAAGCTCCTGAACCAAGGGTCTCTCCACTTCCCTTTGTGGCATAAAGAAGATACAGGAGAAACACTTTTGGGACAATGTTTCTGGGACCAGAACCAGAGTCCCTGCCTCAAGGTACAGAATCCTCTAATTCACATCTCCCCCATAAACATAAAAGTCCATTTTAAATCTTTGTTCCATCCCCATTAAAAACTTCTTCCCTGGTCACACTCAGTACATTTTCAGAAATGCTCTGAAGACTTGGCATTAAAATTTACAGGTAATTTCCACAAACATAAAAAAAAAGCTTGTTAGGAAATGGACGCCCTCCCCAGCAGTGAATCTCTTGCCTGTCCACAGTGTACCCCCACCACAAATATGTACACTTAAAAGGAAGGGGCGATGGGGGCGACTATGGCACTCCGGAGAAGCGGCTACTTCCTGTGGACGGAGGATTTCAAATGACCAGAGAGTAGAGACTCAGACTGGCTTCAGGTGGGCGGCTTCCTCCACAGGAATCCAGATCCCAAACCAAGGTGAAGACCAGACCCCCCAAGACCCCAGATCCCTGATAATTCTCTGGTGATCGCCACGTTCAAAAAAATGTTATAAAACCGAGGCCACAGTGAGCTGAGAGAAACACATCAATTCCCATAGGGGAAGCTTACGGGATCACAGTCAAGATGGGAACCAAAGCAGGATGCTGACCGAAACTTCCACAAGCGTTCCAACCTCCCAAACTAGAAGTCTCAGAAAGAGTTAAGCTGTGACTACTAAAATTCGTATTTTTGGGGACACACTCAGAAGTGATTTAATTTACATTTGAATTTTTACTTTTAAAAACATAGCGATCTTTTGCTTAATTTCCCGCTCAGTATTTAAAAGAATGGGGGCACCTTCCTCCTCGCCTACCACCCCAGAAGAAAGTACAAAATTTAGGCCCAAAATAATCCAGAAAAAAAAAAACTGGTTTTCTTAACATTTTTGTTTATGACCAGCACGAAGGAGTAGCTAACGTGGACAGAGAAGAGCATTCTTCCCACGTGTCTAGTGGTGATTTTTTTTTAATGGAAATTTATGCAATTACACCACACATAAAAGCATTCGTGAAAAGTATAGGAAAGTTCAGAGGAAAATGCTGAGAAAAATTTCTGACCGTGAGGTCTGGAGGATATTTTCCAGGATTACACATTGCCTTCAAGGGGAAGGCGGTACCATGTAAATTGATGCGCAGGTTCTCCCCCAGACTTCTAACAACCTTCTTGGCTTGAGTTAACCTGATACCTGCCAGCCCCACATCTGACTCTGACTTTCTGGGTAAGCCAGGCCCTTCTGAACTTGGGCTGTGCCCCCATCCCCATCGCTCTTTTAGATAAACTTGGTCCCCACTTTTTCCTACCTGCGTAATGGTCAAACACAGTGGGCACGTACTCCTCCGGGAAGGCGTCGTTGGCGTAGCTCATCAGCAGGCAGGTCTTCCCAACCGCGCCGTCCCCGACCACCACACACTTCAGGATTCTGTTCTCGTCGCGCCCACCGCAGCCGCAGCTGCTGTCAGTCCCCTCTCTGCAGCTCATGTTGGCGGCTCAGGCTGCTGCTGCTGGGGCTTCGGCAGCGCATGGAGCGGTGAGTCCGGCCCCAGACGGCGGCTCAGGCGACCTGACTGTGGCTGGCCTGGCTCTCCCAGGCACGGCCCAGACACACACCAGCCCCGCTGCTCACCATGCTGGACGAGAAGGGGAACGCACTCTTGGGAGGAGGGATGTAAAAGGTCTGTCCCTTTCCCTCAATGGCTGGAGTTAAGACGCTCTCCTTTCCACAGACTTCCCGGGACTTCCTGGCAGTCTAAATATTGCAGCAGCCTGTTGAGAGTCTCACTCTGCCCTCCCCATCCCCAGCCCGGTTGATGACACGGTGGGATTTGGATAACTCCTGCCTGGTTTTCCAGCACACAGCTAACATGGAGGAGGGCAAGGCTTTTAAACGGAGTTTCCCCCCTCTCTTCCTCCAGCTTGCCGAGAGTCAGGAAATCGTGGGTTTCCTGCTGCATTCCATATTAGGACCAGTGGGCCGGGGAAGGCGGCAACAATGGGGCTCTGTGCGTGTGTTTGTACTTCTGGGGAACCAGGCCAGGACGCCAAGTGGGAAAACACTAGGGGGCTCGCAGCCGGCTGAAGCGCTCAGACTTCCTGTTTTATCCCCTGCTAGCCAGGTTCCTGGCCTGGGGCTGGGAAGAAGCCAAAGAAGAAAGGATGGAACCCGGGGAGTACTGTCTGCCACGGAAACGGGACAGGACTGAGTGGAGAGCTCCAGGGAGCCCCCGAGAACCACACCAGGGATTGCAGGCTAACATATGACATCATCCATCGCGCCCTGACTCATCAGTTCAAAGCAAGTTGAAAACGGACAGTTTTCTCTTTACTTAAAGGAGAAACTCAGACAATTCTTTCCTGCAGTGAGGAAGAAAATCCTTCAGAGCTACAGAGTTTCAAAGGCGGGAAAGTGTGCAGGTTGTAGGTAGAGTGTACAAGTGCAATCAAGTTTATGAGGCCCCGTTTGAACACAGCATTCAGTTACTCATTACAGACCCCCAAAACATCCCTCTAAGGTTTTTGCCTTAGGAATTCAATCAAATATTGTGTATTTGGAATTTTCCTTACAATACATATGCTGAGCTCTGGCTTCATACTCTCTGACGTGAGAGGCTACCGTGTGGCCTTTGACTTGGTTAGGGTTCTCTAATTCTGTTAATGACCAGATGCTCCTCTTTTTCTTGTGATCATCTCCTCCTGGGTCAGCCTGGCCCTCCTCAATGACAGAGGAGCCCAATAACTAGTTAGTTTGTTTGGTACCTCAGAATGAAGTTCCATTTGATTAATGGACTTGGTCCTGGAAATGTGACCCTGCAAATGATTTTGACAAATGGGTTCAAGTCAAAGAACTTGTTTTTCTATGACATTTTGAAAATTGTGGATTATCTAAGGGCTTTGAGCAGTTTTACTACTGCTCAAAGTGCCTGTCAATAACCTGCGTACGTATCTACATATCATGCACACGCTCTCATGTAATAGAGCCCACGTTTCTTCTCTTTCAGATTTGCCATGATGCTCAGTGCCCCGGACGTTTCTTTTATGTGAAAGAATAACATTTCATTAGGACTAAAGTGTCAGGGGCATTAGGTCGCCATAACAGACAATCCCCAAAGCTCAGTAATTTGAAATAACACTCTTTTGTTTCAACTTTGGCTTTTGTTTGTTCTGTTTGCATACTTTGTATCTCTTCTCTGCAGTGCTGTCTTCTTTATTCAGGGTAGAGGCTGAGTCACACATACCTTGACCACTGTGGCAGGCAAGAAAATGGACACAGGGAAGTGAAACCTCTGCTCACGTTCAGTGGCCAGAGCAAGCTGCATGCTCCCATCGGCTCAAGAGAAGGGGTCAGGAGCATCATCCTGCCCTAGGCTGGGAGGGAGACACCGCACGGTGACGCACAGCCTGAAAGACAATCAAAGATAACTTATTTGGGGCTGTACTTGGGATGTGAATGGTTCATATTAAGCCACATTGTGAAGCATTTGAAGACCTCCATGGCTGATTGTAATTGGTGAAATTTAATTTTTATTTAGTCTCTCTGGAGAACCTGGGGTTGGAATAAGAATGTAATTGAGAAACTTATGTTATACGTCTGTATAAACAGCTTCAAGGATGAAGGAGGTAGTCGAACAAACCTGTGCAGTTGAAGAAGAGACAGGCAGTGCAAACAAAACAATAAAAACAGCAAAAACAAAACAAAACAAAACAAAAAACCAAACCAAATCAACCAAACAAAAGACCCAAACAACAAAAAGAATAATAACAAACATGCCTCGAGATGAGCAGCATCCCTTGAGCGCAGCGTGGTGATGGGAGATTGGGAGAACTGTGAATGGTTGTCCTTGATCTTTAGGCCAAAATTGAGCAGTGAAGATGGCATGGCACTCTGTGTACAGAGATCTGAAACATGGCTCCCAGCCTGGTCTGCTAAGGGCTGCATCTGCATACTTTAAATATTAGTCCTGCGTAAAGGCTTCAGGTGAGATTTTGCTAATTCTGTGTGTAACCTAAATCTTGCCCCACCAGACACAGGCCATTCTCACTGTCCAGTGGCTTCTGTAGTGAGACCTCTAAGACACTTCAAGAAGCTAGTGATGTGTCTTTTAATCTGAGGGCTGGTACTTCTGCCAGGTTAGAAGGCATGTGAAAATGGCTTAGAGCTCTCTAGAGAACGTTGGTTGTATTTCTCACACAAAAAAGTTGTTTTTATCACCGCCTATTGTCCCCTACATTTAATCATTATAGAAAGAAGTTTTGAGCATGCTATTAAAAAATAACAAAAAGTTAAAATTTTAACAATTCTGCCTTATGATCAAGTGGATTACATTGTCTGTGAAAATAAATTTCTTTTAGTATTAAAGCCTTTAAACATGAAGACTGGTGTGAAAGCTGGGTCAGGCGGGCACTCCTTTAAGTCCAGTACTTAGGAGATGGATCTTTGTGAGTTCAAGGCAAGCTGGTCTATGCAGCTGGCTCCAAGCCAGACAGGGCTATATAGTCAGACCTTGTCTCAAACAAAACAAAACCCTAAAACAACAACAACAACAACAACAGCAACAATAACAAGCGTAGCATGAGCCCGAATCTTAAGAACAAGTCAGCATTCCATGCCCAGGAACCCGCAGAGCCATGTGTGATTGGCCCAGGCAGAATGACCAAGAATGCCCCTCCCATTCTCAATATTTGTCTATGAGTTTGGATGTGGCATGGAGACTACTCTCTAACATGCTCCTAGGCATGTCTACTCTCTAACATGCTCCTAGGCATGTCTACTCTCTAACATGCTCCTAGGCAGACGTCTGCTCTTTTGGGTCTCGAGCCACACAGATGATTGACTGGTGGTTACATAGCCATTAATTATTTGGTTTACCCCACCACCAAGTTTATACAAACTTAACAGGGCATACTGAAATCTTGTTGGGTGATTTTTTTTTCTCTTTTTCCTAGAGATCTTAATTCCCTGGCTCATTTCTGTGCTCTGTGTTTTGGTTTCACAGGAATTTATGTAAATGTCAGCTTAACACACACACACACACACACACACACACACACACACACACGTGCACACACACATTCACATATATCTTACATAAATTCTGACTCATCTGGTTAAATCCAGTTTTACTGTGACTTTAATAAAAAAAAAAAAAGAACCTTGACTTTTCTCCCTTGTTTTCCTTCCAGATGTTGCATAGGGAAGTGGTATAACTGGGCCAGATCTTCTTAGGCTGGGGTAGCCTGTCTGTGGGAGAGTGTTTTGATTCCAGGCTTAGGAATACGCAGTGTGCCATGATCCCAGTGATTCAAGGATGCCCAGAAGTCACTAGTCACCTGCATTCCAGAGGAAGTCCTCTCAGAGGCTAGCTGGTCTCCAGCACTGACGGGGATGATGTAAATTGAGAAGGACACTATGTAGTACTAAGGGTTCTGACCCAAATATCCTCAAGATTGGCTAGGATGCTAACACTGAACAGAGTGTTCTAGAACTAGCTTGGACTGGAACGGCCCCTTCCCAAGGGGAATGAGTCATCTCCATCTGGGATGCTCATGTGTCTGTGTTCTTCATCTTTGAGCGCCTGCACTGAGCGCCTGCACTCGGCTTCCAGTTATTGCTGGTGTCATGTATGTACAATGTCATGGCACATCTTATCAGCCACATTTTTTGCATATGACTTTTTAAAAATAATTACAGAAATGGACTTCTTCTATTTGGAGGACTTTTCTTTTTTCCTCTAATGTCTTAGTTTTAAGAGAAATTAGGTAAATGAGGGGTGTGTAGTACTACGGTCAGTCTTAAAGAAAGAGGTCAGTTTAATCAAGAACTTAAGGGTCATTCAAGTTTCCTCTCTACAGAAAGTCATTCTTGTAACCTTAGCACTTGGAAGGCTGAGGCAGGATGATCACAAGTCTCAGGCCAGCTTGGGCTACATAGTGAGACCCTGTCTCAAAACAAAAACGGAAACAAAATTGAAAGCATATAACCACCCAGACAAATGAACAACAACAACAAAAATCCCCAAACAAATAAACAGCTTCCCCCAACCAAAACTCAACAACACAGGCTGGAGAGATGGCTTTGAGGGGCAAAGAACTTGCTGCATGTGGATCAGAGTTTAGATTTCCAGCATTCATGTAAATGCAGAGTTGGCATGGGGGCCCACCTGTGATCCCAGAGCTCAGTGGGTGAGATGGAAAGCCTCTGAAGAAGCTGGCTAGTTAGACAGCAAAACCGCAAACTTCAAGTGAGAGACTCTGCCTCAATGTATAGTATGGAGAGTGATCAAGGAATCTACTCAGTGTCAACTTCTGGCCTCCACCCTCACGCGCAGGCATGTGTGCCCACACATATGAACATATATACACTCAAACATGCACACACCAGCAACATAAACAAAAATAATCCCAAAGAGAGAAGAGTTTATGAATAATTTGAGGAGGTGACAAGTCTCGATAGCTGGATAAATAGACTGTGCTATATATGTTGGGAATGGTTTTAATTATTCTTGGCTAGACTAAACATAAAATGATATACTCTTGAGTGCCCATGGGTTGCCGGCCCTCCTACTGGTAAGACAGTAAATGCGGGGGAAATGGATTCTACTGAGTGGACTTGGGTGTCTGCCCCAGCTTTGTCTGTGTCCAGAGTGGCCCTGCATCAGAGAGGGTCCTGAGTGTCAGAGAGAGTGCAGTAAGGCAAACTATTACTGAAAGCAACTTCTTCTCACTTTGTGTTTTATAAAACGATACATTTTTTTTAAAAAAAACTCATTTTATAATGGGAAAATATGCAACACACTAAATTATTTGGTTTTCATCCATTTCTCATGTACACTCTTCTGCTCACCTCCAATGTGTGTTTCCATGGCACACAGATGGTTCCTCAAAACCGCCTTCCTCTATAAAGCATCCATGACTGATTCTTGTCACAGAAACCTCAAATAGCTCATTTGTTATTTTGTATAATATGTGGTCCCTCTATAGGGCACTGAACATTTATTTCATTACGTTTAATTTTTTTATTATGTCCCGAAGTCCTTTTAAAACTCAATCTCGTTGAAGTTGAAAGGGACTTTTGTAATTGTCAAATCTGACTCCTCAAGCAATAAATAAATTTAAACTTTTCTATAAAATGGCTCATAGGCAATATATTTTTCTATGAATACCATTGTTTATTATTGTACAAAATAACAACAACTGTGATTTACCATATTTTTTGTGAGTATGTTTGTGTATGGTGCATGTGTTCACAAGCATAAATGGAGACAAGGTGCCGGCTGTCCTGCTCTAGCACTCTGCCTTATTCCCTCTTCACAAGGCCTCTCACTGAGCCTGGAGCTAGGCTGGAAGCCAGAAAGCCCCAGTGATGCCCCTCTCCATGCCCCACAGCCTGGAGTGCAGCTGCATGGCAGCGCCTTGCTTTTCCCACAGGTGTTGGCAATCCCGATTTTCCGTCCAGGTGCCCAGTCTTCCTTCTGTTTAAGTATTCACTTGGGACAGACCCTAGCCTCCACTCCAGGCTTGGACACATGCTCCTGCCTCAGTTAGTGAGACTCTGTCTATGCTTGTTTCTGAAATTCCCAGGAGAGGTGCTCTTTTCCTATGGAATCCTCTCATGAAGGACTACAGAAGCGTGTTGGGAAATCTTTGTCACCAGGAGGAACGAACTTACTAGCAAAGACCATCATTTCGACAGTTCGTATTTAAACTCATTTGGTCCTTCTCCAAACCTAGGAGGTAAGAATCATCATTATCCTCACGTTTATGATTGGGAACATGTATGTCGTGAAGTCAGGTTCATGAGGTTAGTGTAAATGGTCAAGGAGGTGGCGGCTGTTGGATTCTCAATCTTGTGGCTGTCTGTAAAGCTTGTTGCTTGTTATCTGCACTGTTGCTTGTACTACTACACTGAAAAATATAGAGCTGAGAGTCAGCGATCCTCAGAGTCCAGAATTCGGTTATGTCTACCATACTCTCACATTCCCTTCATGAAGAGGCAACAAATTCTCTTTTGATTTCAGTGACTTGGAATGGATTTCTACTACTTACACACGAGAATGCCCTCCCCACCCCCCACAGAGATGTGGTTGCTGGGCTACCTTGATGAAGATATGGAATCCTCGGAGAATAGTTACATCCACTTACAAGGTCAACATCAATCTCAGGTACCGATTTCTCACGCCTCTAGGATCACTATAATGCTTACGCTTAAAATTTGGACTGGAGAGCTTTTCAAAAAAGTGTTTGAGTCTGGGTTACTCAAACAGATGAACATGGGATGTACTCACTCATAATTGGTTTCTAGCCATAAATAAGGGTCACGGAGTCTACAATTGGCGAACCTAAAGAAGCTAAGTAAGAAGGTGAACCCAAAGAAAAACATATAGTTATCCTTTTGGCTATGGTAAGTAGACAAAGTTG
>NC_022009.1:13290263-13291820 GCF_000317375.1 Microtus ochrogaster | reverse complement strand
AAAAAAAAAGTGTTTGAGTCCTCAGTCACTTATGTCACCGGAAAAAGCTTCCTTGTAGTAAATGTGGCCTTTCAAAATCCCATTGAGGACATGGGATTTGTGGAGCCTGATTAGCTAGCCTTCCGCAGTCTGGACGAACTGACACAGGCAGACTCCATAAAACGAAGTGGCAGCTCAATTGGTCTGATACGCTCTTGTAGAAATATAGATTTTTCTGATGCCGTTCCTTAAGCCTTTCTTAAATGCAACTGATTCCTTGATTGACATCGAAGCCCAACACAACTCCACTCGGTCCCACTAGGAAAGGCTAGGAAACTGAAGGGCTGGAAGGAAGCTCTACAAGGAAGTGGGTGGACATTTACATATAACATGGTAGGTTCTGCTCAGCGGCCACCCCCCCTCCTCTTTAAGATTTATGGGTAGTATTGTCCTGGTGTCTGAAATCTGGACCTGGCTGATAAATACCGCTCGACCTAGTAATATCCTTCACAGTTCTTGCACAGTCTTTATCAGACAGAGGGAGTTGTTGGCTGTGATCAGGGAGGAAGGCAGAAGGAAGCAGAACACACTCACACAGCCCTTAAGGAGCAACAGCATATTAGACAGAGTTTGCTTAAGAAACAGAACTGAAAGAATGAACACACACACACACACACACACACACACACACACACACACACACACGGGATTTATTAGAGTGGCATACAGGCTGTGGTCTGACTAGTCCAATAATGTCTGGCTCCCAACAGAAAATCCAAGAATCCAATAACTGTTTGGTCCATGAGATTGGATGTCTCAGCTGGTCTTAAGAATAGGTCAGGAATCTTGAAGAAGTATAATACCAGAGAAGAATGAATTCACCAGCTAGAGTGATGGCAAAAAGCAGGTTTAGAGCAAATGCTTCCTTTTCCCATTTCCTTTATATAGGCTGCCACCAAAAGGAGTGGCCTGGATTTAGCATGAGTTTTCCCACCTCAAAAGATCCAATTGAAAATAATCTTTCACAGATGAGCTCAATTGCTCAGGTTTTAGTTAATTCCAGATATAGTCAAGTTGATAGCCAAGAATAGTCAGCACTAACGGTAAAATAAATCTTTTCAACAATAGAGAAATACACATTGTGATTTTTCTTTGTTCTCAAATGGAAATGGGAGTTCAGATGTAAAGTCACATAGCTGGAAGGTTTAGCTATGGGGCAAAGGTTCAAGGCTGAATTTTTAGACCTTATATACTTGCTCTTTAAGTCTTGCAAACCTCATTACTGATAATCAATGGTTAAGAAAATTTTAAACCTACAGAATTGGGTTGATATCTTAGTTACTTTTCTGTTGCTGTGGTAAGACAACCAAGGTAACGTGGAAAAGAGTTTATTTGGAGCTTAAAATTTTAGAAAGTTAAGAGTCCATGACCGTCATGGTAGGGAGCATGGCAGTAGGCAGACATGGTGCTGGAGCAGTAGCTGAGAGCTTACATTTTGATTCACAAACACAAGGAGAAAGAGAGAGAGAGAGAGAGAGAGAGAGAGAGAGAGAGAGAGAGAGAGAGAGAGAGAGAGAG
>NC_022009.1:13273239-13290158 GCF_000317375.1 Microtus ochrogaster | reverse complement strand
AGAGAGAGAGAGAGAGAGAGAGAGAGTTCTCTGGAAATGATGTGGGCTTTTGAAACCTCAGAGTTCATCCCCAGTGCCACATCTCCTAATCTTTACCATCTGGGGATCAAATATTCAATCACATGAACCTATGGGACCATTCTCATTTAAACCGCCACAGCTGAGCAAGTGCCTAGGAAGAGTTTACTATGGATTTATTGATTTCGACAACAGACATTCGTTGAGCACCTACTGTGTGCTGGGGAATGAATCAGATGACAAGTGCCACCAGGCATGTGGAGCTTAAACTAGAGGGAAGAAGGAGGTAGATAGGGAACAAACACGGTGAATGCATTAAAATGATGAGAGCTAGAGACAAGGAATCCCAAAACAAGGTAGTGATAACTAACACAGGGAAGAGGGGCCTTTCAGTCTAAACGTTCAGTAAGGATGTTCATACCCCAGGAAGACGTTAGCGGCAGAGGGCTCTCCAATGTCAAGGCCCACACTTGAGGGCATCCCTGGAAGGTTTGCGCTCCACTGTAGCAGGACACGCTGGGCAAGGGATAGTATGGTAGAGGGAGTGAAGTGAGCTTGAGCTGAGTGGATCGGGACCTCCCAAAGGGCTGGAGCCCAGGGGTGACAGACTGTTGCTCTAGCAGCTGAGGGAACGGGTGAAGGAAAGCAAGGAATGTGATTACAGTAGTCCAGGTGTGTAGTACGAGGCTGCTAGTTCATTTCCTGACTGCCCAGCAGCTCAGACCCAAAATAACCACACAGAAACTATACTATTTAAAACACTGCTCAGCCAATGACTCTAGTGTATTTTTAGCCAGCTCTTACATATTAAATTAACTTATTTCTATTATTTTATATCTTACCATGAGGTTCGTGTCCTACTGGCAAGGTTCCAGCTGGTGGCTTGCATCTTTCCCTCTGGTGGCTCCATGGTGTCTCCTTGACTCTGCCTTCTTCCTCCCAGCATTCAGTTTTAGTTTTCCCCGCCTACCTAAGTTCTGCCTTGCACAGGCCTAAGAGAGTTTCTTTATTAACCAATGATATTCTCAGCATACAGAGGGGAATCCCACATCACAGGTGAGATTCAGTAGTAGTTGGGATTAGACAGGGGACAGAGGAAGTAGCCAGAGAGAGGTCTTAGTGAATGTCAGTGAAGTGGCAGATGGGAGAATTAGATGCAGGTTTTGAGAAAATGAGAGGAACTGAGGAGGGCCTCTCAAGATTTTGCCCTGAGCCCCTGGGAAGATAGTATCTCCATGAACTGAGGCCATGAATGGAAACTGATAGCCAGGACCAAGTTCTGTGTGTGGGTTATCTTGTTAGGTCAGTAAGAGGAGGTGGACACAGGCGGTAACTACAGCCCCAGAGAACAAACACAAACTTTGTCAAGTGAGAGAACAAAGCAAACTGAAGAGGGACAAGGAGGAACCCAAGAGAGCAGAGACTCCTGCAGGCCCAGAACTGCCGTGTTTCAATACTTCCTTACAGAACTCGTGTCTTGGAAACTTACCCCCAACCACATGTTAATGGTGTTTGGAGACAGGTCTTTGGGTGTTTTTGGAGGCTGCTCATTATTTCCTGGCCACCCGGACCATGAAATACTCACTGAGAAATAATAGTATTTGCAATAGTATTTGGCCAATAGTTTAAGCGTATTTCTGACTAACTCTTATATCCTAAACTAACCCATATTCATTAGTCCGTGTATCACCATGAGGTTGGCAAAGTGTTGTCTGTCTCTGGTGGCAACTACATGGCTTCTTCCTGACTCTACCTACTCTCTCCTCCATTATCTGCTTGGAACTCCTGCCTTGCCCTATTCTGTTAAGTCACTGGCTGAGACAGATTTATTCATTAACCAATAAAAGCAACACAGACAGAAGGACTTCCCATGCCATTTGAGGGATAGTTAAGGTTATCTGATTTCATGAAGGCATGGGTCATGATGCTTTCATTGTTCCAGAACAAAAAGAGGAACTGGGAACTAATACTTGCTTGGTCTCCATATGATGCCTTCCACCTTTTTATGAAACAGCAAGAAGGCCTCCAGCAGATGTTGAACAGATGTTCACACTGATCTTAAGAACCATTAGCTAAATAAACATCTCTCTCTCTCTCTCTCTCTCTCTCTCTCTCTCTCTCTCTCTCTCTCTCTTTCTTTCTCTCCCTCCCCCTCTTTTTTTTTGTTTTTGAGATTGGGTCTTGCTATGCAGCCTTGCCTTGTCTAGAACTTTCTATGTAGACCAGACTGGCCCAGAATTTCCAATGGTCCTCCTGCTTCTGCTTTCCGAGTGTTGGAGATTTAATGCATAAACAAATATGCTGTGCCTAAACTTCTATTCTCCACCAATAGTATTAAAAAAATAGAAGAATTTTGAACACTTTCACCACAAAAGACTGGGTGGATTTGAGAAGATGGCCACACTCACCCTGGTGTGTCTTGTGATTGTGATTTGAGGAGATAGTCACACTTACCCTGATTTGCATACAGTGTGTCCATGTATCAAAATATCAGATAGTATCCTGATAAATATGCTTAATTTTATGTGTTAATTAAAAACAGCACTGTTGATGTTTCCTGAGGCTGGCTATTGGGTTGTGTAACATGGTGCTTTGACCACAGCGGTTTTCATAGACTCGACTGAGTCATTCCATAGAAAGGACTAGGGAGGTGTCAGGGAGGGTGCAGAGTTTTGTTTAAGGGAAAGAATAAGAAGGTGTTTTTGACATTATTGGGATGGTCTAATATAAAGGAGAAATAAAGATGTAGGAGACGCAAGGGCTGGCAAATTATTTTAGTTGACAGAAGAGATGGAGTGTATTTTCATAATGATCTGAACATGACCGCAGTGTATCTCTAAAATGTGTTTTCAAGTGGTTGGCTCAAGTGCTGCATCTTTGTGGTGTCAGGACCTCAGACAGTCTGGTCTAGAGTTGAAAGCTGCCATAGTCTGCCTTTAAATGTGGAAGCCAAGAAGAAAGAGTCACAAAGACTGACATCACTAAGAACTTGATGGTTTTTCTCCCCTGAGCACACGATGATGCTGATGTTCTCATGTCTCAGGCAAAATGATTTTGTAATGTATAAACAAATGATATACATATAAATGGTATTGATAGCATATAAATGGTATTGATAGCATATAAATGGTATTGATAGCATATAAACGGTATTGATAACATATAAATGCTATAATAGATCCAGAAAAAGGTCTTCCAGGTTGAACAGGGAATTGATTTACACCTGCCTTGCGGCATGGATGTGTAGTGTACTCTTTAACTGAGGACCTGAGAGAGTTTCGAGAATGATCTTCAGTGAAAGTTATACTAGTTGGGTCCTCTAGTCTATTAAATGATGAGCTCTCTGACAGATTTACCCCGGACTGTTATCCCTAATGACCTGTCTGTCATTGTGATTTGAGATTTATAATTATTTATGATAAAATACAAAAAAAAATCAGCTTACCTGGAGTTGAAAGCCTTGGTGAATATCCCACTTCTCATTCATCTATATCTGTTATTATTTTTATTTTCAAACCGTATTTTATTGCTTGGGATAATCTAAGGCTCAATTTATTTTATTTGATTTGTTTAAAATGGTAGCACTGTGGTAGAAGAATGCCTGCCATGTGATTTCCAGTTTTCAGAAGCTGGAGAAATACTAGACTCAGTCATGCTGAGGAATGCAGATTTTGAAAAAAAAATTGGATTTTGTTTGAGTGATGGGAAAGCACTGATAAACACTGAACAGGGGAATTCCATGTTTCTACTAGTCTTTTGTAAGACTGCTTAGTATTTAGATGGGATAGTAGTAGGTGTGGGAGGTACACATGTGGGATTAAGGAGCCCAGGAAAAGGTTTATCTTGAGGACAGATGATGACTGGCATGGAGCAGGGGCAAAAACAGCAGTAACTTGTCCTGATCTCAATCACACAAGAATCCTGAAAATGGCTGTCGTGATTGGTTTCAGCTTTACAGATCAAGTCAATGAGGCCCATGGAAGCAAAGTAACTAAGGTCACAGAGCTGTGAGGGTAGAGCAATGTGATAGGGCATACATGCCCTTAAACACTGACTTCTCGCCTCCTCTTGGATGGAAACAAGGTGTGAGCAGATTGTGGTATTGCTCTAGAGCAGTGGTTCTCAACCTTCCTGATTCTGTGACTCTTTAATGCAGTTCCTCAAGTTGTGGGACCCCCAACCATACAACTATTTTGTTGCTCCTTCATAACCAATGTCACTTCTGTTATGAATTGTAACATGAGTGTCTGGTGTGTGCAAGATGTCTGCTATGCGAGCCCCAGGTTGAGAACCATTGTTTTAGCGCCAGAGTCAGCGGACTTGACAACTCATGGAATGTGGGAGGGAGGAAGATGTAGGATCATCGTCTTCCTCCTGGAATCTCCGGGGAGGGGTTATGAATCATCAAAACAGAGAAAGACTGACTTGGAGGGGGAATGTCAAGAGTTGAGCACGGCAGGAGCAGGAGCAGATGTCTGCTAGGCACAGATGGAGACTTACAGTTGACTGTGACCTTGTGGATCGGGAGCTCAGGAGAGAAGCGTGGACTGGGATGCCCACCCGGGGACCAGTGGCTTCTCTGAGACTGTGTTTAGAAAGGCGATGCGGAGCCTGACAGCAGCCTGGGCAGAGTGATGGATCTTTAGCACCGTGATATTTGGAGTTCAGCCCTCTGCACCCAAGGGGGTTGGTGGTGTCCACTCGAACACTCACTCTTCAGCTACGTCCCGTTCGCTCCACAGAAGAAGAGTACTCTGAAGAATATCCATTTCAAACATGTACATAAACACAGAAAACTCTCTGTTTAACGAATTGTTATTATTGTCTGCATAATTATTAAGAGATAAATATATTTTCCCCTTCTTATGTAATCCAGCAACCCTATTAGCCAGGATAGTGTGTCTGGGAATTAATGAGAATTCTTATTATGTTTCAGGACGTAATAATCTCATATTTTAAGAGGGCTAAGTGTAAACACTTTGAAATGTAAAACAACTTTAAACTTAGTGTGGAATTGCAGAAGCAGCATAAATGGCTTCTGTGAAATTTGTACTCAGATTCACCAATCAACACTTTGTCACACATGAGTTATCAAGCCATCCCTTTTTATAGCTACCTAAAAATATTTTTTGGTTGTTTTCAGACAGGGGCTTGGCCAAAGCTGGCCTGGAAATGATCATGCAGCTCAGGCTAGCCTCGAACACAAGATCCTCCTGCCTTTGCCTCTTGGGTGTTGGAATTTCAGGTGTGTCCCAACATGCTCAGCTTCCTGAGCCTTTTGAGAATAGTCAGTGTCATCATGTTGCCTGACTTGTGTCTACATAAACAGAAGCTTCCTAGAAACAAGCACATTTTCTTATATAACCATGGTACATTTATAAAATTTAGGAACTACTTTATTTTTGGTGGCTGGGTGCACATGCTATGGAGGTGGTTGTCAGTGTTGGGTGTTTTCCCTAGTCACTGTCCACCTTATTTTCAGAGCCAGGGTCTCTCACTTATGTTTGGAGCTCACCAATTTGACTAGGATGGGCCAGAAACTTCAGGGATCACCCATCTCTGTTTCCCCAGGCCTGGGATTTCAGGTATGTGCCTGACTTTTTACATGGGTATAGTGGACTTTTCTTTCCCAACTGCCAGGTCCAAGTAACCACACAGAGGTTTATATTAATTACAAATGCTTGATCGAAAGCTCAGGCTTATTACTAACTAGCTCTTACAACTTAAATTAACCCACTTCTATTAATATTCATTCTGTCATGTGGCTTTTACCTCTATCCCATTTTATGTGTTTAACTTGCTTCTCTGAATCTGTCTGGTAACTCCTCTAACTCTGTCCTCCTTCTTTCCAGCTCCTTTGTGTCTGGCTGTCCCACCTATACTTCCTGTCTTGATACCAGTCAGTCAGTTTTTTATCAAATGAATCAGAGTGACAAGTCTTCACAGTGTACAAAAGGGTTATTCCACAGCATGTGGATGCTGGGATCTGAACTCCGTTCTTCGCCCCTGCATGTGAAGCATTCTACTGACTGAGTCATCTTCCCAGTTGATTATTTTATCATATCATGTGCCCACATCTATGTTTTTTAGAAGCCATTACCTTCTCCCTAGAGGGTCGATATTGGGAATACACAGGGCATTTAGCCCCCCACTTTCTCCCCAAAGCTCCTTTGAATTGCAATGTTGTTTGCTTTTTATATATCTTTTAAAACATTGCCACTTTTGGAGATTGCATAGTAGTCTCTTGAATGAACAGTAGGTTATTAAAAATATCAGTGAGAAAACTAAAACATGACTAGTATCTAATGAAACCAAAAGCATGATTTAAAAGGGAATGCTTATATTTTTAAAAAGCTGAGTGCTTTTTTTTAAAAAAAAATCCAAATGACTTGAAATAAATAACCTAATTATGCACCTCAAGGTCTCAGAAACATGAGACCAAGACAAAGCCCCCAAACAGCAAGTGGAGAGAAATACCATCAGGACAGAAACTAATGAAAAGGAGGAGACTAAAAGGCTAGTAGGTAGAGTCAATCAAACAAGTTGATGCTATGAAAAAGTGAATAAAACTGATGAAACCCTTGCCAAACTACCTAAAAGAAAGGGAGGGAAGACCCACAGTGATTAAATAGGAGGTAAGAAGAGGTTACAACTGTCATTGGAGAATATAGAGAGGATGGAAAGTGTTGACTTAAAATGGTGGGCAAGCTAGGCCAGAACTTAGTCTAAGTCCCTTCACTTTAGGTTCTTTGACATTTTGTCTCAAAGTATGATGCAGTTAGACTTAGGACATGTGTTTTTGGTAGGGTGATGCTCACAGGGCTGTGTGATCTTGGTGTGCAATGTCAGGAGGTCGGTGACATCAGCTTGACTGACTTTTGGTGCTGTTGGTATTTAGTTGTTGGTTACAGTGATGGTGGCCTTATTTCCCTAATATAAAGTACGTTCCTTTATACATGTTAAGTTACCTACAAGAGTTAGAACTTGATATCGAACCTTTCTCCCCAAAACAACAGCTGTAGTTCAAAACCTGGCTCTCTAGTTGACCAGTTCCCAGGATGAAGACACCCTAGGAACCCAGAAGCAGGTGAGCATTATTTGATAGTTTCCATCCATTCAGCTTTGGATGGGCGTTTGTTTAGGTCTGAAGGTTGGTGGTCTGAGGTCATATGCTTCTGATGTGTTTCCAACTGCTCTCCCAGCGGCCCTGTTCAGAAGGATTTGTCTGTTTGTGGCTCAATATATGTCTAAATTACATTTTTGTTAATTTTTTATTAATTAATCAATTCATTATTTTTTCTCAGCCTGACCACAGTCTCTCCTCCCACCCTTCTCTCCCCCCAGTCCCTTCCCCCAACTTCCTCCCTTTACTCACATCTATCCCCTCTCCATTCCATTCAGAAAAGGGTCCTCCTATGTATATCACCCAGCCATGGCATACCAAGTTGCAGTAAGGCTAGGTTCCTCTCCTATGAAGGCTGGGCAAGGCAACTGAACAGGAAGAAAGGGTTCCAAGAGCAGGCAACAGAGTCAGAGGCAGCCCCCATTCCCTCTGCCAGGAGTCCCACAAGAAGACCAAGCCACACAATTGCAACATATGCAGAGGGCCCAGGTTAGCCCCATGCAAGTTCTCTGGTTGGCAGTCCAGTCTCTGTGAGTCCCCATGAGCCCAGGTCAGTTGACTCTGTGTTTTTCTGAGGTGTCCTTGGCCCCCTTGGCTCCCATAATCATTTCTCTCCTCTTCTGCAGGATTTCCCAAGGCCTGCTTAATGTTTAGCTATGGGTCTCTGCATCTGTTTCTGTGAAACAGTGAAACTTGCCGGCAAATGGATGGAACTAGAAAAGATCATTCTGAGATAGGTAACCCAGACCCTGAAAGACAAACTCTCTGTAGTATGGAATGGCAGGCTGCTTCCCGCCACCCGGCTAGCTTTACCCAAAATAATTACATGGAAACTGTATTCATTTAAACACTGCTTGGCCCATTAGTTCTAGCCTCTTATTGACTAGCTCTTACATATTGATCTAACCCATTTCTAATAATCTGTGTAGCCCACGAGGTGGCTTACCAGGGAAGATCTTAACCTGCGGCTTTCTGGAGTGGGAGAATCATGGCAACTGCCTGACTCAGCTTCTTTCTCCCAGCATTCTGTTCTGTCTACTCCTCCTACCTAATTTTCTGTCCTATCAGGGCCAAGCAGTTTCTTTATTAATTAACCAATGAAAACAACAGATAGATAAAGACCCACCTCCACCAACTCACTTACAGGTGGATGTTGGTCATAAAGTCAAGGATAACCATGCTATAATCCACAGACCCAAAGAAATTTAAGCAACAAGGAAGGCTCAAGTGGGGACACATGATCCTCACTGGGAAATAGAACAGACCTCACAGTTGTATGGAGGGGAGAGGTCTGCATGGGAGTTGGTGGGCATGGGAACAGGAGGGATCAGATGAGGGGGAGAAGGAGGGAGAGAGTACTGGGAAAGGCAACTGGAATCAGGGCCATTTCTGGGATGGGCTAGAAACCTTGGGCAATGGAAACTCCCAGGAATTTATGATAAGCTAAGAAGCCTAGCAATAGGGGATACAGAACCTGAACTGGCTATCTCTTGTAACTAGGCAAACTTCCAGTAGAGGGATTGGAAAATCAGCCACATGACTTTTGACCTACAGTTTGCCTGGCTGAGCAGTGCATAAATTCTGGAAGTGGCCAACTAGTGACTGGTCCACTTGAGACACAGAGTATGAGAAGGAGCCCACCCCCGACACTGCCTGGAGGGCCAGGATGCAGAGGCTGGACAACACAGAAACCTAGGATAGAACCAAATGACAGGCAAAAGTCAATAAATGGATTCCTAATAATATTCTGCTATACACAGAGACCATTGCTTAACCCAGTTGTCTTCAGAGAGGCTTCACCCAGCAACAAATAGAAATAAATGCAGAGATCCAAATTACTTTTGATCAGTTACAGTGGCCCTCTCTTCCTTTCAGAAGGTATTTGCTTCCCTATTACTCTGGAGTTTTTTTTTTTAATAAGTTTTCCCTTATTTTTGTCATCAACAATCTCAGCCAACCTCCCCCAGCTTACTTGCTGAAGAAGTGCACAGCTAAGCTTACATTCATCTTGAATTAAGTGGTTACTCTCTCAGGCACGCTATCTGTTTTAAGACAAATGTTGTAACAGCCGTAGGAACATGAAAAAAAAAAACCCACACCATACTTGTGTAAGGATTTATGCATATTTTACCCGTTTTTATTTTATAAACTCCAATGAGTCATCCAATATGAACGTTGGCAGACTCCTATAAAACAGCAGTTATGTGATTTTTTTTTTAAAGATTCTGGTAACTTTAGGTTACATTTTGTCTTTTTCACATCTGTTCAAAGCCTATAGCAAGTTTAGCAAATCCCAACCTATATGAGATTTCAAAGTGCCTTTTTTTTTTTTTAACACATGAATGTTTAAGTAAGGCGTCTGTACACGGCTTGTGTCTTAGTTGATAAAAACACCTGTCTGGTAAGCCAGAACATGGGTTTCATGCTCTCTCATGAAAAATGTCAACTTCTTCCTGTATTTCTGGTCATTTAATACTCAAATGAGTGTTTTTTTCTTTAAAAACAATCCCCATGATTGACCCTTGAGGTAGTGGAATGGGCACCAGATAGAGAGAAAGTACATTTCAGTGTTCTTCATAGCCCGTCTAATCTGGTTAAAAACCAACTGTTTCATTTACTATTAATCCATTAAAACATTGAATACTGATATTAAAACTGGAAGATAACCTCCTTTGGTCAAGAATTGAGATTGAACAATTTAAAAATATGTACTCCTAACAAGAACAATCTATTTTAGCCTGGTGGTAGGCTGAATTTTGTACAACTCAGGATATTTTTCAATCAATTTTTTTCAAAGCCTTGAAAGCATTGTGCATACTGTCAATTATGAATCTGATGTGGGAAGTCCTTCTGTATATGTGTTGCTTTTATTGGTTAATGAATAAAGAAGCTGCTTTGGCCTGTGATAGGGCAGAATGGAGCTAGGTGTGTGTGGGGGACTAAGTTGAATGCTGGAAGAAAGAAGGCGGAGTCAGAGAGAAGTCATGTAGCTGCTCCTGGAGACGGACACACCAGAACCTTGCCAGTAAGCCACAGCCACGTGGTGGTACACAGATGAATGGAGATGGGTTACTTTAGGATATAAGAGCTAGCTAAAAATATGCTTAAGCTATTGGTCAACCAGTATTGCAAATAATATAGTTTCTGAGTGATTATTTTGGGAGTCTGGGCGGCCAGGAAACGATCAAGCAGCCTCTGCCAACATAAGTCATTTTCTATTTTTATTAAAATAGAATGTATTTATTTGTTATTTATTTATTGTGCGTGTGTGTGCTCGTGTGTGTATGACATGGTGCATTCATGAAGGTCATAGAACAGCTTGTGGGAGTCAGTTCTCTTTTTCCACCCAGGCTGATGAAATTTTTATATAGGAAACGTATGCCAGATACCTCCTGTGTGTGAAGCAGGTTATAGAAGTTAATGACCAGGAAGGAAACGGCTGTTTCTCATGGACGTTATTTACATTTTAGGGGTGGAGGACTGTGGGAGGGTTGGGAAAATGAGAGCAGAAGAGGCAGCTGGATGGATGAGTAAGCTGGCTGCAGATGTGTGTCACGAGGAAAATGGGCTGGGAGAAGAGTGAGAGAAAAGAATTCTGGTGCTCAGAGATTTCCCCTGGAAAACAAGATTTGATGGCCTGGGGAGATGGCTCAGAGGTTAAGAGCACTGGTTACTTTTCCAGAGAGAAGAGATTTTATTCCCAGCACCTGCAATAGAGGCTCACTCCCTACTTTAAACCCTGTTTCAGGGGATCTGCGCCCTCTTCTGATTCTTTGGGTACTGCATACATATAGTACATCAGCACACGTGCAGAGAAAACACCCATGCATACATATAAAAAAATGAGAAAAAAAAATAAAGTTTTATCTGAGTTCCAGTGATAAGCAGGAACTCCGTGGATACCTGTGAAGCTTTCCAGTAGAAGGGATAGTCTCCAGGCGAGCCCTTAGGGTAGCTATAGCTAGTGTGTTAAGGGAGGCCCTGGGGTAGGCTTCTGTGGTAAGAACAACAGAGGCAAGGAGAGGGCAGACTTGAATTTGCTGCTGCTGCATGCACTATCACAGGTGGTTTTCAGTGTAAAAATTTCAAACAAGTGTCCAAAATACTTTAGGTATCTAAAGCCTGAGCGAGAACACACCCTTCAAGTCACAGAGCAAAAACACATTTTGCTTACCAATGTCATTAATTTTTAACAGGTTTTTTGCATTTTTGTGTGCATATGTGAGTGCCTGCATGCACGTATGTGCATTATGTGTATGCTGGAACCCTGGGGAGGTCGGAAGAGGGCATCAGATATCCTGGAACTGGAGTTACAAACAGTTGTGAGCCACCATGTGGATACTGGGAACTGAATTCAGATCTTCTGCTAGAAGAACTCTCAGTCATTGATTCATTTCTCTAGCCCCTGCCTTTTTTAAAAAGGTCATGTGATTTAATCAGTTAACCCTACTTTTAACAACTCTTTAGGCCATTTAGTAGTGTAAGTTATAGGAGACAATTAGAAAGCCACAGGTAAAGTCAGGCACCCCCACAAAGCTCTGAGATAGCTTTAGTCAAGTAACTCTAAATAGAAGCAAATATCAGGCAATTCTGTTGTGAACTTCTTAACCTGCTGGTTTTCACTGTTCTACTACCGGGTCACTTGGTATATGCATAACATTATTTAAAGGCTGTATGGAGGAAGATCGAATAGATGCAAGATAATTTACAAAAATTCTTTTTCGAACATCTAGGCAAGTTTCTGCTCTTCATCCTGTTCACAGTTGCTCCATCCCTGCTTTGTTAGGATAGATTTCTGAGCAGGGACTATGTTAATTTTTCACTTAAGGTTTTCAATTGACCTTCTCGATGTCTGTACCACACCAATGAACAGTTCAACTCAATTCAACTTTTCCCTTTCTAAACCCTGTCTGGAAAAAATGACAGCCTTTCTATTGTCCTACAGACACAGTCTGAAGCAGGAAATGTGTTGTTTTTGTTTTTGGAAAATTAAATCCAAGACAAAGGCTTTGGGGGAAGGGACTGAAGAGAGAAGGAGGCAGGGGAGGATGGAGAGCGAGAGAGAGAGACAGAGACAGAGAGACAGACAGAGACAGACAGAGACAGAGACAGAGAGGGGCAGATAAAGACAGACACACAGAGAGAATGGTCCAATGTAAAAGTTGTGACTCAGGAGTTGACCCAAGATGCTTCCTTCTTCCTGTTTGGCCAGTGTTCCTGGAATCCTGGCATGGCTTTGTTATGAGGGAAAGAACGAGATGGACACAAAGGTAAGAGTGTGTTGGGAACAGGGTTTTGTTCTCTGGAACTGGGCAAAGGAGATAAAATGTGCGCACCGTGACGGGCCGGTTAATAGTTTCAAAGATATCCACATCCCAATCTCCTGAATTGATGACTATGCTACTATACATGTCAAAAAAGAGCTTTTATAATGTTTTTTATTAGCTTTATTAATTATACATACCAATGGATTTCAGTATGACATTTTCATGGACATATTTGATCACATTTGCATCCCCTTCCATTATGCTCTTCAGGAGAGATTTAAAATACTTATTTCTATTAGGATGTGCGTGTCTCCGTGTGTGCCGTGGTGTTTGTGTTGTGGTCAGAGGTTCTGCCTCAAGTCACTTCTCCGCTTCTCTCTGGAGTCTGGGACCTGGTCTCTCTTGCACGTTTCCTGCTCTGCACTGACTGGCCCGCAGGCTTCAGTGGGGTTTCTCCCGTCTCCACCTTTCACTTCAGCTTAGAAGAGCTGTGATTACAGATGCATGCCACCGCATCTGGCGTTTTACGTGAGGACCAGACCCAGGTGGCACAGCCTGTCTGACAGGCTGCTGAGCCATCGTGCTGGTCCTCGAGGGAGATTCTCCATTAGACATGATTAGGTAATGGATTTGGAGGGCTGGGGATTATCCTAGAGTACTCGGGTGGAATGAATATTCATAGGAATCCTTGTACGTCAAGGAGGTGAGCTTAGGAAGCGATCACAGGAATAGAGACGGGATACATTTGCTGGTAGACTGTCACATACCGTGGGGTGGGATGTCTTCCAGAAGCTGGAATAGACAAGCAAGCCTGTTGTTTTCTAGAGCCCCTGAAGGCAAACAGCCATGCTGACACCATGATGTTAGCCCAGTAGGACACACATTTGCAGAGCTGTACCAATGGCACACTGGTTTTAAGGCACGGACCTGTGGTCATTTGTCTCAGCAGCATTGAGAAGCTAAGACAGCCTCCACGTTAAACAGGGGTGAGGGGCTATATGGTTTAGAAGGTGGGATATTCGTAATGTGAGTTTGATGTTTGAGTGGAGAAACAATAAAGGAAGAAGGTGGACTGTGAAGCTGCACAGAGGGGCCAGGGCAGATGTGGGTGACTTCTGGAGGAGGCTCTGATCCACGCTGCTTCTTTTCCAGGGCTGCGGCCATGCCTCCGAACAATGTGATGTTAAACACATGCTCATGCAGCCATTTAACCACAGGCTTTCCCTTTAGACTGCAGATTCCATGAGGGCAGATATTATTCTAATTATTACAATAACTGAAGTTGCCCCATAGTGGGCAGGATACAGACAAGGGGGAGAAGACTGGGAAAAGACGCTGATGGGCAAATGGAAATCAATAGAAGTCCGAATGGAGGGATCCTGACCAACTTCTTGGAGATGTAGAACTTGATCTATTATCTCGTAGTCCTGTCTGGTTATTCCACATGGCACTACAGTTTGCTGCTTCCCTTCACAATTACTGTGAAGTGGTTCCTGAGGACCAGGAATGGGCTGTGGACCTTGATGTCGTTGGTTCAAAACCATATAGCTATGCAAACTCTTTCTAACACACTTCAGTGTGTTCTTGACATATTAAATGTGACATTTGTCCGTGCGACTGGAGGCTAAAGTTCAGCAAATGGGTGCACTATCCATTCATATGTCAGTCCAGTCGTCAACCCATCTGTCCATCCATCCATTTAGTTTGCTGGTTAGAAACACGGCTGTGGATCCAGATGACAGGCTTCCCCGCAGTGTTCTTTCCCTTTTCTTCTCTCCTTCCCTAACCCCACCTTTTTCTTTCTGTGTTTTGAGACAGGATTGTACTGTCTAGGCCTGGCTGGATTGGAACTCACTATATAGACTAGGCTGGCCTCAAACATGCAGCGATCCTTCTGTCTCTGCCTTCTGAGTATGGGGATTGCAGGTGTGTGCCACTACGTTCAGCTGTTTGACGTTCAGTTTGTGACCTGTAGAATAGAGATATTAATGTGGTTGCTGAGCAGATTAAATTAGGTGACTGAATATTCCTTTACAAGGGCATTGCTAAATGTTGTCTGTTAATTGCTGGTAAATTGAATAAAAATACATTTTGGGTTAGTGGAAAGAGGCAGAGATCACATCTCTGCTAGTCGGTTATGTAACTTCTTTTTAACCAGTGAGTCTCCTTGCTCCTTATTGTGCATATGAGATACCTGAAAATCCTTGTTGGGGCTGACTCTGATCAGGCTGGGAGTGGAAGATGAGGCTCTATGGGGTGTTCGTGTGCATGGTATGTACAGTATGTTCATGGGTACATGTAGAGATGAGGGTGTGCATGTGCGCATCTGCACGCACTCATAGAATCCAAAGGTGACTGTCAGGTATCTTCCTTAGTTGCCCTCTCTTTAATTTTTGAGGCAGACTCTCTCACTGAGCCTGAAGCCCATCTTTTTGACCTGATTAGGTGACTAGCAGGTCCCCAGCAGTCTCCTTCCTCCATCTTACCTGCACTGGGGGTGCAGACTCTGTTGCTCTGAAGGGAGATCAGTATAAATGGAAACTGCTGTTTCATTTCCCAGCCACCCAGACCCAAATCATCACACAGAAACTTTATTAATTACAACATTGTTAAGCCAATAGCTTAGGTGTATTCCTAGCTAGCTCTTACATCTTAAATTAACCCATATCTATTAATCTGTGTATCATGGCAAGGCTGTGGCCTACCAATAAGGTTCCAGCATCTTTCTCCTTTGGCAGCTACATAGCATCTGTCTGACTCTGCCTTCTTTCTTCCTGCATTCAGTTTACTGTTCCTGTCTAGTTCTATTCTGCCTTGCCATAGGCCAAAGCAGCTTCTTTATTAAGCAGTTGTAATAAAACATATTCACAGAATATGGAGGGGATCACACATCAGATCAGGGCTCTTCATCATGCTGTGTGTTGCTGATGCTGGTGCCTGAATTCTCCCCAGAGTCCCTGCAATGCTGTTGTCTGTTCGTCTGTCAATAGCATTAAACAAATTTGTGACTCAAGGACAGTCTCTGTTTTAGTGTCCTTGATCATATTTGAAACCTTTCAAGTGTCCCTATTGAGTACATATAAAATCTAGGAAATGTAAATGTTATTCAGAGAGTTACCAGACATGAACCCAATTCAAAGCTAAAGCTTTTCTGAAATCCACTGCGTTTATGGATCTTTTTTTTCTTTAAGTTACTTTTTTTTTTTTTGAAATAGGGTTTCTCTGTGTAGCCTTCGTTGTTCTGGAACTTGCTCTATAGACCAGGCTGACCTCGAACTCACAGAGATCCGCTTGCCTCTGCCTCCTGAGTGCTGGGATTAAAGGCGTGCATTACTACTGTTAGGCACTGCTCTCCCTCTTGAAAGGACCTTTATGTTTCTTCCTTCAATTTTCATGCCCTGGATCCACTGACAGAAAAGGCCCTGCTTCCAAAAAGCAATTTCCCTACCACCCAATCCCCTGTTTATCACATACTTGTTTTCCCCCATTGCCTGATGTTAAGGGTTATCTCCTCCAAACCATAACAAGGTGACAGAGCCTGCTGCATGGCCACAGCTTAGTCCCCGTGGCTACCAAGAGCCGAGAGACAATGCCAGCACCACCCTGTCCACACCAGACTCTTTCCCTGACCTCTCAAGGGTCCGCCTTGAGTGACAGGCCAGGGTGGATGGGGAAGGACGGAGTCAGATGTTGCACAGCTGTGCTTCTGCCCAGTGTGACTTGGGATGCAGCCCTCCAGCTGTGGAGCCAGCCAAGCAGCCAGCCACACACACAGCCGCGGATTCTCCAGGGGACTGAGAGCCATGGAGCCAGATGCTGTTTCCAGAACTTGGCCTCCGAATGGTGCATCTGTTCAGCTGATCTTCCACTTTGTCACAGATAATGAAACTCTGTGAGGAAGGTCTGGAGACGACAGAGCAGGAACCGAGCTTTGACTTTGAAAAGAGAGCCGTGATATAGAAACATTTATTCTGGATTCCTTGCTTTGAACTCGCACTGTAGTGAACTTTGGGTTTTGCCCAAGTCTAGTTTCTCTGTCTTACATGGTTTGAAAAGGAGGCTTTGTTTCACTTGGGAAAAGTGAAAATCCTCCCCTCAACTTTCCACAGCGAAGCTTCTTTTGTTAACCCATTGAGCCTTCCACGTGGGCTGGGTGTGGTTTGCAGGTCATGGCCGTCCGGGGAAGTCTAGATGAGGAACGTGTGTTGCGTAGCCAGTTCCCATGAACTGACACACTCCTTCCTGAAGGGAGGACAGAGGTCTAGTTTCAGGAAGCTTCTGGAAGTTATGAGTCACACGGACCCTCACCAGGGTTACATAAAACTAGTAAGCAGTGCTTAGGAAGGGAGACTTCCCCATGAGGTCCTGATATGCTGCTTGCTTACAAGTTGTGTGGGGAGGTTCAGAAATGCAGTTTTCACGAGCTGTCAATCATGCTGTGGTGCTTTTTAGTTGCCTTTGAGTTCTCTGTTTTTTTTTTGTGTTTTTTTTTTTTTTTTTTTTTTTTTTTG
>NC_022009.1:13265606-13273139 GCF_000317375.1 Microtus ochrogaster | reverse complement strand
CTCTGTAGACCAGGCTGGTCTCAAACTCACAGAGATCCACCTGCCTCTGCCTCCCGAGTGCTGGGATTAAAGGCGTGCGCCACCATCGCCCGGCTCGTCCGTGTTTTTGTAAGTAGTCCCTTACCAGAGCTCCTGTAAGTAACTCCGAGTAACTTCCGTAAGTAGCCCGCACCTGAGCTCCAGTAAGCTCTCTGATTTACTGAGTTAGATTTGGGAGGAACTATTTTGGGGTCGGTTGTCCATTTTCTCTCTAGAGTGAACAGATGTTTGTTCACAACTCTTCTGGATCGACCTCAGAACACTTTGGAGGTCATGACTGGGCCTGGTTTCTATACATTGGGCTGCGCCTAGTCCAGGTCTGTCCCACTTGGAAAGGCATCTTTTCCTCAGTGACACAAGGACACCGTCATAACTTATTGAAAGGTGACACAAGAGGACAGGAAGAAAGTTGAGACAAAATCTTGCTTCAGCTGTGTTTTATTAGGAGGGCTACATCAGGATGGCCTTAGGCAGCCTTGATAGGCCCTGAAAACAGAGGGCCTTCAATCCTCTTCAATTTCGATGAACAAAGGGTCTTTCTTGCTCTTATGGGTTTCCAGGAGGAGGGAAAAGTTCTATGCTACCTGACCTAGCCTGGGTACTAAAAGTGAGGAAGGCGCTGATGGAGCCTGACTACCCCTGAAGGATATCTTGGATCTGGACAGCGTGGCTGGTCGGGGGAAGATACCTTGAAGAGATCTCAGATACCTTGCCTGTGTCTTGATACCTTTCAGACAGGTTGGCTTCTGGAATGGCCTGTCTGTGTGAACAATCACTTACCTGTCACATTAGACTTGCAGTCACAGAAATGTCCCCTTTGGATACTCTGCTGAAGTTCTGCCCTGCCCCTTTAGGAGCCCTCTGCAGGAATGGAGACAGAGGCCAGTCAAGCAAGATGGGATATAGCCATGAATTGGTACCCTCCTGCCTAGAGGAGTCCTGCCTAGAGGGTGCAGCTGTAAGAGACTTGGAAAGGGCAGAAGACTCCCAGAGGCGACTCTCGTCTCTCACTTCACCTTGCTTGGTTCCAGGTTGGGCTCTGAGAAAATGCTGGACAAAACCTTGTGCTTTTTTTTTTTTTTGACAAGGTTTTTCTGTAGCTTTGGTGCTTATCCTGGAACTAGCTCTGTAGACCAGTCTGGCCTCGAACTCACAGAATCCTCCTGCCTCTGCCTCCCTAGTGCTGTGATTAAAGGCGTGTGCCACCACCGCCTGGCTAAAACCTTGTTCTTTAGGGTCTGTGCAGACAGAGTGGGTTTTATGATTCAACATGAGAAGAAAAGCTGTGATGGCTCCTATAGACTAGGTTATAATATAAACAAGGAGAGAAATACGGCTGGTGGCAGAAGTGAGCCAGGAACCAAGCTGTGGGAAAGGCTGTAGGTCACTGGTAAGGCTAGTTAGGGTTGATCCTAACACCTCTGTCATTAAGCTTTGAGAGTAAGGCCTTCTTTGTCTGGGACCAACTGGGTGCCTCACTTCCTCCATTCCCACAGAAGGAATATGCCCAGAGGAAGAGCTGACTGGGTGATTGACAGCCCGCTAGGTGGTAAGGAATGACAGCTGTTGATTTTTCGGAAGTATTACGGGTGCTCTATGGAGGTTAATCCACACCTGGAGATGGGGGTCTAGAGTCATTGGATTGTGGTTCTGTTGACAGCCAGGACTGTGTTCTCTTTAGCCCTGGCTTGGCCACTTACTAGCTGCACAGGCTCATACATTTATCTTAAGTGTCACTGTCCTTACTTGTGCATTGAGTGTGTGACAATAGCACCTCCCTACTTTGTAGGCAGCCAAGAGGAGTGCAGTGCATGGGATCCTGTAAGATGATATGGCATACTACTGCAAAACTCCAATCGGAAGGCAAATGGGAATAGCGCCCCTGTTTTCTTAGAAGGGTTCTCTACTATTTTCTACCAGGACAACCTCGTACCTTTCTTTCTTTTTTTTCTAGCTCTTTATCCAAAAAGGTCAAAATGCTTTTATTTTTGAATCTTCCAGCACATATAAGAATGAAAGTGCATATCTAACTTACCCAATGGCATGTAGCAAATGGATCGTGTAACGTACACACTCACACGAAAATCATGTTTCAGGATTGTGCTATTCGTAAGTTCTTGGTGGTCTGGAAGGGAATCAAGAGTTGTGTGGTATTTGTCCTGTTTGTGCTTTGACATAATTAAAGGTTTGACCTCATTTTGGAGATGAAATGTCTAAACTTGAAGCTTTCATTATTAAAAGTTCTCCTAGCTTTTTAACTTAAAAAGCCCTGACTTACTCTACAATCATAAGCAGAAGAATTCAGCATTCTACAAGTATTGTGCTACAGAACAGGTGCAGGCTCGGGCACGTGTTTGAACCAACCTGTCACCAGTGTTGGGAGATTAAAGAAATGTGCCTCGAGTCTCAAGGCTTTCGTGCCCCGCCCATTGACCACAGGGCATTATCCTAACATCTCCACTCCAAAGTTCTCAGTCATCATGAAGCTCTTGTTTTCCGAAGGCTGAAACAGTAGCTGAGTAGATGATTGGCTCTCCAGATACCAACTAAGTTAATCAGAGTGATTTCTAAAAATAATCCAGATTAGTAGTTTTCCTGTAGATCTGCTGGCATCCATAGAGGATTGAGAACACCAGGGAAACTGGCGGCTAGAGGCGGAGTCAATTGAACGAGCCTCCTCCCTGCAGGGCTAGGAAGGAAAATCTGGGTAGGGAGGGTCAGCGGGGCTTCAACAGAGCAGCTCTGCTCAGTGTTTCCTTCTGGTCTTCATGTATTCTCTCACTGGGCTCTGTGTTTTCCCCTTCCTGAGCTCATAAGCCATGATTAGACTTTAATTTTTTTTATTTATATCAAAATTGAGAAGACATGCTAGAATGTTCCAGGGCAATAAGGTAATTATGTTTATAAAACAATTACAACTGTTCTCAAGTTCTCCCCTCTGCCAGCACGCGTGAGTCGGAAAGTGGGAAGACATTTTCCAATAAACAATTCATGTATTTGGGTGCGCCTAAATATTTAGATGAGAAATGAAGACATCTATCATTTTATTTGATATAAATACTAGTAGTAAGAGACACATGAAGCCAGAGGAAAGGATGAAAAAGAAACAGAATACCAGACTGTTCTCTGGTTGAGAGTGGGGAGAGGATGAAGCTGAGGTTTTAGTTTCCTTGAATGGAAACAGCTTCTGGCTGGAGGAGCAGATTACTTTCTGTTATCTGTGTGAATGGTCAAGTCTCGGGATGTGCTGTGAGTGTGCTGGTTCTCAACCTTCACCCTTAGGGCTCCATTCCTTCAGTCCCTGAAGACCTTCAGTTCTGAGGTCCTATGCACACACAGCTCTTTCTGGGTGATACGGCTGGCTTGACCCTTTATGGTTTCTGAGTTCAAGACAGTACCTGAGGGTGGTATGGAGGATGGAAGAGGACATGAAGGGGCACAGTCTCTACAGCACAGATGCAGCTCAGGCTAGAAAGACTGAAGGCTGAGAGCCATATTGTAAGACCCATTAGTTCAAATGTCGAGGTTTTCCTGGCCAGAAGGAAAGGGAATGCATAGATTCCGAGGGCAAGAGGGGTGACCTGAGCCCATGGGGTGGCTGCTATCGCCGTTCTCAGGCTTTGGTTCACCGCTGAATTCTTCCTACAGTTAGAGAATTGTTACTCATGAAGCCCAGGAGCCAAAACTTCTGCTCATGTCTTTACTGCAGGGGTCACCGGGTGTCTTTCCCCACCTAGTGGTCACTGGGTCCCAACCACAGAGCTGGAAACCAGTTGTTTATCACTGCAAGGAAAAAGTGTGGCTTCTGGTGTAACAAGTCCTAGACCGAAGAAGCCATCTAAGCAGGCATTTGGACAAGCCAGTGGGCAGCTGATCAATAGGCTGACTTGCAATGCTTCAGTTATTTGGTGACATGCTTTGCATTCTGGTAGAGAAAGAGTTGGGGAATGATTGTGATTACGTAACACCCACACAGGCGGAGGTAAGTGTGGACACTTTCATAACATGCTATGCCCATGTCATAAACTTCACTTTAAAAAAAACAAAGATTCAAGGTTTCCCTAATTATTAGCTTTATGTGATTCCCTGCCAGCCCTGTCTCTGTAATGTTCTAGGAATATTAGATATTCAGTAGAAGCTCATATTGAATCAAATTTTTATACATTGCTGTGGTTGATTGTTTCTATAGTTTCCAGATAACCTCATATTATATTAACAATTCCTGGAATCCACACCCCATTAATTGCATCTTTAACGTGTGCATAATGAGATAATTTTTCAAGTTGTTTTTCTGTTGTTCTCGGCAGCATTCGACACTGTTGGACCCTCCCTCTTAGAGACTCCGCTCTCCTTGGTTTCCATGACATCACCTCTCCTGCTGCCTCCTGCTTCCCTGGCAGGATTGTTCTCTTGTATTTGCTTTCCTGCATCATTCTCCCTCACAGTACGGATATCCAAGGCTCACTCTTTTGTGTGTGAGTGTGTGTTGTATATATGTATAGTATATGTGCACACGTTTGCGTGTGTGCACCATACCATGCTCACCCACAGGCCGGAGGAAGATGCTGGGTTTCACACTCGGTCACTTTCTGTTTTATCCTCTTGAGATAGGGGCTCTCACTGAACCTGGAACTAGGCTGGCATCTGGCAAGCCTAAATGATCCTCCTGTTTCTCCCCAATCCCCAGGTGATGCGATTATTAACATCCTTAACCAGGTCTGGCTTTTTACATGGGTGTTAGGATTTGAACTCAGGTCCTCATTCTTGCACAACAAGTTCTCGTACCCACCGAGCCATCACCTCAGCTCTAAGGTCCATTATTAACCCTCTTCTCTATTCGTCTTGTCTGTCTCAAGGATAGCTGTCAGCATATGAATATGAGTGAAGAAAGACCTTTTCCAGCTTGTAGGCATCTCTCCTGAACTGTCCATCAAAGTTCCAGCCTGATCTGGGGGTGGGGCTTCCCACCCACTTCCCCTCCTCCATGCTAGGTTTCTGTCAGGTTTGAATCTGTGCAGGTCTGTGTGTGCTGTCACTGTCTCTGTGAGTATGTGTATCAGCCCTGTTGTGATTGGAAGAGGCTGTTTCCTTGGAGTCATCCACCAGTTCTGGTTCTTACAGCCCCTCCCCCTTCCCAAACCTGATGTCTACCTCATACCCTTTCCCTCAAGGTCTTGAGGGGAATGGTGTGACATAGACATTCCAGTTATGGCTGAACATTTCAAAGTCTCTTATTCTCTGTGTATTGTCAAGTTGTGGGTCTCTGTGTTCATGAAATTTAAACTTTAAAATGCATTTTAGTGTAGCGCACGACGCCCGTCAGCACTATATGAGCCACTATATAGTTCGTAAACTGGGCAAGGGGCTGGAGATTGAAACACACAAAGACACACAGGTCATCCTTGAACCAGGAATGCCCCAAGAATGCCCCCTTTATTGTGTCCAGGAGCAGCTTACATGGGGATAGCCATGCCCCAGCCAAACGCACCAGAAACCATTTCCCTGACATGAGGAACTCCTGAGAGTCTTGTGCTCAGAGCATCTGTAGGCACTCAGATCAGGGGAGAACAAGTTGTTTACAAGAAATTCAGGATCTGGGGGTTCACAGCTTCCAACATTTTAATAATTACATCATTTCTCCCTCTTCTCTCCTATCCCATGCCTTTCTCCCTCTCAAAATCGGTTTCTTTTTCTTTAGTGTGTGTGTGTGTGTGTGTGTGTGTGTGTGTGTGTGTGTGTGTGTGTGTAGAGCCTGTCTGATCTGGTTAGTACTACTTGTACGCATATGATTTCAGGGATGACGGCTTGGCATTGGATAACCAATTAGGGGACTCATCCCCAGGGAGGACTGTTTACCTAACTCTCAGCCAGCTCTCCTCAGCTGCTTGTAGGTTTTTGCCCATGGGTGGGCCCCAGGCAGATAACTCCTTTCCGGGTAGCAGGCCTTTTGGGGTTGCGGCGAACTCCTCGACCAGCGAGAAAGAACGACCACTACACGAGGATTCTTCTCAGATCACGCTTTACTGGAGTGCACTTGGTTGAGAGATAACATGAAGCGAAGGGGCCCGAGAGCACTAAGGCAGCTGCTTATATATGGAGTTGGCACATGGGTTGCCCTGTGATTGGTTGCCACCATCAGCTGACACCAGACTGCATCGAGATAGGCCCAGGGACCCCCATTCACCGCGCATGCGGCAAGTGGGGGACAGGCAGCTCTCAAAGGCATAGCCAAATAAGGAGTATAACCGGCAAGACAGGATGTGGTGCCATCTTGCAATGGCGGTCCTGTCTGGCTCCCTGCATGGGGTTTTACTTCTTTAAGCCTTATTGGCACAGGATTGCTGCTGGGAGAAGGAAAGTCAGTTTTCTCCAGCGGTGTGGTATCTGGTATACTGACCATACTCCAACACAACCTGGACTCAATGGGTTTAAAAAGGGAGAGAAGAGGAAGAGAGAAAAAGAGGGGGAGAGAGAGGGAGAGAGAGAGAGAATGAAGTTGGGTGGGTAGAAAGGTGGGGGAAGATCTGGGAGGATCTGGAAAAGGAAAATGAATATGATCAAAATACATTGTAGGAAATTCTCAAAGAATCTGTAAAAACATTATTAAGAAAATTCCAGCCTGCCTATTCAGTATTTGTGCTACGACATCCTGCAGACCCTTGGAATTTTGTACAATAATAATTGAGTCATTATTTTATATCTTTCTCCACAGGCATGGGCATTCTTTCTTGCAGTGTGTGTCTGAGTATGAGCCAATGTTAGTCCTCAGGACCCAGTGTATGAGTGGAGTTTGCCCATCTCACACCGCAGTGCTGATTCTACTAATTAAAAGGTGTCAATCAGCTGTCTTTCCCCACATCCTATGCCTAGTGCGTCATACATCACTCCAGATAACTGGCGTCCACGCCACAATGTCCAGCTCTACTTGGTTTTTCACACAGCTGTGGTGAAAAGCACCAAACTCCCTGTCACTGCTCCCCTGCAAGGACACGTCTCAGCTGTCCTGTCTGGGAGGTTCCTGTAGAGCTGGGGAAGGCGCTCAAACACCAAACCGTCCATGGATGAAAAGGGAAGCTAAAATTGCCAGGAGTGGGCCAACACTCTGGCGTCCCCTGTCAGAGGCGGCAATCTCGAGGGTTGCTCTACAAGCTTTCTCAGACCCAGAGTGGTTACAGTCCAAGCAAGGCATCATTCAAAGGTGGGAGATGTGGTGTCTCTCCCTGCCGCTTCTGCTCTTACGCCAGTCCCTCTCAGGCTGCCTGAACCTAAGTCCAGATTCAAACTCTGCTTTTGGGAGAACTCAGATCGAGACATACTAACTACATCATCTTCACCACAGATCTTCCTGTGCGACACTACTGTCATGCATCTCTTTTCTTAAACTTTCTTTTTATTTATTCTTCGTGTCTTTCACACCATTCATCTCGATCCCATTCATTTCTCATCCCTGTGTATCTGTCCTTGTAGCCACCCCCTAGCAGATACAATTTAAGA
>NC_022009.1:13258657-13265459 GCF_000317375.1 Microtus ochrogaster | reverse complement strand
TCGAAAAACCAAAAAAAAAAAAAAAAAAAAAAAAGGGAAAACAAATCTCACCATGGAAGCTGTACTGTACTGAGGGCAGAAGCCAATGAATAGAATCAGGGTCCTCATAATAGAGATCCCAGAGAGCTGCCTGCTCTGCTTCGCTTGTGAGAATACAGCAAGATGCCGTGGTCCTCTGCCAAATCTACTGCACCTTCATCTAGGACTTCACATCTTCTAGACCAGAAAAATGAAGAAATTCACTTAACATTTTCAAAAGCTACCCAGAACCGGATGTGGTGGTCTGTGATAATGAAAGTCATTCAGGGTTGGGGGTGAAAGAAAAGGGAGAAAAAAAAATCTCAGAAAGAAAAGCTACCCAGATCCCAGATTGTGGTGTTGTAGCTATTACAAGTTAAGATAGGACTACAGGCATCCTTCCCAGTCAAGTCTGATGTTCCAGCAGCATGGTGGGAACTCATCTGCTTGGTCACTGGAAGCTCCACCTGTCACCTCACAACTTGGTCACGTCCCAGTTTTTACTTCTTCTTTTGTCTTTATTTTAATTTTGTGTATGTGTATGACGTGTGTGCCCACATGAGTTTCTATAGTACACTCACCTATGTGAGTATGGGTGCACGTAGGACATATGACATACTGTGCATGTGAAAGTCAGAGAACAACATCTAGTGCCAGTCTGCATCTGCACCTTGTTTAAGACAAGGTCTCCTGGTTCCCCACTGTGTACACCAAGGGGCTGGGCGCCAGCATCTGGAACTCTCCTGTCTCCATATCGCATTTCGTCATAGGAACATTACAGATGCAGTCTACCGCTCTTGGCTTTACCCACCTCTGCACACTCAAGATCACAGCATTGTCTGAGCTCACTCTTTTCACCTGGATTTGTTTCACTTTAAAGACAGCTCCTAAGAACAAATGTTAGTGCTCACTGTATGGACACCCTCTGTGTTTAATGCAAAGGGAGCCACAAGGAAACCCAAGCACTAAAAGCAGTACACTTAGGGTCAAAGAGATCATGCACACTTTCCTTCATGAATCATTAGTATTTCTTAAATTTTCAAAAGTGTGTCCCCTTTGTTTTCTTTTTATATGTGCATAGAACTATAAATGTTTCCATTCCACTGACCATCAAATCAAAAATGTGACAAAAAGTCTCATTATCACACTGAAAAAAAATGGCAAACTAATTTTTTGACCAAGAAGAGAGGATACGGACCAAGGAGATAGTTCACAGGTACAAAACACTTGCAGAAGAAAACTCATGACCTGAGTTCAATACCTGCACCATACGGTAGAATGAGAGAACTAACCCCTGTTTCCTGCCCTCTGGTGTCCACACATTCACCTTGACACATATGTGCACATGCATATACACATAGATCATGTAGAGATATATGATAGAGACACTATAAGACTATCACAGTGAATCAGTAACATATGCCCATCTCGTGTCCAAGAATACACCATAGATTGCTGCATTGGCTACAGCAGCGTACAGAGTTAGACACTGGGTTTGAATTACAGCCCTTCAATTAGTAGTGTGACTAGCCCTGTGTGCATTTTGTAAGCCTCCATGTGACTGTTTCCTCATTACAAAGAGAGCGCTGGGAGAACAGGCCCTGCACCTTGCCTGGGCAACACAATAGAGTCGATCCTGTTGGCTGATGTGTGGGTAAGCCAGCCCGAAGGTGAGAGCATGAGAGAGCTGTCCCCATTATTCATCTGTCATGCAGCATGGATGAGAGAAAGATGCCTCCCACCCACCCATCAATGTCTGAGGCAGGAGGGAGAGCAGACCCTGAGTCATATCAGCAGGAGAGCTGGTCCTGCCCCTTGTCTGCTACGGATCTCAGAAGAGTGGTCCCTGCACCACACCCAGACAGCACAGCAGAACTGGCTTTGAAGGTGGAGGTATGGGGAGATCCAATCCTGTGAACACAAGGGCAGGAAAGCTGGCCCTCCCCCTGCTTATCTCTGCAAGAGGTGAACTCACCAGGGCAATGCAGGAGAGCTCATTCTGGTGGTAAAGACAGGACAGCTGGAGGACTGACCAACCCTGTAACTACCCAGGCCCAGAACCAGGGCTATGAGTTAGTCCACACCAATGTCCACCCCATCTATGATGTGCTAGAGCACGTGAAGGGACTGGTCCTGCAGGCCCAAAGCTGCAGGATCTCCACAACATAGTAGAACAGCAGGATAGCTAAGAGGAGTAGTGGTCAATGTTGTCACTCATAGCATTGTATTAGTAATCATAGTGCAAAGCACCAAGGTTGGAAAAGCACACTTATGCAAAAGCGTAGCTGCTTTGACTTGTGTCACAAGCCTGGGAACACACTGTGTTGCCTGAGACATGCAAGGGTTTGCAGATCTAAACCGACAGGAAGCATTCTGGGGTGCAGGGCTTATGGGGCATGATAAGCTGCCCAAAGGCAGATGACAAGGCACAGGATGGTCCCAGTACCATCTAGGTAGGTCTGGACTGAATGTGGCTGATGACCTCTCTGAGAAGTCTACCTCGACATCCCCTTTGGCAACTTTCCCAGGAGAAATCATGGATGTTACTTCTAATATAACCTGAAAATGATTCTAATGGTACTGCCCACCGTGACTAAATCACCATGAACGGAATAAATTTGCATTGCTCTTTTACCAGAAAAATGTAACTGGTGCAGGGTGTCATTTTTTTTTTAATAGTAGATTTGGCTCAAAGGCTAAATTGGCCCTGCTGTCTATTTTTGAACAGCTGGTAAAATAAAGTCTTTTTTTTTTTTTTTTGGTTGGGACACAGACCTGCTTAACCCTTTTTTACATGTTGTTTGTACTGTTTTTGTGCAACAAGGAAGGCTGCATTGAGAAGTTTTCAGAGAGACCAAGTTGCCTTGTAGTTCTCAAGGGTTAAAATATTTACTCTGCGGCTAGGGCGGGCATGTGCAGGGAGTAGTGCAGTCACCCGGAACTGAGCTTGGCTTGGGTTGTGTTCCCCTGCTTCTAACAGGGCACTGGTGCCTAAGTCCTCTGCTTGCGTGCAGTACACACATATATCCCTCTTGGAGCAATGTGCTTAGCAACCTCAGATGTCCTCCCTTCTCTGAAAGGCAGTATATAAGTTTCTCTGCTCCTAATGATGGTCAACGTTGAACAGTTTCTACTCAAGCATATCACCAGTATATCCAGTGTAAAGCGTGAATGAGAGGTTTTGGACTACGTGAGGAATATGGCAAAATCATGTTTTCAATTGAACTTTTAGAAAGAATGCCCTATTTAATGTATTATGCATGTGCCCAACTAGGTGACAGTAAGGTTAAAATGAGACATGAGGTGGGACATGCACAGTTTGCAAAGACCTACACAATTGAAGACTGTCAATCAAAACAGAGACCCACTCAAACTATGGAAATCAACAACAAACTCCTCCTTCTCTTGAACTCCTTAAAAGGAAGTCCCACCCTCAGGCTCTAGCGAATCTTCCTTCCCTCTTCCCACTGCTTTCCTGCAGAGCACTTCCTTTGGACTCTTTTTGATTTCGGTGAGAGGCCAAGAACTTGGCAACACTGACTCCTTGACCACCCATTGCAAGCACTTTATTGGAGAAACTTGATTGACTCCCTTCCCCCCACTCTCTGGTATTTGATAACTGAGGGCCAGATGTGGATCACTGATTTATATCTTTGCTTTATAAAAACCTTGAAGATGTGGATGCAAATGCAGTGTAAATCTGAATACTAATGCTTGTGCGTGTCTTGCTTATGTATGCTATAGCTTCGCCTTTATGTTCAAGACCATGTCACTGTTGTCATGAGAATCAGCACCAGCAATAAAGAGATGGAAGGGAGAGAGATACCTTCCGCTCAAGGCCGAGTCATTCCTTGGAAAGCTTTGTTCTCTGGGAATCAGGTTAACAGTGATGGGATACTCCACTTAAAAATCACGATACAAGCCACATTTAATCTTAACTTTAGAAATCAACAACCACATTTAATCTGACACTTAACCCTCTGAGATCATGTTATTATCATTTTCATTGTATATACATATAAGGGAAGTGAAGCTTTTAAGATTAATTAAACAAAATTTAATTAAATTAAAACTTTTAATTAATTAATTAAAGGGCTTAATTAAAATCCTTAAGTTAGAGTCAGAGACCTGACTAAAAAAGCATGTTTTTTTTTCCCATTTAAGGGTGTGGGAGAAATTGTAGCTAAAAGAATACAATTATGGCTTTACATATATATGCAAAATAAATATTTGGCTATCAGAAGAGGCTAGGTTTTATTTTTGTTTTCAAGAACAGTTGTTAGAATTTCGATTTTATTTTGTGCTTTACTTTTATCCTTTGCCTGTGGTCCTCCTGACTGCTGAGAGCACAGGGGTGAGCCCAGTGTCTGGTGGACCACTGGTCTATTTATAGAGTTCTTCAAGGAAACGTTCTTTGCTCTCCAATATTTGCTTCATGCCAGTTAACTGTTCAGCACTGAGATGTGGCTCACAAATAGTGATATGTGTGCGTGGATACTGAAATCATTTTCACTTACACAATGAACGATGCTCACTTGATTATAGAAAAATTCCTATTTCAATAGTTTTTTTTTTACTGTAAACCAACATTTTAAATGTCTGAAATGCTTTTAAAGTAAAAATTTAAAACTGAGGTTTTAAGGCATTAATGAGGTCTTGATAATGATATATTTGGATTTATATTTTAAATTTACAGAATTATTTGTTTTTTCAAATATTCAGATATGAATCCAGCACAGCTTCAGCCATGGCTGATGGGGTGGAAAGGAAGGGACTGCACACCTTTCTTAGTTTTATCAACTGGGGAGATCAGCAGTTAATGCAATATAACACAGAGAGAAGGCTCCATTGTTGAAATCTATAGAAGAATGGTGTCTTAATCACTGTTCTGTTAACGTGAAGAGACACCATGTGATGTAGGACTCCCCTCTGTATGCTGTGAATGTGTTTTGTTACCATTGGCTAATAAAAATGCTACTTTGGGCTTATGGTAGGGCAGAACAGAGCAAGGCAGGAATTTCAAGCAGAGATAGAGGAGAAAAGAAGGTGGAGTCAGGAAGATGCCACGTAGCTGCCTAAGATGCCGTATACCTGCCAAAGGAGACAGAGGCCCCAAAAACTTACTGGTAAACCGTGAGCCTCTTGGTAAAATATGAAATAATAGGAGTGGGTTAACTTAAGATGTAAGAGTTAGTTAATAAGAAGCCTAAGCTAACTGGCGGTGGTGGCTCACACATTTAATTCCAGTACTCGGGAGGCAGAGGCAGGTGGATCTCCGTGAGTTTGAAGTCAGCCTGACCTACTAGAGCTTGTTCTAGGACAGGATCCAAAGCTACATAGAAACCTTGTCTCAAAAAACCAAAAACAAACAGAAAAGAATCCTAAGCTATTGACCAAGCAGTGTTTTTAATTAATATAGTTTCTGTGTGATTATTTGGGTCTGAGTGGCCGGGAGATGAGAGAGCAGTCTCAGCCTACAGAAACCATGACCAAGACAACTCTTATAGAGGGAAACATCCAACTGGGGGTCTTGCTTACAGTTTCAGAGGGTTAGCCCGTTATCATTATGGCAGGGAGCAAGTGGTACACAGGAAGGCGTGGTGCTGGGTGCTAGGTGAGAGCTTTACTTTACATCATGATCCATGAGAAGAGAGAGACGGAGAGAGAGACTAGGGCATGGGCCCTTGAAATCTCAAAGTTTACGCCCAGTGATATACTTACTCTAACAAGGCCACACCTCTTAATTGGCCCCAAATAATTCGCCAACTGGAAACTCAGTATTCAAATATGAGCCTATGGGGTCACCCTCATTCAAACCACCACAAGAGCTACGGTTACTAATGAACATGGCTAGAAGAGAGATTATCGGAGGGTTGGTTGGAGAGGGATGGGTAGAGAATTGGAATGAGTGGGTGGGTAGTTGCGGTTACGATGAGAAGCAGTACCGAGTTTGATTGAACCATGTCGAATAACTAACAAGCCAGAAAATTAAATACCGGAAACAGATGATTAAAATTGCATGTGTGTTGGGGGGGAGGAAGCCCTGAGTATGTGAGGCCTCAAGTGAATACGTATTGTTGACATGGCTGTGCCCATGTCAAGAACCCTAGCTTCTGATCCATGGACAAGCCTTCTCTTCTGGTTCATTTGTGGATGGTGGTCATTCACCATCTCTCTCTCTCTCTCCCTGGATATCATCACCTAATGACTGCTCCCCTCGGAGACTGCTCATTAGATCAGCTTTGCCTGTCTCCTTGATCCTGCTGCACACCATAAACTCGGTCTCCTGGTTAAAATGTCTCTAATGACCTGCTTCCTCCTTCAGCTGTTTGTAGTAGGCCCGCCTCTCTCTTTGACTCCATATATTAAACACACTGAGCTTCTGGGCTGCTAAGATTTTTTTTTCTATTCCAGAGCCCAGGCCACCTGAACCTAGCATTTCTGTGAGTCCATGCATTTTTTTCTTTTTTCTTCGTTCTCTTGCTGCCCCAGTCAGGTCAGTTTCCGGAGCCATGGTGGGTGCAGCATGCAATCTTTTGTGAGGAAAGCAGCTGTGATGGGGGCTTGTCTAGAAGACACAAAGTCTTGTGTTCAGTTCCATGGCAAGGTGGTACATGTCTCTAATTCTAATACTTGGTAGGTAGAGGAGCTAGGATCAGAAATTCAAGGCCATTGTCTGGTATTTGGAACTTGTGTGTTGAGGTCAGCATTGAATACATGAGAACCTTTCTCTCTCTCTCTCTCTCTCTCTCTCTCTCTCTCTCTCTCTCTCTCTCTCTCTCTC
>NC_022009.1:13254826-13258392 GCF_000317375.1 Microtus ochrogaster | reverse complement strand
TAGACCAGGCTGGTCTCGAACTCACAGAGATCCGCCTGCCTCTGCCTCCCGAGTGCTGGGATTAAAGGCGTGCGCCACCATCGCCCCGCTTCTAAGCAGAGTCTTAAAGAAACAAAACACATTATAGACAAGGCAGAGAAGGCTAGGGCTCTGCTGTAGAACCATGTAGACACTACTATCTCTGGACAATACTGGTCATGAAGACCAAGACATGTATGAGATCCCATGGATGTACAATCTGAGCAACTCTGTTTAGTGGCCCTGGGAAGTGGGGCTTAGACCCGAGGGAAATATAAAACAAAAGAGGAAGAGGCTCCAGGAAGAGTAAGCAACAATCCTACTAAGTGGATGCTGTTATCCCTCACCCTCTGGTTTGTACATGACATGTTGAAGGATGTACATCAGAGAGTGTTATCTAGAGGAGGAAGTTCAGTTAGGGAAAAGTTATCTATCTGTTCCACACCATACCTATCCTCCACTCTTCCTTCATCTCTTCGTCCGTCCGTCCGTCCGTCCGTCCATCCATCCATCCACCCACCCCTCCACCCCTCCACCCATTCACCCATGTATCCACTCCTGCACATACACACCTACCCACTTACCCTGCCCTACTGCCTACTCATCCAGACATCTGTCTTCTATAACGCTTTGCCAGCAGGTGAGATATTTGGACATTTAGTGTCGTCTAAGTCTCAGAAAGAATCAACAGTTTTTCCTTGCTGCACAGATAGAATTGAAGAGACTTGGAGCTCCAACTGCTTTCAGCTGTCTTCCTCCAGAATTTGGCATACTCTTGGGGTGTAAGAAGTGTCTAGAAGCACAGGCAATCCCAGAATTCCCATGCTGAGCTCTTCTTTCCGTTGTACCTGCAGATCTGCTTTGATTGATTTACCATTCGGTCCCTTCACTATTTGATTCTTCTTTATCGTTTTATTTTACACAGATGCTTGACAGAATAGGTCACTTTGAAGCTCTGTGGGATCCACGGTGTGTGGCGGTGGCGCATTGGCACGGGCTGCCATTTCCTAGGAACCCCTGAGACTGCTGGTGGTCTCAGGGCTCTCATAGGGAATGCCAGCAGTCACCGCTGCATTACTAGAAATATTTAAAGACATGGGAAAAATCCGCCGAAAGGGAGATGGCTTGTTTTTCTGATTATCTAGTTCATTTCCAGGCCCTCTTGGATCCTTCTATCCTTCTATTTTTTTTCTCTTGCTTAAAAAGTTTGTATACCTAACACACATTCTTTCACAAATCAGTGGAAATGATAAAGCATGAACAGTGAAGTTATATTTTTTTCTTAAAGTATTCTTCCTGTCTATAGCTGTCTGACTATTGTGTGCCTCACAGGAAGACCCTGGCAAGTAGGAGTCTTTCTCCCATGGACAGTAGCCAATTTTGTGTTTAAAAATGTTTTTGTCCCACATATTTTAACTGTTGACATGAGAATGAAAGAGTTTTATGTAATTAGAGCCTGAGATGAGATTCTGTCTATGAAGATCCGGGGGAGGGGCTCACGAGGCCTCATCCCTAGCTGAAGAGCTGTTGGCGGATTAGGGCTGCTGGAAGAGGGAAGATGAGTTTTATTGGCGTGTGGCCTCTTGTGGGTATCCACGTGACAGCGAATGGCTCCACACCTATGCAGTACTGCATGCAGAGTTATTAAGAGAAGTGAGGATGTGACAGTTGGAGGGAGTCGTGGTAGGGGATCTAGAAGAGTGGACATGCTCAATATACATTGTATGCATGTTCCATTCTCAAAGAATAAATGAAATATGCTTTAAAAAAATTTAAAAACAGGATTCTTTTGGTGACTGTCAAAGTGCTTAACTATGAAATGCTAGTATTAGATATTTTCTAATATGTTTGTAAAGAATGTACTTAGGAAACTGGACGTCAGGAATTGTTTTCCTCCCTCCCTCCCTCCCTCCCTCCCTCCCTCCCTCCTTCCTTCCTTTCTTCCTTCTTTCCTATTTTTGTTTTTTGTTTTTTTTCAAGACAGGGTTTCTCTGTGTAACAACTCTGACCATCCTGGAACTCGCTCTGTAGACCAGACTGGTCTCAAACTCACAGAGATCTGCCTGCTTCTGCCTCCTGAATTCTGGGATTAAATGTGTGCACCATCACCAGTCAGGTTTTTTTCCTCTTATTTTGCTGATGTGTTTTAAGGACATGCATTTTACCCAAGGCTTAATTTAGTTTTGTACTAAAGCATCTGATATTTTCTGCTTTCTAGAGAATCAGTAAAGAAGCAGTAAAGTTTTTATATAGAGTTTTTATTTTAATGGAAAGATCTAGATATTAGAAATTACTTTTTAGGTAGAATAGTATTTTTAATATTTGTGTTTGTGGTCTGACCTTAGTGGAAAGCAAGATCAGGAACTCTAGACTGGTCTTAGCTATGTAGCATGAAGCCTGAGCATGGACACAGGAAACTGTGTCTCAGTCTCTCCCCTCTCCAACATTTACATTCATAATAAACTCCTGGCTTTATGTGTTCTTTATTAGAATAATTGAACTGCATTATCACTTCTTAGGTATTTATCAAGATTTTCTTTGTGTACTTATTTGTGTTCAGTTTTCATGAGTGCTCCCTAGATACACAAAGGTGAGGTATATTTTCTATCTTCAAATACAGTAAATGGAGCATATCAATCAGTTCTATAGTATAGGCTTCATTGTTTATTTCTTTGCTCAAGTTGAGTTTGACTTAGACCAAGAGAAGTCAATTCGAATCTCCTATTATAAATGTCTAATAAATCATTCTACAAATTTTCTTTTATGAAATGTACTATTCTATTTTTTTTTTTGTTGTTTATAAACACTAAGAGGCTGAAAGGTGGCTCCTTTGGTCGGTGCCTGTCCTGGCTACCCCTACTTTTAAATTATACATCTTCACAGGATGTCCACGTCAGACATGGCCACCCTGGAGCAGCGATAGAGTGAGACAAAATGAGACACCCTGTCATCGTGAGTGAGCAAAGGTGAGAACACACACGGCACCAATCGGAAGAATTCCACAGCATCACTGCTCCCTGCTCTCTGTGCTTCAGTGCCCACCCCGGCATGAGCCCCTCTTAATCTTCCTGCCTCCTACACAAGCACCCGTAGGATACCCAGCTATCCCACTTCCGATGTTCCTTGGTCCAGAACAAAGCCATACTTCTTCCTAGATTCCCCCCCTTCTGCCCAAGGAGCCCAGTCCTACAAGCATAGACTAACTCATCTCCAATACTCCAGGTGGCAAAGTGTCCCTTGTCACAGCAGTATCTGCTAGTAAATTCAACTTGGTGGGTGGGTGCCAACATATCCAGAGCTGCTGGCTTCATTCTACTTTGTGCCCTTAGCAATATGGAGCTATTCTTTGTCTTTGTTGATACTTGATCAGAATTCCACCTTGTTTAATGGTGCAGTCCTAAGACCTGCTTAAAAAATGTGCATGTATTTATTCTTTTTTTTTTTTTTTTGATTTTCGAGACAGGGTTTCTCCGTAGCTTTTTGGTTCCTGTCCTGGAACTAGCTAACTAGCTCTTGTAGACCAGGCTGGCCTCGAACTCACAGAGATC
>NC_022009.1:13245285-13254174 GCF_000317375.1 Microtus ochrogaster | reverse complement strand
GGTCCTGAGTTCCTTGCTCGTGCTCCCCCTCCTTCTGCTCCTGATTTGGACCTTGAGATTTCTGTCCGGTGCTCCAATTTGGGTCTCTGTTTCTGTCTCCTTTCATCGCCTGATGAAGGTTAATATTCAGGGGGATGCCTATATGTTTGTCTTTGGATTCACCTCCATGTATTTATTCTTAAAGCATTAAAATTGCCTCGTGCTAAACATGTCACTGTAAGTAGTGGAGCATTAGCTTCTGTTTTGTGGTCTGACAAGATTCCTCCTCTTAGTAGATAGCTTACATACATGCATAGACAGAAAGTGTGTGTTTGCTCCTAGCTCTGCCATTTCACGGAATGCTCTCTGTATGCATATTGAAACTACTCTCACCACATAGACCGCTTCTTCTTTTCTTTTCCTACTTCAGGTCTTTTCCTCTGAGCTACAGGAAGTTTTAAATTTCGATCCAGGAAGAACCTGTCCCATAAGTCCTTGCTCTCTGTTTACGCTTGCTGCGTCAGCATCTACTCATCCTCTTCCTGTCAGTATAATTTGCCTGTTCTCGATATGCATGGAGTTAACACACCCCGTGCCCTTTCACTATGGCTTTTTCAGTTAGCATAGTAGGTCTTCTGTGTCGTTGCCTGCTTATGGCTGAGATAGTTTGTTGTGTGGACCAGGTACAGTCTATTGATGCATCTGTCAGTTGATGGACGTGTGGATTGTTTCTGATTTTTAGCTATTACGAATAATGCAGCTGTGAACGTTCAAGCAACACCCTGTTGTGTGCATGTGTGCTTTCAGAGCTCTTCCTTATACATCCTGGGCAATATGGTCATTTTGTGTGTTACTTGTTGAGTGACTACCAAAGTGTTTTCAGGAGTGGTCATGTGATTTTACACCTCTTTCAGCAAAGGATGGCGCCATCCTTCTGGCATTCCCAGTCCTACTTTATTGTCTATCAACCCCTCAACCCTTCCTCCCTTCTTCCCCCCCCTCCTGTTTCTGTTGTAATTATCCTAATGAGAACAGAGATACCTCCCCTACAGCTGTAAGGGACACAGGGTATATAGCTCCATGATGGATCAGTAGTTAGTTGGTTAGCATGTGTGAATCTTCCTCTTAGAAAGAGTGACCATCTACTGCAGGGGGGTTTGCTATGCTCATGTCTTGGTTGACAATATGCTCAGCAATGACTGATCCATTGTAACCACCCAGTTATAAGTATGCTTTATGCAGTTCTGTGCAATGAGAAAACCCCTGAACAGAACAGAGCAGAAAATTAATCATAAATACACATAAGAGGTACCCCAAACACTCTGGAGTTGATAACACGGAGATTTATTGTTACCATACATGCTTTTGGGCCAGGAGTCTGGTATATATATAAAATATTAGGCTTTAATAATGAAAAGACTTAGAGAACCGAGGTTCCCGAGGAGAACAGGAAAGCAGAAGGGGAGGGGGGGGAGCACACCAGGAATATTTATTAGTAAGAAATATCCTCAGGGGACCACGCCCTACAAGCAAGGTGATTGGCTGGGGGGCTTCCCCTACATAGAAGGACACGTGTGGACCGGAGTGGCCTTTCTGGAGGGCGTGGCCACCTCTGCTACAAGAGTATCCTGGAAGACAGGAGGTAGAGCAGCTCCGAGGCAGTACAGTGGGAAGGGAGGTAGTTCACTGCTAACAAAACCAAGGGCTTCCTCAGAAAAGTGTGCTTCCGGTGGAGCTACTTGGGGTCTTGTCTGACGCGTTTGGGGCTCTGCTGTTCCTCAGGCAGTGGATCCCTCTCCACAGAGACATTCCTGAGGGAACGCAAACTCTGCACTTGCCGCAGGCGCAGGGCGAGCTCCGCATTGCAGGCCCGCTGGACTGTCTCTGCTTTCTTTATGTCCCCGCTCAAGGCAACAGCCAGGGGCTCTGGGGTCCTCCTTGGAGACCAGCTCCAAATCCTGATTAGATAAGCTCAGCTCTGGGATAGGCTTCTCCTTCAGCACAGTGAGGATCTGGCTTGTAAGTGCCACTTCGGAAGCCATCTCTTTGCCGATGCCCGTGTCCACCGCATCCACGTCTCCACAGAGGGCGGCTTTGGGCTCTTCCTGGTTGGAGAAGATGGCGCCCTCCTTCTCCAAGGCCTGGAGATACAGTTCTAGGAGCTGCTTGGACTGGTGGGCCTCCTCTCTCTGGTCAAGCACCTGCTGGAGCGCGTCCTGGAGCCGTTCGACGGTGGCACAGCTTTGGCAAAGCTCCCGAGCCAGTTCTGAACACGGGATGTCAATGAGCACTTGGAGGTCCTCTTCTGAGGGCAGGATGATGCTGGACAGGTCCTCTTTCAGCTGCCTGGCCACATTCTTCCACTTCACCCCGGCTCGGCTGTCTGTTTCGTCGGCATCAAAGGACTCTTGGGAAACCCAGGCTGTTCCTCCATCCGAATTGTTATACGTCCACTTCTCATTACAGGCCAATGCCACAAACTTGGTATTGGAAGGGAGACAAAGGAAGTAGTCGTCATCGTCCACTATTGTACCGTCCTCTGCCAGGACCAGGGTGACCGGTGTCAGGGACTCATCAATGGCCAGTACTTCACAAGCTTTGCGCCTCAGCTCCTCGAGGCAGGAGGCCGCCACGCCGTGCTGATCGCGGTTGTGGTTACGGCGCAGCAGACACGGCTTGAGAGGCCGGATATCGTCCGGGTCCGGGTCCGGGTTGCTGGCTCCCCGCGACAGCGCCATCCTCCTCAAAGTGCAACCTGATAGACTGGGAAATTGCGGGCAGTCCAGAGCCGCTTTCCAGGTCGCGGGCACCCCTCCTCCCGTGGCCTGTCGGGAGATGTAGTTCTCGCCACAGCAAGTGACGTGACAGCAAGGCACGCCGGGAGATGTAGTGCTGGCTAATCGCGTGCGTTTTAGGGCACTACCGGAGCCCTGTGGTTTCTGGAATGTTTCCAGGTGGTCATCCTGACCATATTCCATCTTGGTCAGTGTTCTTCTTCTTCTCCTCGGCATGTTCTTCTTCTTCTCTGGGGAGTGTTCTTATTCTTCTCGGAGACGAAAGGAGGACGCAAGACACAACAAAACCCACGTGGCGAGGTTCATTGCAACATGCGCAACAGTGAAGGGAGAGAAGGGAAAAGAGCTGGTCCAGATATTTTGAGTATCTCTGACAACATCTCTCTTGAATATCACCCCAGGCAATAATTAAAGAAGAAATAATCAGGTCACTTCCACCAAGAATCTGCCTCTCTCAGACCTTTTTATCATCCAACCAGAGGCCCTCAGTCTCAGTTTTACAGATTCAGACACTATGAATATAGCCAGACATGTTTAGCCCACCCTGTGCTGTTCACCCACAGGATCTCAGAACTTACACTCTCAGTTGAGGTCGGAATAGCTTATATGTTCCTTCTCAGATGGCAGCGCTCCTGTCCCATTGGGCCCACACCAATTTTAGATTTATTAACAAAGGACTTTGCCGTCCATATGCTTTGTGCCTCGACAGTCTGTTGGTACATGGCAGCTCTCTGAATGTGCTCACTGGTTAAACTTCAGGTTTAAATTACATCATCTTAACAGTTTCTTATGAATTGGGTCTCAAGGTTCTCTTTCCCATATATCATTGACATTTTGCTCAAAATTAATCCCTTTTGTAAACAATCTGAAGAACAAAAACTTCACAGATCCCATAAATATCACCAATGCATCAATGCACCAGTGCATGTACAGTCACGTGCGCCATGCTCGTGAGTGGGTTTTACCAACAGTTTCTCATGAAGTTTACTTTCCTTCCTTCAGAGGCTTATGGTTACAGGAGTACAATTGTGTATGTATGTGTGTGTGTGTGTGCAAAGTTCAACACGCAAGAACTCATAATTCCAAGCATTTTTGAAAACAGTGCCACAGTGTTTTGTGTGTCACCACTTTTGTCCTGCCCTGTCTAGGGTGCCAGTGGTGGTCATGCTGTCATGCACATGGGTCCTAATTTATGAATCATTAATCTTTACCTTCAGCCTTCTTGTGGGCAGATTAATTGCAACAGAAAAAATGTGGACATTTTATAATGAGACTCAATTTGTTCTGGAAATTGAAGACTGTATATGAGAGTTTTTCTTTCCACATTTCCTGACACGAATGATTTCAAATGGAGATAAAAATAAATGTCAGGAAGATCTAGATTTTGGCTCTTGGAGTTACAGTTCTGTTAAACATTGAGACCTAATCCCTGTGATTTCTACACCGAAGGTTCATCTTTTGTCAGAGATTAATGTTTCCCCCTTTCATGCAAAAGATTAAAGAGGACGGATAAATATGGGACATTTGCTTTGCATTAATCAAACTTTTAATTCATCTGCTGGATAGACATCAAAAGACAAATTGCTGTGTCAGAATTAGAATTATATAATACAGCTAAAGTGAAGTGGACAGTTTTACTTGAAATGCACAAAGTATTTGTAACTGGGTGTTAGTGGCGCATGCCTTTAATTCTAGTACTTGGGAAGCAGAGGTGGGCAGGTCTCTGTGAGTTTGAGGCCAGCGTGGTCTACAGAGCTAGTTCCAGGACAGGTTCTAAAACTACACAGAGAAACCCTGTCTTGAGAAACAAAACAAAACAAAACAAAAAAATATTTCTCTCTCTTTCTTTGTGTGTGTGTGTGTGTGTGTGTGTGTGTGTGTGTGTGTATGTATGTATGTTTGAGTGTGTGTAGGCCAGGGTTCAACCATGGGTATCATTTCTCAGATGTCTTCTACCATTTTTTTTGAGACATGGTAGCTTGGAGCTTTCCAGGTGGTAGGACTGCAGGTTCAAATGCCCCAGGTAAATTCCTGCTTCTGCCTCCCCAGTTCTAGGATTACAAATGTGCACCACAATGGCTTTAAAAATATTTATTTTTATTTTGTGTGTATATGAGTGCCTTTATGTATGGATGTATATATGTATCTATATCACAGGCATCCTGGTGCCTGAAGAGTCCAGAAGAAGGTGTTGGGTCCCTGCAGCTGGACTTAGAGACCACTGAGTACTGCCCAATGTGGGTGTTGGGAGCCAAAGCTTGGGTCCTCTGCAAGAACAGCAAGTGTTCTTAAACACTGAACTATCTGGTCCAGCTGTTATTATGGCTTTTTTTTTTATTGTGAGTTCTGAGGATCGAACTCAGGTCCTTGGGTTTGCAAGGCAAGTGCTTTACCAAGTAAGCTGTCACCCTCGCCCTTCTTATCTCTTTATATTTGTGTTAGATAAGGAGCTATATGTTGGGTTATGATCACTTCCCCAAAGGAATCATTGCTCCATTTTGGTTCCACTGCCCTTTTCATTCTTTTTGACGACAGTGGCAAAGGCACAGGGCTGGATATGAGAGCTGTGGAGACAGGAGGGGTGTCTAGTGAAGGAACCGGAGTGGACCTATGGTGGCAATGCATTACAACTGTTTCCTAGGTGACACTGATGATGGCATGATCATGGGCCTCTTGCCAAAGAGAGTTTGCACAATGGTCTTGCCCAAGGTTAAGGCAGCAGGTTCCTGAGCAGGTTCACAACCAGCAAGGGTTCTCTGTATCCCTCCAGAATTTTCATATCCCTAACTCAGGCTGCTCTTTCTCCACAATGGAAACTGCCACAGCACGGAGGCAGGGTGGCGAGAGAGACTTCACCAGAAGAATTCTTCTTGGGCATTCTGTTACTAAGGAAAGACAGGATAGTTTTATTTAGTTTTTATTGAAGATCTTGATAACAACAGAGTGAGAAGTCAAACAATCCCTATTCACTCAGAGAGAGCCTCATTCTTAGGCATGGTGTCTGCCAGCTCCCCTCCAGCTACCTGTCTCACACCTGGTGAGCCAGACTCCCTCTGCTGAAGCAGGAGCAGCTTTCTTGGCTCTTCCCAGGGGGAGAACGGGAGCTAAACAGAACACCTGCTCTTACTGTGGGAGTCTGCCGACTGCTGGGTGACTTGGATGTTATACACAAAGGCAAAGCGATTAAAGGTTGCAGCTCTTAGTATTTTAAAGTCAGGGGAACATTGAAAATATATTGGTTGACCAAAGTTTCAGTTTCAGTATCATTGAAGAAATCCATTCCTTTCTTGCTTGCTGTGCAGTACTCCTGGGTATTGTGCTGTTCAGGTCACAAACTCCTTCCTTCCTTCCTTCCTTCCTTCCTTCCTTCCTTCCTTCCTTCCTTTCTTTCCTTCCTTCCTTTTTCCTTCCTTCCCTTCCTTTCTCCCTCCCTCCTTTCTTTTCTTTTGATTTATATATTTTTTATTTTATGTATATAGATGTTTTGCCTCCATGCGTGTCTGTGCATCACTAACATGCCTGGTGCCCACCAAGGCCAGAAGAGACATCAGATATCCTGGAACTGGAATATGGGCACTTGTAAGTCGCCATGCTGGTGGCATGAATTGCAGCTGGCTCCTCTGAAAGAGCACCCGGCACTCTTAACTGCTAAGCAGTTGCTCTTCTTCTCATGCTCTTTTTTTCTATGTATCCACAAATGAAAGCATCAGAATTCTATTTTTATAAAGCTGAGATGTGTTTGCAGATTTGGTCTCCAAAAGTCCCTTTTGGACAGCTCTCTCTGTGTGTTCTCCATTGCACAGGGTTGTATTAGTCTACTGTGTATTGTGACTCTGTGTCAAAGGGCATGGTGAGTTTCTCTGGCTTTTCACTATCACGACCAATACTATCCTTCTACATGTACCCACATAAAGATGTGTGAGTCTTTACTGCTGATAAGCATGTAAAATATTCTGACCATGCAATTAGTCAGAAAAATTTGTCTAGATGCGGTCAAGACTTTTTATTTGAGAATTTGATGTCAAAGTGAAGTCCAAGTCAGTGGGACAGAGCTGAACATCCTGAGTGTGTGAATGTCTGGAGTCTGTAGACACTAAGACAGTTGGTGTTCGTTCAGTTTTGTTTTTACCCAGTGTGATTATGGGTTCAACATCCCCAAGGCCACACTCTTTTAGGGTTCATCAGACTCAAAATCTGCTGCTTACTATAGTGAAGTGACAATGATTAAGTCAACAAAGGTAACAGGCAAGTGATTCTGGAGACCCGTCCCAAGAGAGTCACATGGGCGCACTAAATTCTCTCAGTGACCTTGTATAATGGGGCATGAGGAGCAGAGCCAGCTAGGCATGCTTTCCCGTGCCTTGGTGTCCAGGATTTCAGCCCTGTCATGATTAAGGTCATGTACAGCACCTGCAGGCCTGACCTGACCTTGGTTCTAGTGTCCCCAGAGGCCAGACTTGGTCAGCATAACCCAGACCCCTAGGCCTCTAAACCAGGCACTCTTTCCTTGGAAACTCCTGTGGAGCTGACACAGCCTGGCCCAAGGCCTCAGGAACGTAAAAGTACCCAGCAGGCAGGGTGCCCATGGGCTCTGAAACTATTTCCTGGGAGTTGACCAAGGGAGCAGTCTCCCTGGGAACTGGTCTTGCTTTCTCTGGAATGTGCTGAGCTTGATTAGCTAGTCCAGAGAGTCAGCCCTTTAACACACTCCTGGTGCTTTATCGGAGTGGTTCTGTGATGCATCTCTGTCACTGAAGCCACCAGCTTCTGGTAGCTGTTGAAGCAACACTAGCAAGTGAGTGTTCCTTCCCTGCCTGCCACCTTGCCCTTATCCCTGCTTCTCTACTCCAAGAGCATAGGCCTTTGGCCTTTTACTCTGGTCTGGTATTTTCTTATCCATCAGTTTCCTTAAAGCAAGTGTCTGAGTCAACATCAGCAGGTTAGAAAGACAGCACATTGAGCCTGTAATTGTAGAGGTGCCAGAGAGCATCTCACCCGTGGAACCAGCAGACTAGATAAAACAAAACAGAGAGTCAAAGAATTCAGTAGGACAAAGATTCGCCTTGTTGTTCAGGTTCATCAGGGGATTTAAAATCCCCCTCATGGAGTGAATACAAAAAAACCGATACTCTATCATGTTAATATTCCTTTACTGGTGATGGTTTGTAGTGATACTCTGTTACTCTCAAGCTGAAGCAATCACCTTTGGAGGATATGTAATCACTCTGAACCCCAAGTTTGCAGTAATTAGATAAAATTAACCTTGGGCCAGGAGGTTGCTTTAGCAACTCACTGACAGAAAGTAATCATAGAGCATCAGAGGGTTTCTGAGGCGGGTTTGGAGTGAGGAAGCTGTTCCTGGTTTGGCAAAGCTGAAGCATGGGGTTTTTTTGGAGATGCAGAGAGGAGGGAAGGTTAGCTAATTGTTACCCAGCCTACCTGGGCTAGCAGGTTTTCACCTCCGCCTTTGCATCTTGAGTCTTATTTATAAATAGAAAGATGGAAATGTAGTTAATACTACCTTTAGCGGCAGCGACAGAGCCAGTACCAGCAGGAGCAGGATTCCTGCCAGGCTGTGGCCTGAGTGCTGCTAGAGAAGCAGGAGCAACTGAGATCTGTGTTTGCTGGCTGAAATAGCACTGGATTAGGGTGCAGCCAGCACTGTGCCAAAGTTAAAACAATTTAATCACTTTAATCGATTTTCTTCTTGTTTATAGGTTTTGCTCTGTGTAGCTTATGCATAAAATTTCATGATGGGTTCTTCTATGGAGGCTTACTATTTATTTCTTTTTACCTGTAAACGTCACCATACAGTGCAAACATGTCACCTTGCTCTTGTTTCTAACACACAGTGTTCTCAGTTCTGTTCTTGTATTGGTGTTCATAGTGGCACTTCCTGACTGAACTTAGGTCTATTTTCCTATTGGTTCTGACCCTGTGAATCGGGGTGTTCCAGTTAGCAGCCCCCCAGTGTCACGTTTCTACCTCGACCCGCAAGGATGACGCGATAACTTCCTGCTAGCAGTTTGTTCAGGACCTTGTTACAGAATCTCTCTTTCTCTCTCTCTCTCTCTCTCTCTCTCTCTCTCTCTCTCTCTCTCTCTCTCTCTCTCTC
>NC_022009.1:13235903-13245185 GCF_000317375.1 Microtus ochrogaster | reverse complement strand
CTCTCTCTCTCTCTCTCTCTCTCTCTCTCTCTCTCTCTCTCTCTCTCTCTCTCCTTTCTCTCTCTCCGGGCAAACCTCTCCCAGCCCTTAAAAAGGCATGGGCTACCAACCCCGGATTGCCAGGTGGGCACTGCCCATAGGTCCATGCATATGCAAGCAGCTGACAATCATTGCGTGATCACAGCATAAGTCAGGTCTTAGCGATAATTAGGAGCTGATTATCAGGTTCAATTTTTCTTTGAGAAAACCATCCTTTCTCTACTCTCGAGGGCTAGTATCAGAGTGGGGAAAATAAAAGAGTAGTTGCAACAAACAAACAAACAAACAAAAACAAAACAAAAAAACCCCTTCAAAACAAAACCCTCATTCTTCGGAAGTGCTGTCTTCTTACAAGGTTATATGCAGGGAAGAGGTTGGCAAGAGGGATGCTTTGCACATTGCTGCAGTTCCTGCTGATGGAACCCAACAGTAAGTTTGATGTGACATTCTGTTTCTCTGCTTTGGAAGGGGTCCCTCAGCATCAGGGAGGAAGCGAGAGGCCCTGGTCATGCCAAAGCATTGAATGTGTCTCTGCTGGTTGCATTCAAAGATGGGATACAAGCCAGCGAGAGCTTGGAGGCCATCATATGAGCCCTAAGACCAGTTAGCCCGGGCCACATAATAAAAGACAGCCAATAGCTTGGGAGAAATGAATTCTAATAACATTGTTCACACCTGAGGATTAAGTTCTGACTGAACTATGATTCTTATTTTAATTGCATTTCTGCCATTCATCTATGTTGCTTGGTTGGAAACAAAGAAGCCCTGGCTGGTAGGGTAGCTGGAGAATGCATTGCCTCTCCATCCCCCCCCCTTTTTTGATTATTTTATTACCTGTGTTTCTGCCATCAAATGATGTGTGGGCCACCAGTTATTTCTCATTCCTATCTTACAATTTAACTATCTTACAACTAGTCAAAACTCCTCAGATTTTTATAGCATAAAAATGCCCCCAGGTTATTGTTTTTAGTTCTTTGGAGTGCTTAGTTGGGCGCTGAGTGAGTTCATGAATGATTGACAGCCAATAACGCTCTATATAGGTTGGGTCAGTGATACTTATGATGTTCTTATCTTCAAAAATCTTTCCCAGTCATCTTGTCTGGCTCCATTATTATTTAGAGTAGTTTAAGCTGATAATGTGATTGCTTTCCCATATAATAAAGAAGCAGAAGTGAGCGTGGTAGGGCTGGCAGAGGGGTACTGTGATGGTATCAAGGACATGGTTTTATCTGACTTCTTGTTCAGTTATTACTAACATGGGTTATCAACCTGAAGATTCTAGGATCTTGACAAAGAAGTTCAGGTGGGAAAGAAAAAGGCCTAGGAGTAAATATCACATGCAGTTTAGTGAATCTTTTAAATAATCTTTCAGAAATTTTTGTAGACAGAGGCTGTTCATTTCCTAGCCACCAGAACCGTGATTATTCATTACAACACTTTTTGGCCTATTAGCTCAGGTTACTTATTAAGTAACTCTTAAATCTTAAATTAAGCCATTTCTATTAATCTGTGTATCACCATGAGGCTGTGGCTTACCAGGTAAGGTTCCTGTGTGTCCTTCTTCTTTGGCAGCTACATGGCATCTCCTTGACTCCACCTACTCTCTCTCTATATCTATTCCATCCTGATTATATTCTGCTAAGCCATCGACCAAGACAGCTTTATTCATTAGCCAATAAAAGCAACACATATACAGAAGGACGTGACACTTCAAATCCTACCTGGTGGCTTTGACCTACTTCCAGTTAGCTTCAATTATTGCATAGTTACCCTTAGTTAAAAAGGAGACTGAGAAATGTAATTTCTCAGTTGGGGGCATGGATTGTACTGTTCCTCCTGTCTGCCATTGGATGGTTCACAAATCGGGCAAGGTGCTGGAGATTGAAACACACACACACACACACACACACACACACACACACACACACATACACACATTCACATGCACAAGCACACACATACAGACACAGGTCATCCTTGAAACAATGCCACTCCTTATTGTGTTCCAGGGCAGCTTATATAGGGCTCTCCTTAACTAATGCCCATGCCCTATCTCTCGGAATTTTTCAGCTGCAAGCCCACCAGAAACCACTCCTCTGCCATCAGGAACTCAGGAGGGTCTCGTGCCCATGAAGGTCTCGTGCCCAGAGCATCTGAAAGCACAGGAAAACAAGTTGTTTACTCCAGCAAGCAAAGGGTCATAGAAACTTTATGGTCTTAGGGTCTGCAGTCCCCAACAATAGATATCCAAAATAGTATTCTTTTAGTGTGGAAGGAGAGAGTGTGCATTGTCTGGGCCAGATTGCAGCCTCACCTCCAAGGAGAATAGCCATGAAAAGTCTCATTCACAAGTCCTTAACACTCTTTCTTAACATATGAGCAGTTTGTATGTTTTCTGGCTATCAATATTCTCTATGATGTTTTTGGCAGGCTTTCTGTCTCTTTTCTACAGTTGCTTGTTTTCCAAAAATCGCTGCAGTTCATTTGTACTCTTTTGTTGAAAGATACAAGTAGATTATACTTCTCTTGGCAATGACAGTATTTCATAGATTTAGAACATTCCCCTACTAATGGTGTGCTGGAGGTAACTCTCCTGGTCCTTAGTAAAACTATCAGGAACTTTTACAGTTACTTATCACGCAAGTGTGTATGGGGAACATGTGCCATGAGCGTAGCTGTCACAAGACAGCTTGTGGGAGTCAGTTCTCTATTTCTATCATGTATGTCCCCAAGATTGAACTTGGGTTGTGAGCTTTAGTGGCAAACACCTTTACTCACTGAGAGATCTTGGCAGTCCTAATTTTTAGTAATGTTTAAGCCAACAGCTGTACTAGCAATAATGGCTACCATGAACAAAGCAAACAACAGCAAATCTTAGTAAAGATGCGTTGAGAGAGGAACATTTGTATGGTGCTGATGGGAACATAAATTGGTACCACGACTACAGAAGTCAGCATGACAGCTTATCAAAAACCAAATAAACAAACAAACACAAAACAAAACAAACCCTCACTAATAATTAGCACATGACCCAGCCATACCACTCCTGACTGTCTACCCAGAGGATCCTAAGTCAACATACCCCAGAGATTCTGCACATCCATGTTTATTGCCACTCTTCACAGTAACAAGGTCATGGGGCCAGCCTAGGTGCCCAACAACAGATGAATGGAAATAGAAAATATGGATACACACACAATGGAGCTTTATTCAACTGTAAAGAAAAGTGAAATGATGCCATTTGCTGGAAAATGGGCGGAAGAACATTGGGTTAAGTAAAGTCAGATACAGAAGACAAATAGCACCTGTTCCTCTCTGTGAAAATGTATTAGAATTCTTCACAATTGCATAAACCATTGATCTATATCTATCTATATCTATATCTATATCTATCTATAATCTATTATCTATCTATCTATCATCTATCTATCTATCTATCTATCTATCTATCTATCTATCTATCTATCTATCTATCTATCATCTGTCTGTCTCTCTTTCTATCACCTATCTATCATTTGTCTGTCTACTATCTGGCACCAAAGTAGGAAGAGATCAAGAGAACGGAGAGACCACTGGTGTACAAAGGAAAGTAGGATCTCAATATTGACTTCCATAGTGGCCAGACCCATTTACATGTCATCACCAGTATATAAGAGAGAGAATGGGAGGAGCAACAGTGGTCAAAGCACATGATATACATGATTAAAATTAGCTATGGGAACTCAGCATTGAAATGGATATAGACTAACAAAAATTAAATAAAAATTTAAAAGAAATGTGTGTTCATCTTTATAGATCTGAATGAGAAATGCCCTTCAGAGGGTCAGATATTTGGTGGCACTGGTTGGGGAGGTTGAGGTGGTGCAGCCTTGCTAGAAGTACACACTGATGGGAGGCCTTGAGAGTTCATAGCCTTGTCCTACTTCCGGTTTGCTTTCTCTGATTGGTGCATATGGTTGAAGATATGACCTCTCAGCTTCTTCCTCCTATGTCCACGGCAGCCTGCTGGGCCATAAGTCCAAATAAAGGCTTTTATTAGATACATTGGTCATTTTTTTTACAACAATAAAAGGTACCTAATATACCACCATTAAGTGACACATGACAGTATATTAAAAATAAAGGCAACAAATATTCAAAATATCTCTTCTTTATTATTCTACTCTAGTTTTTATCTCTTCCCCTGAAGTCATGGTGTTTGCTTTAATCTGTGTGGTGAGAATTATAGTGTACTATTACTCTCTCTTTCCGATTTGTGTTCAGTGGCATGTTGGTAGCTAGAAAGACCTCTTCTGGCAGTGGTGACACCTTGAAAATCAACAAACACTACCAAGCCATGAGGTACTGTTTTTCTGATTGTCCTTTTAGGTCCGGAGTGTCTGACCCACAGCCCGTGGATCACATGTAGCGTAGAGTAGCTATGAATGCAGCCCAACACAAAATGACAAACTTACTTAAAATATTATGAGGTGTGTGTGTTTGACTTGATTGTGTGGTTCTTGTCAAAATACCATGCAAAAAAAAAACATATGTAGGCTCTTATAACCCACAGGTCATAGGTTAGACACCCCCTGAATATTTAATGGATAGCTTAAGAAAATTCTTCTCTGACTAACTAAGCCTAGAGAAGCCAAGAGGTTGTACACCTGATCTAGACAGAGCAAAGTGGTAGAAAAATCACTACTGATGTAGATTCCACATCTGCACATTATCTTTAGCTGTTTTCTTGTAATAGCACAAAACATTGAGAAATGTTCTTGGAAGGTCTGTGTGTATGTAACCAAGTCTGAGATTAGTCAACGGTGAACTTGACCCTCAGGAGTCCTTCACCTTCGCATCTCTCCACCACGAAGAGCTGAAAATATGCCTTTAGATTTCTTGTTGTATGTTCCAGCACTCACTGTCTCCTCCTCGCATCGCTCTCGTTTGCATATGGTTTCTCTCTTCTTTCACACACACATACTTTCTGAGAACAGAACAGATTCCAGGAGGAAATATGTTATAGTACGAAGCTGTAAAATAGATGACTATTGATAATTAGGTCATCATCTGGAAGGCTTTTGCTCTCAAAGCATTTCACAGTATCACACAGAATATAGTTTCCTTGTCTTCATTCCTCTCCATGCCTCACATGTGTTCCTGTAGTTCCACTGAAGAAACAAAACAAACAAAGACAAGCAAATAGTATGTACTCATGAAGGAAGCATTCAGTGACAGAGCTGTAGGCCATCATGGCATCACTAACTTACTGGATGAGTTACTGGCCACTATTTTGCACACTGGCTAGGCTGCAGGATGCTTATCTTTCTGCTACACCACTCTTCTTCCTAAAGCAATAAGACACTTACTTTAATGATCAGATTTTCGCTTGCTTGTGTTTTAAAAACTGGGTCTCACTATGTAGCCAGGTTGATTTGGAACTTCTAATCCTCTTGTCTCAGCCTTCTGAATGCTGGAATTATAATATGCACCAACACTGGCTTCTGACCAGAGATTTTGTTCAGATTTATTTTTATTTATGTGACTGTGCATGTGTGTGTGTCTGTGTGAGTGAATGTTGTACGTGTGTGCATGCATGCACAGATCAGAAGAGGGTGTTGGATCCCTTGGAGGCAGAGTTATAGGTAGTTGTAAATTGCCCAATGAGGGAACCAAAGTTTGGTCCTGTGGAAGATCAGAAAGTGACCTTAACCACTGAGCCATCTCTCATACTCCAATTGTGACTATATTTTTAAAGTGTTTCTCCAAGTACTAAAAACAACTGGTAGTACATTCCTCTGTGGATCGTGTTACTGTATGCCTATCTCTCCTGTGGTTCTGGTGACTTGGTGACTATTTCTTTATATAATGGTCACAGATGTGTCTAATCTATAGTCTTCAGGTTTCATGCACACCAGAATAGATACGAATGCAGCTTAATACATTTGTAGATGGCAATATCATATTGCAATGTCAAAAAAGTAGACACCCCTGATGATCTTATTTGAAAGTCACTAGCTGCATATTCTTTATATTTCAGTTAATTAGAATTAAATCAAACAAATATTAACTTAATATGTTTCATGAGTCATATTCCAAGTATTCCATAGCCAGGGATAGTTAGTGGCTAATATATTGGTTATAGAAGAGGCAAACTATTTTGTATATTTTTTATAATAGTAGGACAACCTATTGGTAAGATTTGTTCTAAACTTTAGGCTGTGAGTTTTTGTATTACTAATCTTTTTATTCGCTGTCTTTAGTGAACTACCCACAATAGAGGGCTCAGTAAATGCTGTTGAAAAAAATAAATGAGTAAAAGAATAACAGATTTTTTTAGGAGGTTCTAGTACAAAATTGGGTGTCCTCATGGCTTTAGGTCTCAGATAGCAATGGTGTCAAATTGCTTACATTATGGTCCAGAAATCAGAGATTGATTGAGAGACTCAGGTTCCAAATTCTTGTTAGGGGTTTTTTTCTTGTCTCCAGTGATGTAAGGACTTTCCACAGGGCTCTGCTTTCTAGAGATTGTCACTTTCTGATAGTTTTATTGGGACCAAGAATGGGTACCAAGTCTTTAAGCCACAGACATTGGGAGGCACTATGCTATTCAGACCAGATCAATGAAGATATTGGTGATGATGGTGACAGTAACTATGGCAGTGATGATAGTGGTGATCAGATGTTGATGATGGTGGCTGTATTCTCACAGGATTAGACAGTGAGAATATAGTTGATGATGATGATGATAGTGACCATCTTGGCAAGCATTGTTGGTTGTTCTTTTCTTGTCCATCTCTTTTCTTACTTCTCACAACCTTCAACTATTCATTGTTGGCAATACTCTGATTTTTCTTCCTCTCTTGACCACCTAAGAAAACTAAACTTCTTCCCAGCTTCAGGGCACAGATCATTTTTGATCTAGGTGAGTTATAGCCATCTCCTATCATTTGCTGGTAATTTGCTAGATTTTGGTTATGCACATAACTCAATTTTGATCTATAAAAATCAGTATGATTCTACTTAGACATTTCTAGGAAAAGCTTCTCATTGATAAATAGAGAGTCAGGAGGCAGCATGACTATTATTGACTGTCTGTTGTCACCTACCTGTCGTATCTGAAATGCTCCAGCCATCTTGTGACTTCAGGAAAAGTATGGAAGACCAAGAATGGCAGAGTAGAGAGAAAGAAAGAACCCAGAGGCCAGAGGATGTTATTATGTGGCTTAGATAAGTGACCCAGAGATGCCCTATCCTTGAGTATCTAGTTATGAGACACAATGAAGTTTTATTGTTTAGGCTTCTGCCTGTTGGATTCTCCATTATGTCCAGCTAAAAGGATCTTAACTGCTTTAACCCTTCTTCTATCATAAAGGTTATGATCCTGAAAAGCCGTTCATTCCTTGGAGCATCCAATGAATATTAATGGGACTGGTACATGACAAGCATTCCTAGGTTCTAAGGATACAGTAGAGAGGAGAAAAGAAGGATCCGACAGCATGAGCTGTGCTAGAGACGAAAACTCTGTGGCTAGACCATCGTGAGAGCAGGGAAGCGTTCAGGTAAGAGATAACTAGGAATTAAATTATGCATAGAACTGTGGGTCACATTGAGGATTTTAAATTTTATCCTATAAAGGGTAAGGCACATTGAAGAATTTCAAATGAGGTAGACATGGTCAGAATTATATTTTTAAAAGACAGCTTGGCTTCTTCATAGAAAAATCACTGCAGAAAGTCTAGAGCGGAGGAGGAAAAGACAGTGTCATAAAGTCCAAGTAGAAGCTGAAATTGATTCAAACAAGACAGTAGTTACAGAAACAGAGAAAATTATGTGATTTTGTTTGTAATTTAGCAGTGGACTTATTAGGCACCAAAAATGGTGGTCCATTTTGGTAGTGAGAGGAGAAATTGCATTGGAAGATGATTGGTACACTTTTTGAGATAAGGACAATTAAGACGTTCCAAATATTTACTTAGTTTTAAACAAAAGTTAAGCATAAAGTCCTTCAAGAGGGAATACTATGAAGAATTTTAGAGAAGCAAGATAGCATCCCTAAGTTACACAATATTCCACCAAAACAATATATGTAACTTACAGTCAACTTTTTGTTCCTGGCTACCTAAAACATACAAATTTCAGGATGTATAATTATAGTATTTTAAGGCGGTGGTGGTGGCACACACTTTTAATCCTAGAACTCAGGAGGCAGAACCAGGTGGATTTCTAATAGTTTGAGACCAGCAGCCTGGTGTACAGAAATTAATTTTCTCCAATGGAGTCTCAGTGGGTATACGAACCACTTTTAAGGGCAGACCCCATGCCCAGCAGTAGAAGGCCAACTCAAGACATTTTTGGAGGTTCTTTGTCTCATAATACTTTCTTAGGACCTTTTTAAAAAATACCTTACAAGTCTTTTTTTGTATATATTACGGTTTTATGATTTTATTGGATTTCTGTGTTTGTATCTACATATATTTCTTATACTTTTTCTTTGTCTTTCTTTCTTCCTTTTTCCCCCTATTCTCATTTGTTTTTATTTGATTATCATCATTATTTTAGATGCCTGTTTGTATTCTAAATGAGAGAGTAGACAGGGAAGTTGGGAGTGATTAGGAGAAGTTTGGGGAGGGGAGACCAAAACCAGAATCTATTGCATGGAAAAATTGTATTCTCAATAAAAATAAGAAAGAAAACAAGGGGTTGGAGAGATGGTTTAGTAATTAGGAACACTCATAGGGCAGCTTACACACAAGCAATGCAACTACAGTTCCAGGGGATGCAATACCCTCTTCTGGCTTCCTGGGGGTAAGACATATACACATGCAAAGCACTAAGACACATAAAATAAAAATAAATATTAAAAAGAAATGATATAGAGCATGATTAATTATTAAAATAAACATATAGATTAGATAAGGAACCCTTTCAAGTCTTTACAAAACAATGCGGTATATTATCATTTAATCAATGTGTCTTAAATACAGTGGGCTGTGCGTGTGGTTGGTGGTGGACGAGGAAAGGAAGGTTCATGCTCAATGTCAGACTGACTCACTTATACGTGACACTGTAGTAATAAGAGCGGCGGGGCTGCGTCCCCAGCACCCCAGCCGCCCACATGGCTAGCTCTAGCTTATGCCCCGAAATAATTACACGGAAACTGTATTCTTTTAAACACCGCTTGGCCCATTATATCTAGCCTTTTCTCGGCTAACTCTTGCACCTGGACTAGCCCATTTCTAATAATCTGTGTAGCCCACGAGC
>NC_022009.1:13216893-13233323 GCF_000317375.1 Microtus ochrogaster | reverse complement strand
CAGCATCCTATTCTGTTTTCTCCGCCTACCTAAGGGTTGGCCTATGAAATGGGCCTAGGCAGTTTCTTTATTAATAAGAAATCATTCCCACATCATGACACGAACTCCATTTGCTTGAACTCATGTTGTTATAGAAACAATCTGTCTTCCCAGTGCGAATTCACTCTGCACAATTAGAGGTTAACGAAGGAGGAGCTCTTTAATAATAGTGCTATGTCCTGCTCTGGCTAATGCTTAGAGGGGAGCTGGCCTCGAATGTAAGATTTTACTGACGTAAATGCACCTTAGACTTATGCATTCCACATAAGATGTCATCCTTAAATCTCTCTCAGGTCCAGGCACCAGATTATAGTTCAGACGGAAGACTATGAGTCTGGCCGTTGGGATCACACCGGCGATGTTGCCAGGTGATTTTTTTAAGTTCACTAGTGTGCTTTTGAATAATTTTTTGAATAATTGTTTCTCAGGGTCATCTTGCCCACCTGGAAGAATTATGCTTTTCCTGCTAAGAATGCAGGGGACGGACTGAATGGCAGACCAGGACTTAATGGACTTTAAGCTATCCCTTTGGTGCAGGTGCTTTAATGTGGGGATAGAGCTCATGGCTGTAAGTCAGGGTTATTGCTGTTGTTACAGGAATGGAGACTAACTGAGATCAATCTCGGTGGATGAACAGCAGCAGAAACTTTCTCAGCCACTCTAAACTTCAATTGTGGCATAGAAGTTTCTTTCTCAGAGTTTCCAGCATGTCTGGTCAGTACACTGCTCAGCTTCCAATCGTGTTGGAGGCAGACCTCCTTTAACTACATTCTATGTTGTATGAATTAAAATTTTCTAAGCAGGTTTATTAGTAAATCCTTTACAGCATCGGTTTTTAATGACTTCAAGTTTCTCCTGCCTCCTTGTCGGGGAAAGCATTGATGAGGATGAGAGAAACACAAATTCAGGTTCAGCGAATAATGATTGAGAACACATTTCACAGATGGGTTTTAAGGGCCTTGGCCTTCGGGATGTTGCTCATCTGGCAGGGCAGGAAGACTTGGAGGCTAAGGGTAGAGCGGAATGGATGTGAAGCCAGGTAGCTTAGGTCCAGAAGAGGTGGGGATGATGATGATGGTGATCGAGCAGGGGGTGGGTGAGAGATCGAGCAGGGGGTGGGTGAGAGATGAGGGAGCCGAGAAAGCTCCAGGGAGCAAGGGAGCTTGTCGTCGGCGCCAAAGAAGAATAAAGGGCTGAAATATTTGGCAGTGTATGATGGGATCTACAGGGATCGGGGACTGAATCTAGAAATAAATCCCAAGCTTTCATAAGATCTGACATATGCGGCTTCAGTTTCAGGACAGATAGAGTAAGGCTGACTCTAAACCTAATCATGTTTGCTTTCTGAAAAGAAAAATAAAAGAATTCATGACAGAGGAAATAAGCAGCACGTTTTCCCCAAAGACTGAATATTTTATTGAAAGTGTTTTCACACAAGTTTTCAGCTCTCAGAGTAAGCTGTCCAAGTTTCAGACCTCACCCCTCCCCTGCAGACTAGCTCTGTTTTCTCCTTGGGCGTATATAAAGCTCTACGCTGTTTCCTGCACTGCAAAGGCAAATACAGACATGCAGAAAGCTGATTAAAAGTGTGGGTAAGGAAAAGAGATTAGTGGCCTGAGCAGGTAGTTGGGGTTGCTTTCTGGGCCATGATCCCTTTGCTTTATAGCTGAGTAGAGGCCATGTGGCAGAGAGGCACGATGCTCTCATCTGGGCTGATGCAGTCTGCAAGCCATCATAGTGGTTTTATGATTGTTTACTAATTCTCCATCAAATCTGGATAATACTATGAGCATAAAGCAGCAAGCTTAAAAATCAGAAAAAATAAATAAGTGGAATTTACCCCCAAATCATGCCAATATTCCTGTTTAACCAAAGTTATTCCTGTTCGCTAGGGGAAAAAGTGATATATCTATAAGGTAAATAAAAGAAAATTCTTATTTTGTTAGCTAGCAGGAAAAAACAAATTGGGGGAAATGTCTAAAGATCTTAATACGCATCAAACAATTTGTTCAATATCTGTTAAGGTTTTCCCAATTCAGAGGACATTCTGAAGTGGGGTGGCTGTTGGGCACACGGGCTTATACCACCCCCTTTCTTCACCTGTGTTTACTGTGAGCTTCATGGACCCGGAGGTCTGTTGATGTGAATGCATGTATGTGTGTGCATGCATTTAAAGCTTTTGCTAAATTGGATTTTTGTAGCAATCTTACAGGAGGATTTGTGGAATCTTTTCCAGATAGGATATTACGCTATTGTGAAAGCTTTCCCCGTCTTATCTGTGCAGGCAGAAGGGTCACAATGGACTGCATATGAGGATTAAAATCAGCCTGCCCTGGAGCAGAATAAACTGACTGGATTACACAAAGCATTTTAACAAATGCCGAGGTCCTGCCTCGCCTTTATCTCTTACAGCTGAGATTTCACAGAAGCGTTCTGAGAGCATCATTTGGTGGGAAGCCGAAATCAGACACGAAAAATCTCACAGCGGGAAGGCTTAACGGATGTAAAACATAGTGCGTGGTCACACAGTTGCAGGGGCCGCTTCAATCTCCTCCCCCTTTTAAGATAAGACTGGCAACGTTCCCAGCTCTTCCTGCACTGGGGAAATTGAGCCCCCTAGATTCTGCGCTGCGTTTTCCTCTCAAAGGGAGCATTCATCTTATAAGTAGGTATGGGTGTATTGCCTGTGATGCAATACCAGAAGCGTCTGGAACTTCCTTTCCCTCAGGCTTCGAGTGTGTCAACAACTTTGACTAGAGGGACTGTATTTCCCCTCCAAGAGGGTAAGACCTGAGAATTATATTGGCTTGCTGGCATCCTTGGGCAGTTAGTCAGGACAATTTTTGTTGCCTCCTTTCAGAGACACAGGTAATGAAGGTGTTTGCAAGTTATCAACGATGAGGATAAATAATTCCGTTTTAAGGCATATGTAATTAAGGTGCTAGATGAACCTTTAAAGCACTCCAAATTACAAGGAGCAACATGTGACTTTTTAAGTGGGTAGGATAATTTATACAAGTGAGAGCCGTAAACTGGTGGGGCTCAGGAAAAAGAGCAAGCAGGCTTCGTGAGTTGTGCTCTTCTAAAGAGCTATGTCACCGTTTAGCAGGGGACAGGTGAGATGACTTAGCAGGTGAAAGTGCTCACAGCCAAGCCTGATGACTCGAGCTCAATTCCCAGAGCCTATGCTGCGGAAGACGAGAACCAACTCCCATGAGTTGACCTTTGATCTTGCCGTGGTACGGGGATGCTAGCACATGTCAATCAGTAAATTAATAAATGCAAAAAATGTTTTAGCAGGGACCGGGGAGATGGCTCAGTGGATAAAATGTCAGCAGTGCAAGTGTAACGTCCTCACTGAGGATCCCCAGAACCCATGTAAAAGTGAGAAAGGGAAGAGAAAGGGGCAAGCTGGCTAGCTAGACTAGCTGGGATTGAGCAAGCCATAGTGCCTCAGTGAATAAAGTGGAAAGTCATTGAGGAGGACACTGAGCATACACAGAGACTGGCCCAAGCCAAGCCACGGAGAGCAGAGAGCTAAAGCCTCTGTGTATTAACATGGGGAGGGAAATTTTCAGAGGGAGTAGAATTTGAGAACCACAGAAGCACGGAGTCTTTAGGGATTTGACTAGTATTCAAAGTTATTTCTCAGGCATTCCACAATGCTCTGACTTGACTAGCTTTGGCTACTGAAGAGATATGATTTAATTGGACCATGGTTCCAGAGGTCCCAGCCCACTGCTATGGACTTCTGTTGGTTTATCATGGCAGGATTGATACAGGCCCAAAGCTCTTCACAGCAGGGGGATGAAATAAGGAGAAAGTGGGGATGACTGAGCTTCCACATATCTTTCAAAGGTATCCCTAATAACCTAAAACCTCTCACAATGACATTTCTGCCAGCTTTTAATAGGGTCAAGGTGGGAATTAAGGCCTTAACATATGGACTTTTGAGAGACATCTTAGTTCCAAATTATTGCAACCTTCATGCCTTACAGTTTAGGTAGAAATCAAAGAAAAGGAGAGAGGTTTACTCTCTGCCCCAGAGCTGGGGGGACAGAGCAAATGTGGCTAGCAGAGCAGAGAACCTCTTCTTGCCTGACCACCCTGCCTGAGGTCTAGTTGTCCCCAGGGAGAGTTGGAAGGCCACCGAGAATGGGACCTGTCCAGGCGGCCACCTCCTCATCTCAGAGCGCATCTCAACTGCACTTGACTGTGGATGGATCCCTGAGAGGTGTTCCGTTGGTTCTCAAGTTCATGGATCAGCAGAACTAGCCCCATTTAAACCAACATATGTAGACAAGGCAGTCTACAGATTCAACATAATCCACACCAAAGTAGTAATGATTCTTCAGGGAACTAGAAGAACAATTCTAAACTTCAAAGGAAAGGAAAAAAAATAAAGACCTAGGATCTACAAAGAAATTGCGAACCCAAAAGTAATGCAGGGCTGGAGGGATGGCTCAGAAGAGTCGGCTCAGCTCCAACTGCTCTTGTGAAGGACCTGAGTTCGGCTCCTAGCACTGCGGCTCACAATGTCCTGTGACTCTAGCTCTAGGGAATATGACACCTTTTGTTGGCCATCGTGGGCACCTGCACTAATATGCACACCCCCTCACAAGTGCACATACTAATAGAAAAGAACACTTATGTTGGGCATGGTGGCACATTCCTGTAGTCTTAGCTCTTGGGAGGCAGTGGCAAGAGAATTGCCAGCTGACACCTGGTCTCTGCTGCATAGTAAGTATGAGAATAGTCGGGACTGTATAACGAGACCATTTAAAAAAAATTAGCGCCACTCCATTTAAATTATGCTGCAGAATCACACAAATCCATATGCTGACACAAAAGCAGGCATGTGGGCCAGTGGAATTAAATAGAGGAACCATAGCCACCTGAGTGTCAGCCAAAGTGCCAAAGACGTTGGCTGGAAAGAAAAAATACAGTCTTGTCAACAAATAGTACCGAGAAAACTGGATGTCCCTGTGTGGGAGACAGAAACGGCATCTCTCTTGTTTGTTATGAAAACCTATCTAAGAGGATCCAAAACTTAGAGGAAGGACCAGAAACTTTAAAACCACAAGAGGGAACCTAAGGTCTAGACATGGACAGCGACTTTCTGAACAGGACTTCAATAGCTCAGGAAATTAGAATTGACAGATGGGATTGTATTTCGTGAAAACAGCAAAGGGAGCAGCTAGGACAGTGAACAGGCAGTCTACAGAATGGGAGGCAGCCTTCACTAGCTGCTATCTGACAGGGTATTAATATGCAGAATATAGCCCTGGAGGTGGTGGTGCATTCCTTTAATCCCAGTACTCAGTAGGTAGAGGCAAATACTCAGTGAGTTTGAGGCCAGCCTGGTCTACAGAAGTAGCTCTAGGATAGCCAAGGTTACAGAAAGAAAGAAAATCCTGTATCAAAAAAACCACCACCACCACCATCAGCAACAACAAAAACAAACATAAGAACAAAAAAACCAAAAACTAAACAACCAAAAACCAAACAAACATAACCCCCCAGAATATATAAAGAACTAAACAAATTAACGACAGGAGAGCAAGAGATCCACTGACCAAAAGGGCCAATGAACTGAACATTTAAATTATGCTGCAGAATCACAGCAGCAAAACCAGTGCAATGGTCGTCCAAAAGCAGGCATGTGGGCCAGTGGCATTAATAGAGGAACCATAGCCACCTGAGTGTCAGCTCTCAAAAGAACTCTAAGTGGCTAATAATTATACAAAAAAAAAGGTTTAGCATCTTTATCAGGAATATGCAAATCAAAACTATGTTGCGATTCCATCTCACCCCAGTCAGAATGGCAATCGTTGAGACATAAATACAGTTGCTGGCGAAGATGCTGGGACAGCAAACCCTCATTCACTACGGGTGGGAGTGTAGATTAGTCCAGCAGCTATGGAAATCAGTAGGAATTTCCTCAAAGAGCTGAAATTAGAACTGGCATATGAACCAACCGTATCACACTGCTGTGCAAAGGGATATGGCAGCACTCCACAGACAGATTTGAACACTCATGCTTATTCTACACCAACCATAATGCGCATTTTGGAATCAACCAAAATGTCTATCAACAGATGGATGTTTAAAGAGGGTATGACACATTTATACAATTGTTGAATTAAGAGCGGCGGAGCTGCGTCCCTGGCACCCGGCCGCCCACATGGCTAGCTTTATACCCGAAATAATTACACGGAAACGGTATTCTTTTAATCACTGTCTGGCCCCAATAGTTCCAGCCTCTTATTGGCTAGCTCTTACATATTGATCTAACCCATTTTTATTATTTTATGTAGTCCACAAGCCGGCTTACCAAAAATGATCTTAACCTACATCTGTCTGGAGTGCTAAAACCATGGCGACTCCCTGACTCAGCTTCTTTCTCCCAACATCCTGTTCTGTTTTCTCCGCCTACCTAAGGGTTGGCCTATAAAATGGACCTAGACAGTTTCTTTATTAATAAAAAATCATTTTCACATCATACAATGGAGACTTATTCGGCAATAAAGAACAAAATTATGTTCACAGGAGAATGGATGGAACCTAAGATCCTCATGGCAAGTGCAGTCCGTCAGGCTCAGGAAGTTTCTAGAAAGTTCTCTCATAAGTGGAATTCATAATAATGGCTTGAAAGTGTAAGGGAGACATTTAGGGGAAAAGGAAGGTGACTGGGAAGAAGGAGGAAGAAGATCAAAGAAGGTAATGGGTGAATATGGTCAATATATAATATTTGCATATATGGAATTGTCTCAGGGAAATGGATTCTTTTGTGTAATTAGTATATGGATATGGAAGGGAGACAAAAGTATTTACACTAGACCAAATGAGCAACAAAACAAACTCCGAATAAACAGAAGAGCACCAGAGAGAGGGGATAGTGGAAACTGACTTTCTCTTATGCCGCTTTAGCTAAGCCAACCTTATTCACAATTTTTAATACTTGTCTTCCACTGCACCTTCTGTCCTTCTTAACTAAAATGAAGCCTTACCTTTCATCTCCTCTAAAATGAAAATGACAATGAGTAAAACCCAAGCAAATTGAATAGTAGGTGAGCTTTATTTTGGGGGTGTTGGGGGAAGAGGACAACCTGGAATATTTACAGGGAGGTGACAGACTGCTATAGCTCCAACTGTGCGTACATGTCACTGTTAAACTCCCAGGGGTCTCTGGGGGATCCCCCAATCAGCCATAATGTTTTTCTTTCGTGATCTACTATTGGACCTCATCATGCATGCATGGCTTATTAACAGCTTACTCAGAGAAAGAAGAGCAATGTTACTTTTCAAACTGATCAGGATGGTTGTCTTTCATTATTTCCATTTCAGAATAAATCCTAAGATGAAGTTAATTCATCACTATCATGATTTTTCAAGTCACAAGTAAAGAAGAAATGATCATAAATATTTATATGTCTCTATACATGCACATGTGTGTAATATTTGTGTATATATACATATATGTAATATAATCATCTAACTTTTTTTGAGCCAGTGTCTTGCCATGCAGCCCAGGAGGACCTTTAACTTAGAATTCTCCTGTTTCAGCCTCTTAGTTTTGGGGTTTCAGGTGCACACTGCTATGTCATGCTATAATGGATATCTTTCAGTTATTCTTTGATGATGCCCATATGGCTTCCAATAAAGCCCTGCTACAAAAATTAATCTTAAAACCAACCTCACAACAAATACCTTTAAAATCTTCTATACATAGATAAGAGGTTTATTTATTTATTTATTTATTTATTTATTTATTATTTTTTTTCCTGAGAGCCCCTGCTGGTCAGTTGCTATTGAGAAAACATATTCAATTCTATTAGATTTACGGAATTTCTCACTGGGATACTCTGTCAGTATACAGCAGCCTTAGCCATGCAGGAGGCCTTCCAGCTCCCACATGCTTACCCATGTTCATGCTGCCTGGTATCTTAGTTTTTCCCACAATGGCACATGTTCTGGTGAGAACAATATTGAGTGTGTTTTCATGTCCTGGTTGGTTATTTGAAATTTGCCTACTGACTTTGTTTACGCCCCTCTACCCAGTTGTTTTTCAGGGATTTCCTGTAGGGTAGGAACTATAGTCAAACCCATCCCTTTACATCCTGATATTGGTTAATAATTTTTGTTCTCATGTTTTTGATCAATCTTTCTACAAAGCTATTGACTTTATTAGCTGACTTTTGGTTTTCTTGATTTATCTTTTGAGTTTTACTGGGTTAGCCTCTGTTGTTAACCTTCCCCCCGCTTGCTCCCCCAAAGACATGCCTCCAAGCAGAACAATTCTTGCACACAATCTGATATTAAGGAGTCCCTTTTTGTTTCTTTCCCTCTACCCTAATCTTCCCCAAAACTTCCTTCCTTTTGGGAAAGGTGTCCCTTCATCTCAGGTGCTGCTCTTTTCCAGAAATTTCCCATTGTTGTGAGTACCAGGCTCCAAATGTCTGGACATGGAGAGGTGGCAGGGGAGATCCGCCCCTTCTGTACTCATTGACTGTCTGTTCTGGGGAGCCTTTTCTAGTCTGGACCTAGAGAACATTCAGAATCTGTGCGGAGGGAGGAAAAAATACCTTCTTCCTGCTCGGTCTCTGTCCATGGTGCCTAGCTCTCTCCTGTTTCAGGCTACCATTGCTTGCAATCTCCAGTTTCAAGGTTTTGTGCTTCTAGGTTTTTGTTAACTTTTTCTTGGGATTAGGACATATCCAAAACTCCACTCAAGGAAAAAGAGCCAACATCTTCCCTTACCTTTTTCTAAGTTCCTCCAATTCCGCTTCAGTGTAACTTGGGCTATTAGATAATCTAGTTTTCGATGGGTCTTTTGAATCTTCATGCATCTACTTAATATGGCAGAACCATGGTTACTCTAACAAGGCAAGAAGGAAAGGTAATTGGAGATCAGAGAAAACTGCAGCGACTACCCATGCTGTGTACCAGAGAGAGCCTTCACAGCTTGCTTAACAACAGAATTAGAAAGTACTTACAGGTTGCTTGACAGAATAATTCTAGAAGCAATAAAACACTGGGCTTGCATTTAACTGTACAGGACCAGCATCACCAAAGTCACGGCGTTTATAGGCATTATATCTTTTTAAACTCACCATCAAGAATTCTAGACTCCAGATAAGGTTCTGTCTGGAGAGAACACTAATAAAAGGCTTCGTTGGAACATGCAAATTAGCTGTCTGCAGTGGTGGCAGAGGTGAAGGATGTTGGTAATTTGGCTGCTTTTGTTACTTAAGGGGAGGATTTGATCCTCTGAAAGCTGCGCGTGAAGGAAAACACTGTAACCGCAAATCATGTTTTTATGGGAAACAATGAGCACCCCATTCCATCTCGCTTAGCTGCGATCTCAGCTTCCCTGTGCTACAGAACTTCAAAGTGTAATTACTGGGCCAAGCGAAGACAATGGATTTTAAAGAGAAAAGCGGCACAACCGAGACAAGCGCACTTTCCAGTGTTTCCCTGCTAAATGCGGTCCGCGCTGTTTCTCCACCATAAACAGCCCTTAGTGAAGCTAAGGCTCAAAGCTACAGGGATCTTAGGGTAAACTGAATATGCCTAGGGAACAATTATTTCTTCCTTATTGAGTATCTGTGCTGGCCTTGAGGTCACTTTTCTCTTAGTACTTCTGTTAGACTGCTCTGTGTGTATGTACACGCGGGCACACTTAGGTGTTTGCGGCATCTCTAATAAGATACAATAGCATCAGACAAACATGTTTCCACCATTACTGAGAACTCCAGTGTTTGCAGCATCTGTAATAAAACAGAATTGTTTTCATTGCTAGGGATTGCACCTCATGCATTCCAGGCAAGCACTGTACCCTTGGCTCACACCCTCCAATGCTCTTTCCTATGATTTCTGAGACCGCAAGTTGCCCAGGCAGACCTTGAGCTTGGGATCGGGTATGATCCTCACACCTCAGCTCCCCACCACCTGTATGTGCCATAAAGTCCAGACTTATTTTTGTATCTAGATTCACGGCGATGAAAGCCACTATTTCTTTCTAAATTTAACTTTAATAAATTGTCCTCCTTCTTTCTTCTCAGGGATATATTGATGGAGGGGCTGAAGGAAAAGAAATACAGACACAGTGTCATTTACTCTTTGCTGTGTGTGTCCCTCAGGATGTTCCAGTCTTTGAAAATATATTTTAACTAAGCAACCTTTATGTTATTTATTTATTGATTACTTTTTGTGGGTGAAATGTATCTGAGTTACCTGGCTTACCCTAGCATCAGGATTCCAGCTTGGCCCTGAGACATTAGGACTGCCGACACTTTTCCAAACACTTTACTTTTCCTTGGCTTCCATCTTTGTGGCGCAGGCTTTCCAAGTAGCTGGAATCACAGACATGACCCACCAGGTCTGGCTTTCATTTTGGTTCATGTGGTCCTTTCCTGCTGCACATTCTCCCTTCCCTGCAACCAGACTCCAGCGGCAGCACACTGAAAACCGTTGTCAGTCATTTTGCGCGGAAGGTTGACTTCATTCATTCTAATTCACTAGGAGGACCGAAAGGCATTTAAAAAGGCATCTCTACCACTTTTTAAAAATTGTATTCAGTTGCTGTCGCCATTTTTTCAGGAGCTTGTTCTATGACTCACCTGTGCTGTTGTAGTTTAGGCTTGAGAACGCCTGGAGATGGGAGCAGTCCACTTTTGTGATGATAGAGGTTCCATCCATCTATCTATCCATCTTCTATATGAATTGCCTGTCCAGAGTGCCGCAAAATTCACATGAGCCTGGAGACACTGCCTGCGCTAATGGATTATTGGCTCCTCTGACCAATCCCATACTTAAAAAAAAATGAAACCCCTCCCAGGACCACCATACACTTTCTTTATCTTATCTTCCATATTGTGGCTTGGCAGGAAGGCTTCTCTTTAATTTCTTTGGAGGCATTATTGGAAAGAGAATCCCTTGTGTTCCTGCTTGAATTTAAGAGATATGTATGCTGCAAGTGTCAAGTTGATGAAAAATGACCTCTCTAAATACATGTCTTAAAGCAAAATACCTCAGAGACAAATTCATAAGAAAGATGTATTTCAAACTGAAACTTATAATTCATTTCCATGGGAAGAGAGCCAGGGGTTATTTCAATTTTACATCACTTTATTCTGTGTTTCTAAACATTCTATGTTTTTTCAGACACCTGCTATATGTTTTCTGCCTTCATATGCTCTTCAGTATCTTTTCCCCCCTCAAATGCCAGCTGGTAGTCTGCATATCTTAAAGCCCTGCCTTTGTGAGCTTATAAAGACTCTGTTTTCTTTAGATGAAGGGCCTAACATTTATGGCATGTCTGCTGTGCACAGGTGCTGTGCTAGATGCGTTATTGATGTTGTTTTGTCTGACCTGTAGTGTGATATTAGAGGTAATGCCATTATTGTCCTCATCCTGCAAACAACAACAACAATGAAAATCAAAAAAACAAATGATCCAAAGTCAATGGGAAGCTTAGCAACTTCGTCTCATATTAAAAAGAATAGTTGGTGACAAGGCGTAGCTTTGGATTTACATATCGGGCTAAAGAAATATATGACAAACCATGAACCATGTTTCTCTCTGCTCTTTAACAGTTGGTGTAGGAAACCTCTGAGACAAGTTATGTGGGGCTTTTCCCAAATGCCGAGCTGTTCTTGACTAGATTCTCCAAAAGACATCATCTGGAGGTGTCCACCAATCACACTCTGGCACAGTACACCTGGAGATCATGGATTCTGTAGGCTGGGGGCCAGTCCCATAGGCTGCCCTACCTCAGAAGATGTCTGTAAGCACAGGTTGTAGCTGGTCTAGGTTTGTGTCTATGTCTCAGGTATCTCCCAGAACTGCTACTACAGTGGGAATAAATTAAATAAGCGTTTGGAAGTGATTAGTTAACTTTCCACTTATGTATTTACTGAAAGGGCTCAATGTGCTGAACAGTACTGGTTAAACTGGCTTTCAGTTCTATGGGAGGTTTCTCCTGAAGGAACTTGGGGTCCAGTGTAGAGAGACAACTGTTGATGACAGAGGTCCACTGAAAGCCTCTTCCATTGATTGCCAAGAGATATGGTTGGCTGTAGCAGGAATTTTAATTGGTCTTAATAATAAAGACCCAGAGTCAGATAAAGTGGTTAGTGCTGGACGATCAGAGAAGCAGAGTGGCCAGTCACTAGAGAGTTCTTACCTCTACCAATGCTCAGACCAAAGGGGCAATCCTGTCTCCACAAATTCTCAGACTCCATGCTCAGGCTGAATCCTCAGACTGCATCCATCTCTACTAATTCTTAGACTGCATCTGAGCTCTGTCTCCTCTCGTCTTATATTCTTCTCTCTGCCCAGACATATCACTCCCTATCTCCACCTCCCTGGTATTGAGATTAAATGTGTGAGCCACCACCACTTGGCTCTGTTTCTCTTTGAGATTGGGTCAAGCTAGTATAACCCAGGGTGGCCTTGAACTCACAGAGACCTGTCTGCCTCTGTCTCCTGAGTGCTGGGATTAAAGGTGTGTGCCATTACTGTTTAAGACTCTACGGCTAACTAGTGGCTTATCTCTGCATTCTGATCTTCAGGGAAGCTTTATTTGTTAGATTACAAACAAAATATCACTGTATTTCCTCTTTTGTTTAAAACAATAAGGAAGTCTATAACTAATGGAAGAAAAACTATATACAATAAGAACCATTATATATGTAAATACAGGCAATACATTCATCAACAATGTCTAGTCCATTTGTGTTTGACAGATTCAGAGAAAATACTCCATTATCTATTCTATCTTGGTAAGTCCAAAGCCTTGTACCTAATTTGCTTTCTATGCTAATTTGCATTGCCATTCAAAAATATTTTTGGATGGCTCTCAACCTTAAACACTTTATATCTCTTTTGTGAGTTTCTTTGCAGAGTATTTTTATTGATTTTTATTGAACTCTATATTTTTATCTGTTCTCCTTCCTGCCTCCCCGCTTCCCTTCAACCCTCTCCTAAAATCCCATGCTCCCAATTTACTCAGGAGATCTTGTCTTTGCAGAGTCTCTTAAACAGTGAAAACTTCAGCTATAAGTATCTAGTCTTCAACTCCCTCAGAGACCTGAGAAGGAGCTAATATTAATTGAGTAAGCAGGAAGTTCAAGCAAGCAACTTCACAAAAGCAAGAGAATTCAACTTATAAGAGAACTATCTGGATCCTTCCTCACATTGTATGGGAAACACCAATATCTGGAGCCCCTACATTCCATACTGATGCAAATAAAAAGGAAAGGCAGGTTACAAATCAGAAAATTTAAGTAAAGTGGAACAAAACCCTTAAGATTTGTTACAAAAGTCAGAATTATATAAGCTAATAAGTGAAATTATTTTGGTAAAGGAAGTGAACTTCAAGATCTTGCTCATCTTGGGTTTATCAAGAGGAGATCTGGGAACAGAATAAGGCAATCACTTGCAAACCGAAGTCACTGTAGAGACTGGAAGGGACTCTTTGTATCTTCATGGTTGCCTTGTTCTCCCAGTCTACAGCATCTTGTTTCTCACTGAGAGTACTTTTTGCATGTATGTGGTGTGTGTGTGTGTGTGTTTGCGTGTGTGTAGGCACATTGTGTATGTGCTGGCACACATACATGTATGAACATGTATCTGCCAGCCTGAAGTTGACTCAAGTGTCATCTTCCATTTCTCTCCACTTTGTTTGCTGAGCTAAGGTCTCTTGCAGAGTTTCCCTCTCTAAAGTATTTCATCTTATCATATTGTCCTTCCAAAGCCCACCTTATGTTGGCACTCATATCAAATAACTGGTATGTGAGGCATTTTAATATGTGCTTACTGGCTTCTTTAGAGAAAAGTTTATTCAGATATCTGATTTATTTTTGTTGAATTTTAGAAACTATACATATATTCTGGATATTAATGTAGTCTCAGACTTGTAATATTTTCTCTCATTATGTGGGTTGTCATTTTACTCTGTCAATAATGTGTTTTTTTAAATGCATGTATGTATTCATGTATACGGTTCTGTATATGTGGGTATACATGGGTGGAGGAAGAGTATGTGTGCAAGCATGTGGCTATGTGTAGGCCAAAGGACAGCTGAATGACATCTTCAGAAATGCCACCATAACCTTTGAAATAGGCTCTCTCATTAATATGGAGGTCACCTCTTAGGTTGATTTGCTGGCCAAGGATCTGCCTATGACCACCTTCCCTGTACCAGGGTTGCAAGTATGTGCTACCTTGTTCAGCATTTTTTTTTTTTTTTGTGAGCTCTGGGAATCAAATTTGTGTCCTCTTGCTTACAAGAGAAGCATTTTATAATAGTATCTTTTAATGTCCAAAACTGCAATTTTTTTCTCATGAAATCCAGTTATTCACTTTGCTCTTGTTCCTTCAGAGTCAGATTCAAAAAGTCACCACCAAGTTCAATATAATTAAGTGTCTGTGCTATTTAACCCCAAGCACTTTATACTTTTTATGTTACGACTGGAGACATAGCTTGGTTGCAGAGCACCTACCTAGAAAGATGTTACATTAAGACATTTAGTCCCTTTTGAGTCAGTTTTTAATGCTCTTATGTCAATATTTACCTTAATTCATTTGCATATGGATATACAGTTTCTCAAATATAATTCTTTTTAGCTGACTGGTATTTCTGCATTTTATAGTATTGAGAACTTTGTCAAAATAACTTGACCAGCCGAGCGGTGGTGGCGCACACCTTTAATCCCAGCACTCGGGAGGCAGAGGCAGGCGGATCTCTGTGAGTTTGAGACCAGCCTGGTCTACAAGAGCTAGTTCCAGGACAGGAACCAAAGCTACAGAGAAACCCTGTCTCAAAAACACCAAAAAAAAAAAAATAACTTGACCATGTGTGCAAGGATTCATTAGATTCTCTATTGTATTCTGTTGCTCATTTCTATTGTGAAAATGCTTCTATTCCTTGGTTAAATTGCTCGTAGGTATACTATTCCTTTGACACCACTTTAGGTCAGATGATTTCTTCCTTTTTTTTTCAGTTTGTTCATTGTTAACATTTAATGTTACAGCAGATAGTATGTGCTGACTCTGTATACTGACCCTTTACTGAGTTCATTGACTAGTTTTAACATTTTTTTATGGGTTGCCTACACATGAGCTTTTATCTGTGTCGAGACAATTTTGCTTCCTTCTTTCTAATTTGAAAGCCTTGTGTTTCTTTTCCTGAATCTGCTGAATTGCTCTGGCTGGAATTTCAATATCACAATGAATAGAAGAGGTAAATTGGGCATCCTTGCCTTGTTCCTTATCCTACAAAAATAAGCTTTCTGTCTCTTACCGTTAAGTTCAGGGTGAACAGTACATTTCTCATTTATATTACTTATAAGTCCATATGGCTTCTTTCAATTACTAGTTTATTGATTGTTTATGACAGAAGATTATTGAATTGAGTCTTTTTTCTGCATCAGTTGTGATGATCATTTTCCCCCTTATTCTGCTAATATACTGTATTATCTTGATTGATTCTTATAAGTTGAATCTTGTTTGCATTCTATGAATAAGTTATACTTGGCTATGGTGTGCAATTGTTTTAATATGCTGCTGGATTCATTTTCTGGACATTTTTGCAATCAGGTTTCTGAGGGATATTCATGGGATGCTTTCTTGTGTAGTATCTTTACTTGTCTTTGGTATTAAGGCATCACAGGTCTTTTGGAATGAATTAGAAAGGAGCTTTCCTGGTGTTCACCAAATGCCTGGCAAGAGTAACCACTGAAGCCTCAAGTCTAAGACTATCCTTTGTTGGAGGACTTTTATTACTTCAATCTCTGTACTAAGTCTGTTCATACCTGTCTCTTCCTAAATTAATTTTGTAAATACAGTCTGTTTCTAGAAATTTCTCCACTTCTTATAGTTTATCCAGTTTGTTTCTATACAGTTGCTCATACTACCCTCTTATAACGCTGTTACTTCAGTAGTGTTAGTCTTAATGTTCCATCCTTCATGAGTTGAGTTAATTTATCTTTTTTTCTTTTTTCTATTCTGGCTAGCTAAAGGACTGAGAATTGCTTTGATCTCTTCAAACAACAACCTTTTGGCTTAATTGATTTTCTCTAGTTCATCTCTCTTTGTTTCAATCTTTATTATTTACTTCCCTCAGCTAGATTTGGATTTAATTTGCTCCTTTTCTACAATCCCTTAAGTTGTTAGGTTATGCTGTTGAGAACTTTCCTACCTTATTTTTTTTATAAATATTTATTTATTTATTATGTATACAATATTCTGTCTGTGTGTATGTCTGCAGGCCAGAAGAGGGCACCAGACCTCATTCCAGATGGTTGTAAGCCACCATGTGGTTGCTGGGAATTGAACTCAGGACCTTTGGAAGAGCAGGCAATGCTCTTAACCACTGAGCCATCTCT